>NC_054372.1:121480237-121832737 GCF_017654675.1 Xenopus laevis | reverse complement strand
ATCTACATCTTTTTTGGTATCATTCGTACATCAATGGCTTCCATGCGTTTATTAAGAAACGAATGACCTTTATACAAGGGCACTATCTCTTTACAAGGGAACCCTGATCATATCAATACATAATGGATAACAGAAATTCTCAGTGAGAATGTCATTTTAAAGTTACTGAATGTGAAGTCTTTCAAACACACTACCTAAAACAAAAGAAAAATCCAGACACAAATGCATTTATGTCCAGGATTGCAACACAATATGGTTATATAGTGAAAGGGGCAAAGGTCTGCTTTATTTTAGTTTAATTTAGAGAAACCAGTTAGCAATTAAAAGTACAAAGAGAGGGTTAATCAGTGAGAAGGGGTTCTGACAGTAATGTAAGGTCATACCCCAGGCTGGAGCTGATCTTCACAAAAAAATGTATGAAATGTACTATTCTACTGTGTAGCACACCAACATAGTAGAAGTTTGAATTTTACTCTACTACAATTGTACTGCCAGGGCAAACACAAGGGATCCCTGGAACAAGTTGCTTGTGCAGAACTCATAAGAATAGTACCACTAGATTTAGCATTTATTATCATTGGAATGTGTCTAAAAAATTGGCACCATACCACCCATTGATTAATCCTTGCCTTTGACTCCTAGGTTTTTCTGGTCTAGTCCATTGAAAATACAAATCCAATTGATTACTATAGTTTATTAGAGCCAAGTCATAGCAACCTATGGCACCAATGCCTCTGATTCTGTTCTAGCATTTGTACACTGGGGTTTGAATGTAGTAAAAGTTGTACAGTTTGCCCCGGTGGTCTGCTGCAGCTGCAATGAGGAAAACAAAACCCTTAGGGCAATTGCATAGGCAGTTAAGGGTTGCTTGTGGGTTTCCCTGACTGCCACATTTAAATGTGTTTTGCATGTGGCGGTCCCTATATTTGCAAATGAAAAGGTATTTTCTGGAAAGCCCCTGCCAGCAACAAGTTGCCATAAAAAGTCTAATGTTTTATTAGGTGCAAAGTTCTTATAACCTACCATAGATATCTATTACTGGTCAGCCATTTAAAATCAAAAACCCAAATACCTGTTATGTTATTACCTTTCCCAAACATTGTGATCATTATAGCATAGCTTTAAGGGATCTATACTTGCTCTAGGTGCTTTTGCAATCATTCAAGGGGAGGTATACCCTATTTTAGACACCTATAAAATATTACTCTATTTCAGACATCAGATTTGTGTCTGCTGCACAAATCATATGCTCTTCTATTAAAGACTGGAAATACATTTACCTCTGGGCAAGGTGAAATGTCATCTTGTGAATGAAACATCTTTCAAAAAGATCTTCCAAATGCAATAACAGCTAAACAGTGCATCTCTACCCCCATCTCCCTTAATTCAATCACCAGCAACATGTCTGTTTAGCCATAGGCATTCTTGCTCTTATTTTGACTAATATCTTTTGTTTTTGATGAGTAAAAACACTTTCATTTACATAGCCCTCTAAAATGAATTTTGAAGATAAATATACTATAAGGATTACATATAGGAGTATTTAACATGCAAACTTAATTGAAATAGATACTAAATTACAGTTGCATTGGCTTATTAATCATCTATAGGGATCTATGTATGTTAACCAAAGAAACCCAATTCTATGTGATCAGGCATAGCTTAAATGTTTCCCCACATGATTAAATAGCATGGTTCCCTGTTCAATAGGAAAATGTTAAAGTTTATTTCCAGGATCTTATAGGGGATACGTCACCAAAAAAAATAAATATTCAAAATCCTATTTTATCAAATTAACTTTAATTACACTATATAAATTATTTGAATCTTGTTTCCTTTAGTCTGGGAACTCATAATTATAGCAAGCAGGCAGCAGCCATTTTGTGCACACTGTATCTTGTATCATCTCAGAATCTTGTTTGTGCACCAGAATGGGGGACCCGATGTCCAGCCCCATGCCCTGGATACACAATTAAACGGTGAAGACAACGGGGGAATGTGGGGAGAGCAGTTACATCTAGGAAGTGCTGAATGGAAAGTGAAAGTAAATGTCTGCCCTGCCTCTATGCCTAAGGCATTGACGTGCAGCAATTTCGGCGCCCGCAACAATTTTTATATGCGCTCCTATTTTGTCAATGGACGTCCAAATAATTTTGACGCGTGGAAATTTTTATATGCCCGCCCATTCTGATGCGCAGACATCTTTTTTTGATGCTCCGGATGTTTCGCCGGCAAATCTGCCGCAGTTTAGAGAATTAATTCGCCAGAGCCGAAACGCGACATTTCGGAGTGAAGTCACGCCTGCCAAATTTATTCGCCCATCACTAATTAGTGATTCTTGTAGCAAGCACATTGTTTACATTTTCATAAAGTCTTCTCATACAAGTACAGGTTTCACTGAAATCCTGTTAAATCCACATCAAAATAACTGATGACCAATTCTGCAATACATTCCCTATATTGACCATGTCTGTAAACATGTAAACCTTTTTTTCTGTGTTAAGGTTTGAGAAATACAGACCGCCTCATTATTTCTACCATAGATAAAACAACATGCACGCAGTACTAGATATATTGGTACAAAAATATAAAACCATTTGCACAGGTTTCCTTAAGGGCAAGATGTAATTTCATTATTGTTTTATTTTGGAGTCTTTTAGCACCCCAGGGATATCCCTGTAAAAATCATTTTATAAACATATAAATGAGAGTTACCTATGGATCTGAAACCGCAAGGCATATTCCTCAGTGAATCACAATAAAAATCAATGCAAATAGAGTAATTCTCAGTCTTTATTTGCAATGTCAACCCTTTCAGAGAGTGCACATGGCATGTTTCTCACACAATGCTTTTATTCAAGTCCATTTTCCCGTGTTTGGATAATAATGCAGTTCCACACCAATTAAAGCAGAGTTCTTTAAGTAACCCTATTTGACCCACAATAAATGGAAAGAACAGCTATTAGCTTTCACCTCTTTCATCTCTCATCCCAGTATTAATTTGAGCAGTCACAGACAGAATTCATTTCCTGTTGAAATACACGCAGGCATTGCAGAAGTTACTCATACATTGTGAACACATTAAAAAGATTTTCACTGCATATAAACACAAACGCACCCATGCACATGTTCACAGCAATTAGTGAGGGCAAAAAAAGAAATAGAGAAAAAGTAAAGAAACACAACTTGATTATTGCTTTTATGTAAGATGCTTTCTTCAGCATACTGTTTTGGATGAGCTGCATTTCCTTACTCATTCATTTATGGAAAATTTACCAATTAGAATGTTGTATTTGTACTTTATTTCACTATTAAGCACCACTCTCTAACTATTTCCATGTGGAGGGCCACATAGCACTCTATATATTTGTGGGCCAGATTATATCAAAATGATGATATCATACACAACATTCTTGTTGGAGAGTCCTGCTCTCTAGAATGAGATAATAGTTTTGGGTTGCCTGTGATAGTTGGGTTTCCTCCCACATTCCAAAAAGGTTCTTGCAGGTTAAACTGACCACTGATGAAATTGACCTTACGGTGTTATGTGCATTTGACAAGAAGCAAGCTTGACTGGGCCAGGGACAATCTCTGTGAAGTGCCAAGGCAACAAACTGGGGCTATATAAATAAAGGACATTTGCAACTACTCTAGCTCTATTGTGATGTGCTTAGGTTGAATAAAATAGCTTACCTCAAATTCTACAATATATCAGCATAAGAGATTTTGTTTTTGATGATACAGAACATAAAGCAGTTGTCATTGAAACATAAATAAGACTGCAAGAAAGATGCCAAGAAGTAACTCATACAGAACAGCACATACACCACACCTAGTATTATTATTAAATATGCACTGTGGTACTAGGGTTTAGGACAAGAACACAACAAAACAAAACAGTTGGTTCAGAAGCAAAGAAATAAATAACAGTTTTTTATGCACACGTGTAATTTAGTACTTCAATTTTGAATAGTGGATTTTACTCAATGCAATCTTGACCATGACTCTGGCTTTCCTTCTACGTGCATTTTAATGTTTGGATAACTGCCAACTTGAAGCTTTTAATAACAAATATTGTCTGTGACTTCACTATTTAGTCACTGCTGTATGGGGTTAACAAAACACAATCTGTAAATTAAAAGTCTTCTGAGTCAAGGGGAAACCCTACATAGTCTGGGGTGCTAATTAGATCTCCTATTTAAGGCTTCAATGTAGTAATGTTTGCTGATTTGATGCACTGTCTGTCAATGATGAAAATAGCTACTCATAACATTTCAAAACATTTTATGTTGAAAAGATGTTGATGTCGCCAGTGCAGCAATGGAAATGTAGTCAAGTACAGGTAGTTTTACTGAAAACCTGTAATTTCACAGACATTGCCAAAATTATCAGGTGGTAAAATACTGACAATATCTTCTCTTGTTTTGCTCAAAGAAAGTTGTTTATCCTCCATTAAAATAATTATGCACTGATCTCAGCGGTGGAACAAATTTGAGGGATATTTTGGCTGAAGCTGTAATTGTTCCAAAGTGTTATCTTTATCCTGTTGAAGTTGATTTATAACTTTTCAGTCATCATTGCACACAGCAATCTATCAAAGATATTCACTGCTTTTTTCCTCCATATTATGACCATGATTAGCCTGTTAAATATTTCTAAAGCACTCCAAGCCCTGAAGCAAAAAAATCCATGATATGAGTACAATTGTTTTCCGATTCTTTTTCTGCCTGATTCTTTGGTCTTCTGACTAACTGACCTCCTTCCTTCTGAAAACACTTTATTTCTCTTTGCTGCAAAAATACACAGCAATAACACAGAAAGAAACATGCTTCAAAAGAACCTTGCCTGCCCCTTCCATTAATAGGCGTAACGTCTACTCTATTGTTGTGTTCTCAAAGGCTCAGAGCACTTGCATAAAATACTTACAGTTTGGATTCTGCTTTTGAGGGAAATAGAAGTAAGATCAGTATCAAGATAGAATATACACTGAAAATCTCCTGTTCACAATAACTGAGCAAGAAAAGTTTTGGCTGGTATACAGGGAATCAACTGGTTGTAAAATTTTAACTTTAAGGGGTTCTCAGCAAGTAGTTTACTCTATTTGCTTAAGATGTGAAGTAACAGTAACATCAAAAAATGAAATTGTTAATGTAATAAAAATATAATGCAGTGTTGCACTGTACTGGTAAAACTGCTGTGTTTGCTTCAGAAACACTACTATTGTTTATAAGATGCTGTGTAGCAATGGGGGCAGCCATTCAAAGGAGAAAAGGCTCAGGTTACAGCAGATAAGCTCTGTAAAACATAATGGTATTATCTGTTATCCACTATTTAACCTGTGCCATATAGCTTTTTTTCAGTTTCTGCCATTGCTACACAGCATGAACTATAGTAGTGTTTCTGAAGCAGGGCAACACTACATGATATTTTCATTATTTAAAAAACACTTAAATTTTTTGGTGTTATGGTTCCTTTAAGATGACTCACTTGTTTTTTTAATATTCTGCATAACCTAAATGTCTTGGCAACTGACAACACTGACCATTTTTTGTACCAGTGTCTGGTATATGCCCCTCCCTTTTTTAACAAACCCATCAACAAATTATATCAATCTTCATCAGAACAGTCTTTACTAGATAAAAAGTGAAACATATATCACTTTATATATGATATGTTTTGTAAAATTTTGTAAAATACATATGGGCAACCAGTCTCAGAGTAACTTGCAGGTTAGGCAGCCTGTGCCTGCTGTCGAGCATGAGAAAATAGTTTTCTCTGCAAGTTGGGCTGCCTGTGGTAGTTGGGTTTTCCTTCCACATTGCACAAATGTTCTTGCAGGTTAAATTGACTACTGATGAAACTGTCCTTACTGTGTTGTGTGAATTCAAGAGATAACTTAGATAGCAAGCTTGACTGAGCCAGGGCCAATCTCTAAACTGCTGAGGCAATGAACTGGGGCTACATAAATAAAGGAAATTTGCAACTACTCTGGTTCTGTTATGGTGTGTTGAGGTTAAATAAAATAGCTTACCTAGGATTCTAAACTATACCAGCAGAATAGATTTTGTTTTTGATACAGAACATAAGCAGTTGGCATTGAAACATAAATAAGACTGCAAGAAAGATGCCAAGATGTAACTCGAACAGAACTGCACATACACTACTACCTGGTATTATTGTTAAATATGCACTGTGGTACTAGGGTTCAGAACAAGAACACAACAAAACAAAACAGTTGGTTCAGAAGCAAAGAAATAAATAACCGAGGCACAGTTTTGTATGCACACACATAATTTAGTACTTATACAAAAAACAATCACAGATTTGGATATTAATCCAAATCTAATATAATATAGGGGGCATTCACTATTAATACATGTGAGCAAGATACTTTTATATAAATATAAACAAGATTTATTAGAGACATAATAGTGTTATAGGTATTAAAGTCCTAAAACCACAATAGAAATATTATTAATTCTCAACTGCAATTTCTGTCACACACAGCTGGGTACAGTTGTCTCTCTACTTAACTGGTTATTTTTTCCTATCCAATACAACACTTTTTCTCTGTTTGTATTAAGCAGAGAACTGTCTTATTACTATTGATGCACCAAATTCACTATTTTGGATTCGGCTGAACCCTCGATTCCTTCTCGGAAGTTTCGGCTGAATACCGAACCGAATACGAATCCGTAATGCATGCATATGCAAATTAGGGGTGGGAAGGATAAAACAATTTTTACTTCCTTATTTTGTGACAAAAAGTCACACAATTTCCCTCCCCGCCCCTAATTTGCATATGCAAATTAGGATTCAGATTCTATTCAGCTGGGCAGAAGGATTCGGCCAAATCCGAATACTGCTGAAAAAGGCTGAATCCCGAATGAATCCTGGATTCGATGCATCCCTACTTATTACTGTTTTAAATTCTCAATGATCGATACTTACTTTGCTTCTAGTGCAAGAGCTATGATTCCAGCAGCCATTGGAGCTGATGCAGACGTTCCTGTATGGCTGTCTGTGCATCGTTGTCGGAGATCTGTAGTGATCTGTAACAAATTGGGGATTTGCTCATTATAATAATAAATAACCAATTTGAAACAAATTACAGAATACAAACATACATACAATGGTTCAACAAATTTGCACAATTTGGCTAGAAAATCACGTAAACATTAAATAAAAAAATAGGCTGATTTTGCTTCCATTAAGGATTAATTATATGTAACTTTGGATGTACTATTCTTTTATTGCAGAGGAAAAGGAAATCTGAATAACGGGTTTCTGGATAACGGATCCCATACTTGTATAATACATATGTAAAATGAAACAAAAATTGCCTACTGAGAAGCCTTCTGTATAATGAGGTACTTCTTAATCAAGGTACTTCTTAATCTAGGGTGGATTTCTAAGAAATGTACAATGAACATATGGACAGTAGTGATATTTCTAGGGGTGAAGTGCTTAATCAGTCTGAACATGATTGCCCTGCTGTAATGAGAGGAGTTTTATCAATGATGGCTCACTGTAATACTTTAGTAAGACAAAGAACTTATCAATGATGGCTCATGGTAATACTTTGATAGAAATAGAAGACAAAGAACTGTTTAAAATGTTCAACAAGACAGCTTGATAACCTATAATTTTGTATAAGGAGGGTTTGTACGAGAGAAACTATTGCACACAATTAGTCGATGACGTAATACTTGTATTTGTTCCTAATATGTTTGTGACTTCGGGAAGTTCTCATGGGGCCTTTCTTTTTATAGCCAGGGGTAGAATATGTACTCAAGCACTACCAATGATTAGATAAAATCTCTGCTTTGGATGTGCTTGTTGGGAGTCTGGCCAGATCCCGATGAGTACATGGGAGGCGAGATCTGTTGTTGACCAAGTAGTTTAATGTATGAGCTCATTTTTAGCATATAAAACTTGGGGGTGATCTCCATTTTGTTCGCTGAGATCTCCTGTGGAGTAAACGCACGTACTGCCCAAATGGCATTATGAGAAAATGAAAATGATACAGCAGTCCATGCCATTATATACTTTAAAAACCCTTCCATGGCAAAAGGCTTTACTTGCCCTTTAATAGCTCTTCATTAGCTATGCAGAAGTACAAGGGAAATTTGATTTCAATCCCAAAAATACTTGGAATCCTAAGCACTCCTTGCTGAAGTAAAAAAGCAGGTGAATGCCAAAGACTTAACCTCATGAAGAGAGCTTCTGATAAAATGTTATGACGTGACAACAGCTGGGCCTTAAACTAATCTGCAATGTTTACACAAAGAGAAATAGAATTATTATACTCCAAAATGAACTGAGGAAGTATTGTTAAACAAAACAATACCATTGGATTTGTGCAACGCTTTCTGAGATTTGAATACAGATGTTCTGGCATTGATGGGGAATCAAAATGTACTAGAATGAAATGTTTAAAATCAACCATTTAATCTTCAAGAAGCCAATTTAGTCACTAAATTATACACTGAATCTAAAAGAAGGATATTACTAAATTAAAAGAGGGAAATTGCTCCCTCAGCTTTATTTCATGGCTAGGAAATTTGTGACGTCTTATTTTCTAGACATTGCAGAAATGCTGGAGGGCTAAATATAAAGTCTTGTAAAACTCATTTTAGGGGAAACTGTAGTGGGAATATTGAAAAACTATGCATACAGCATGAGGCTGAAGTGTAATAAATAATGGCATATAGGGATGGGCGAATTTTTTCGCCTCGTTTCGCCGAAAAAATGACGCCCATAGACTTGTATGGAGACGTGCGTCAAAAAAAAGACGCGCAACAAAATAATTTCACCGCGCGACAAATTTTTTTTGACGCCCATAGACTTTAATGGGCGTCTGCGACATTTCGCCAGCGGCGAATTTTTGGCGAAACGAAACGGGTCAAATTCGCCCATCCCTGATTGGCATAGTATGCATAACAACATCAACCATTTGGAACTGAAATCAAATTTATATGTAACACAAAAATCCCTGTTAATAAAGGTTATTGTTATATAAAACTTCATACAGCGTTATTCAAATAAAGTTTTAAAAATACAATTTTGTTTTGTCCCCTCGTGTATTCAGTCTAGCGCATCTAAGGTCCTTTATTATGGTGGTCAGCAAATTATTGATTTTGAACTTCTTTAAATATATAAATAGTAGGCAAAGAGGGCCTACAAAGAACATATCAATGGGCTGATGTTTGTAGGTAAATCTGTACACTTATTAAAGGGGAACTATCGCAAAAATGAAAATTTAATATAAGCTTCCTCATACTGAAGTAAGAAACTTTCTATATATAATCAATTAAAAAATGTTTCTGAAATAATCAAGTTTATATTCACTATTCCTCTCTCAGCATCTGTTTCTCTTTTCTCATTCTGTCTTCATGCAGCAGTTGGGTGTCAGATAGTCATTGAAAGTTAGAGCCAATATATCTTATAGGGGGGCTTCCTTTCCTAGCAGATGCATTAAATCTCACTTAAATAACAGATCTCTGGACAAACAAAATCTAACAAAATAGCAGCTTTTTGCATAAATTCTGCACGTAGAGAGAGACAGGATTTCTGGTGTTTTTAATAGAGTGAGCTCTAATACATCTTCTAGGCAAAATGAGCCCCCCTATAAGATACATTGGATCATTCGTCTGACACCCAACTCCTACAATAAGAGAGAATGAGGAGAAACACATGCTGAGAGAGGAATAGTGAAGATAAACTAATATTTTAGAAACAGTACAGATTTTTGATTGTATTTAGAAAGTTTCTTATTTCAGTGTGCTGAAGCTTATATTAAAATTTTCATTTTTGCGATAGTTCCTCTTTAAAAACATATCGATTTTTGCTTGAAATGCTGCATTCTATATACCGAACTTACTACAACAGCCTAAAATGTCATCATCTCTATAACAGTAATAGTCAAGGCTTTCAAAGTTGTGTGCAGGAGCTCACCATCTTGGATTTTGTTAGGCTTGTCAGTGACAGACACACGCTCTGGGTGGCTGTTGAGAAGCTAAGCTTAGGGGTTGTTGCAAATCATCAAGCAAAAGATAAATAAATAAATAAATAAGGTTTATCTATCATTAAAGCTGATGTTACAGGGTTGATGTAAAGTCCACTTCTTTGGCGCTGCAGTGTAATGAGAATGTGAATTAATTACTAATGAGCTTTGTGTCATGACTTCAATATTTTATATATTCAGTATATTGTGTGTCGTTCCCTAAGCTCAGTAAGTAAAAGCAGCACAAAGCATGTGCACTGAATCAGCAGAAAAGAAGATGGAGAGCTACTGGGGCATCTTTGAAGGCACATATCTCGGATGGGCCTGAGCACCAAAACACAATGTGCAGAATTTCTACCCTACTTCTTTGCTAAACTTAATTCTCCTTTAAGCTTTATTTAAATAGTGCTAACATAATCTGCAGTGCTTTGCAGATATTATGCATAATTCTTGTCAGTCCATGTCACATGATACTGAATGCTATCAGAAGCCAGCTGCTCTCCAGGAAACTGGAATGCCAGGAAAAAACCCACCCAACAACAGGGAGAACATACAAATGTTTTGCAGGTGCACTTGCTGGAATTGAACCAAAAGACTGTAGAGCTGCAAAGCAACAGTGTTAACTTCATGCTGCCATTTCTAACTACAACCACCAGCATCCTACCAGCAGTACAATGTGTAATGTCACGACTCAAAGTCCAATACAGAGATGTCACTTCCGGAAGTGGAAGTGAAGCTCATTTATCAACATTTGGCAAATTTGCCCATGGGCAGTAACCCACAGCAAGCAATCAGTGATTGGCTTCAGCCAGATTCATGTAAAACAATGAATGCAACAATATAATTGGTTGCCATGGGTTACTGCCCATGGGCAAATATGCCCAGTTTTGATAAATGACCACCAGTATGACCAGAAGTGACATCACCTTGTATGCTTTAAAGGACCAGTAATATCAAAAAATGAAATTGTTTTAAAGTAATAAAAATATAATGCAGTGTTGCCCTGCACTGGTAAAACTGCAGTGTTTGCTTCAGAAACATTACTATTGTTTATATAAATAAGCTGCTGTGTAGTAATGGGAGCAGCCATTCAAAGGAGCAAAAGCTCAAGTTACAAAGCAGATAACAGATAAGCTCTGTAGAACATAATGTTATCTGTTTTCCATTACTTATCCTGTGCCATTTAGCCTTTTTTTCAATTTCCGCCATTGCTACAAAGCAGCTTGTTTATATGATATATAGTAGTGTTTCTGAAGCAAACAGATCAGTTTTACCAGTGCAGGGCACCAGTACATGATATTTTCTTTACTTTTAAACACTTTAATTTTTTGGTGTTACTGGTCCTTTAACAGTCTTCTGAAGCCACTGACCACCTGCTGTGCACAAGCTCCTAATGACATCACTGAATGCTTACTGTACATGCATGTGCTGAATTTGCAGGAGAAATGGAGAAACCTGGGGGAATGACATACTGGGAGGCCAAGGTCGAAATAATGTAAGCCCCAAAACTGGGGCAGAGTTGGCATGCCAATACTATTTGTTACGGATGGTAACCCAAACCCAGAACAAACCCCAAGGTACCGGCATCGGCTCACGCTTCTGTCTATAACAACCGCCTTTTGATTCGAGAGGAGCCCTCTGCTACTCAGATGCCACCAGGCCTTAAAGTGAAAGGACCAGAGAGATAGTTCTAGGCAGGCAAGGGAACCAAACGTTAACAGGAAGAACGGAAAACTAGAATCATGGTTGTGGAACAGCCTGGGTCAATACCAATCAGGCAGAGCGGTGTATACATTAAACATAAGAAAAACACCAATAACCAACACAAGAGTTATAGAGGGTCCTGCCTGAAAGCTTATAAAACTTACATTGTGATCCTACATATGATTTAATATAACCTTAATAAAATCACTGATGAAAAACAGATTTCAACTAAGTTGCCTGTTTCAAAATATGTTAGCATGTTAGTGCATGTAATAATATATATGCACACACATGTATATTTAAATTTTATATAAACATATAGCAATACTTTTTATATTGTTCTATTTCCTTGGTTCTACAACCCAGCTAATAAATCTTTATACATAGGTAGTGAAACTGTGTCTATTATATGCTCACAAATCTTTGAAAAAACCCCCATAAAACCAGATATTATTATTGGATTATCTGGAAGTAGTTTACAGTTTAAAGTTCACAAGAAAACATCTACTATAAATTTTCTTGAAATCAGTAGGAAAAAAATAGTTGTTAACAGAAACCAGAAAGTAGCTCAATACAATACAAAGCAATGCCCACATGAGTTAAAGAAAATATGTAATTTTTCCCCTCCTGGGTCCTCTGGGAAAGATGTAAATCTGTTTCTTGTCTGAGTGGAAGATTTTATGATGCAAAAATCTATATATATATATTTTTTTTTATATTGATGGACCCAGATGTGAAAGAAGTGGGGTAAAGGAATATAATGATCATAACCTGAAAGTACAAATGCTACTATATGAATGTGTCAATAAACTGAGGGCGGCAAGCTTTCATCTGCAATATTGAGTTGTGTGCCTGAGAATTAAGAAAAGAATGAATACGCTCAGCTAGCCTCAGTCATTTTACAAAACAGAATGTTTTTTTGGTGTGATGTGCCTTTTTCACTGATAGAGATAAATCCTCTACTTGAACACAAGAAACAGCAGATTCTACTGCCTTGGTATGTTCCTGTAAAAAGACTCTCAGTAACATCTGTAACTCGATTTAGATTTTCTTTTCTTGGTTACCAGAGATCAAGTGGATAACATATCCTCGCGAAAGCTCCTTGACTGGAAAATCCATTAGGACTTTTTCAAAAGGAAGTTGTTGACAGGAGTATGGGTGTTTAAGCATAATTACCAGAGACATCTAAAGAGATGGCTCTCAGCTATAAAGCATTCGCTTACACAGAGGTCCCCTATTTATCTTAGGGAGGAAATAAGAAGGGCATAAGACCACCAACAGGCAGCAGAACTTTAATAGCTAACATGATGTTCCAAATGAAAGACCATGCTGGGGAGTACTCTTTAATCATGACATGCTAGGGAAGGTTGTCAGTATTAGGAATACAAGTGTGTTGGGGCTTGTCAAGCAGTTTATATTTATTTTAAAACAAGAAATGTTAGACATGTTCAAATGTCACGGTTTAATCTAGCCACTAGTAAAATGTAAATACCTGATAAAGCTCTTAAAAAAGGCAATATTGTAGACCTTGGATTATGCATAGATAAACATAGCATAAAATATTAGGTAGAAACAAACTTCAGTGTATTTTGAACTGTGTAGGTTATATCACATGCGACTTTGCCAGCATAAGTTTTTAAACATGATTTAAACCAATATCACAGCTATTACTGGATACATTTTTTACATTCAGGTTATTCTCCATTGCTTTACTGCAGACGACATTGTCTCTATGGCCATACCCATGACTGCCCTAAAACTAATGCTTTATAAGTCATCAGTTATTCCCTAAAGAATTCATTCTCACTTTTTTCTCATTGAGGGTCGATGCTGGAGCGGATAAAACATAATCACACACAAAAAAACATAATAATATGAAAGTAAAATGAATATGGCAAAATTGAACAGCACTGCTTGGATAAAAAGGGTTTGCCATTTACTGGAGGAGGTCTCAGTCAAAATTTACACTAGACAAAGGTCTGATGACAGGGCCTATGTCTTGGTGGCTTCTGGGCAACTGCTTCTCTTATCCATTTATCTGTCAAGCTAAATTAAACCAAGTCAGGGCACCAACTGCTCTCTTTTGGCAAGTCAGTTCCCTTTGAAAAGTGTCAATTCATCTTAATGTAAAGAACTGCAAAATAATTATGGTTGACAGTAGCTGATAAAGGGGTCACAAAAGGTGAAGGCACCCAGGCAACTTTGTAGTAGAGTAATAGTAAGTAGTAAAGGAGCCAATGCAAGGCATGCATGTGATTGTGTTGTAGTTGTTCATATGTTCAAGGATGCACATCGACATTTTTTACCAGTTGCTAAATGGGCAGATTTCTAAAACCAACAGATAACTTTTCAATTATTAAAGTGGATGTGATCATCTCAATTACTTTTGCCATTTATGCATTCCCTCCAGGAAAGTCCAATGAAACTATAGTAGCTATGACCCTACACTGTTTTACTTTTCTAAAATCTTATCTTATTCTATGTGTACTGTATATTGTGAGTGGGTCCCTAAGCTCAATAAGTGACAGCAGCACAGAACATGTGTATTGAATCAGCAGAAAAGAAGATGGAGAGCTACAGGGGCATCTTCAGAGGCACAGATTTTACTGCTTAAGGGCTGTGGTTGCCTTGGGCTGGTACGAAAGATAATGTGCAACATTTCTAGTCTACGGTACTTCTTTAGGAAAACTTTAGTTCGCTTTTAAGATAAAATAACATAGGAGGGATGGGCGACATACCACTTTCCTGTCGTAAGATTCCCCACTGCTGTATGTAGTTGCAAGAGTTGATGCACATTCTTCTAGGTACCATGGCTTCTTGCCACTTTCTGTTGTGCTGCTAATAGAGATTGTATATATGCTGTTTGTGTAACCATCACAGGAACAGTGATCTCGGCTCCTACCACCATTGCCTGATGCCCACACATAAACAGAACCAAATCCTCTTCTTCCCTGTGGATGAAAATAAAATTGCTTATAGCGACAACGGTTATAATAACAGAAAAATATATTATTGTATTATATAATATAAATATATATTTTCTACTTCGAATAAATACACAATTTAAAAATACACAAATGTTTGCTTAGACATGAAAAAATCTGAATGTAACAAATCCAATTGAATACAATCGTGAAAAAAACTTGAATCCCTCACATTTTTCAAGTTTAAAAGCTTGAAAAGCTCAAATCTGTGAGTTTACAAACTCGAAAATCTCAAATTAAAAAAATGGCTAGGACAATTCCCAATGACCTTGCCAGCTTTTACAATTGAGTTTTCACATTTTTGCTTAATAAATACTAGACATTCTTGTTTTTGAAAATATAATTCGAATTTGTGAGTTTTTGTGCAGAAATAATTCGAATTGTGGCAAAAATTCTGATTCAACCCTTGATAAATCATCCCCTTATAGTTAGGATAGTTTCACCACCACCCAATACGAGTCACTGTCTTACTACAGAGAAGAAGCAAATAAAAAAATAAGTAAATTGTATTTTAAAGGACATTGTGTGAAAATGCATAGTCAAAGAGGGCATCACTGTCCACCAATGATTTTCTAAACTCCTCTAGCAATAACGGCTAAGGACTTCTAATTTAACATTTCATAAAAAAAAAGAAAAGAAAATGGCCTAAATGTCAAGTAAAGTTTAATGAGACTAATGTATATACTCCTATTTAATCAAATGCTGCACTGAGGTATCAATTCCGTTTTGAAACCTGAGGTCAGCCAGATGAAGAGAAGTAAATGAAAACATGCAGATCACTAAATCTTAACCCGATAGCGGTCAATTGATGTAAGAATAAACAGTACAAAAACCAACTCTCAGTTAAAGCTTTACAAAAAACTATAAAATGTGATTACATAGACGTTACAATTAAAGTGATACTCAAAACATAATTCCACTGCCCTGGATTTTTATAATCCTGATTCATTTTTTAACATTGTTTTTATAATAACAGTTCCAATTCATTTGTAAAATCTATGTAGTGCTGTATTATTTTTTAACTCAATAAGATCCAGATTTCATATATTTATATACTTTAAAAGTTAATGTTTCAGCTAACTTTCTCTTACCCTCCACTTTTTTAGATGATCACTTACAGACTTTGATGTGCATTGGTATAGTATATACAGCTAAATAAGCTGTCTGCATCAACAAGCAATGTTCTCCATTACGAAACTACAAAAAGTGGAGTCATTTTGTCAAATAATTTGTGTGATTTGCAAGTCTCTGCCCAGGATTCCTTGAGTGCGATTGGCTCTTATTTTTGATAGTTCTTTGTGTGTAGCATGAAACATTTGAACACTTTCGGATCTCAGAAGGATTTACACCGTCTTAAGCTGGCCATAGACGCAAAGATCTGATCGTACAAATCCTCGATTCTTACGATTTTCGGAGAGTCCTGACATTTTTAATAACATGGAGATCGGTCGTTTGGCCGATCGGACAGGTTAAAAGATTTCTATTGGTTGCTGATAATATGTCTGCCTGTATTGCCGATCGGGCGATTTTCAGTGGCAGACTGTCACCAGCTTTTGACGGACATAACTTTCGTACGATTGCTGCAGGGACAGAACATCGGCTGATTTGTTCTTTTTCTACTTTAATTGATCTGAAAGGTTAGTGGCAGGTCTGGAGATGGGGAAGTCCGATCGTTTTGAGGATTCAAACAATCGGATCTTTGCATCTATGGCCAGCTTTACAATATGAGGGCATGTTGAGCTCCTTTTAGACCTTCTAGCCCTAACTAGAAAGATAAAGCATTCATAATCCAATTAAACTTTAACAACAATATAATTGAGGGTAATTGTGAAAAAACACCCACTCTAATGCTTTCCTCAGGCACTTGGGAATTTGTAGACAGAGGTCTGTCTGATTTTAGGTTTTGTTACTTACTACCAAGCCGTGACTTTCTGCATAGCTTGCCTCCTGTTTGGGCATAAATGTTCTCCTTTAGCATACCAAACCCTCAGTCCTACCCAAATCGCTGGAAAGTGGCTGTAATACAGATCGTGAATATCAAGACCTAGGTATTATTGTATCCCTATAAAACTATACACCCACACTTGTTATGCAGCTCCAAGTAAAAAAGTAGAACAGTAAGGCTTGTCCTGTTCTGAATTATCAGTTACCTGTAGCACTGGAGTATGTGTACATACAAATTCACAGTGATTAACAAACAATACAACACTCTCCCAATTAAATACAAACAAGATTCAAAACCAGTTTATGTTCCAAGTAACAATCTGTATCATGTAACTAAAACCTTTACAAAACATTCTGAAAGTCCAGTATGAGCTCAATGTATTGAAATGTTACTATGGGTGCCAGTGTATTGCCAATATGGGAAAAAATGAAGCTCTCTGTATAAATGGGGTAGGTACAATGATACCCACAGGCATATTTTCACACAGATGCTGAACAGCTGTTCTAATTCTTAACACAAAAACCCCTTAATTTTTAATGAATTGGCATGTTGAAAAGTATTGTTCTGAGCAGATGAGTATACAGGAGCAATAAAGTCCGGCACTTTACCATACAGAGTATTAAAATATTTCAGTTTTATTATTGTGGTCTATGCAGATAAGTAAAGATATACAAGTCTGAATTAGTCAGATGCTAAAACACTAATTTTAGGAGATAAGAAATAATTGTTTTTTTATCCGTGCTCTATGGTATTATGTGCTAGCTGACACCAACAAATAAAAATGCCACCAAATGTCTAAGAGGGTAAAGAAAAATGCAAGTCTAGAGATTTGTGACTGTCTGTAATAAAAACAGGCCTTCTACATGATTTCAGAACTATGAAAATGAAAGGCTAGTGCCTAGATTTATGGCTGAACCAAAACTGTGAAGAATCTTATTTATTAGTTGTAACTATATGGTTAAATGTATGCAAGGCAAATAATCAGAACGTGTAAATAAATGATTGCTGCCCAGCAACCAAAAATGTGGAATTTTTTTTACAAAGCTCTAGTTCCCGTCTGCAAAAAAGAACGAGAAACCCAAGGTTACAGACACACTGTGCTGATTTTCAGTGTGTGGTTAAACGCAGGTCGAGAATCAGCCCCTATGCTTGAATCAGGGCTTTTCTGTGCCTGTACCGAGAACAACAGAGTATTTCAGTGCTAAAATGCGTAAGTACCATTTCAGTGCTGAAATCCACTCTGCATGTTTGCAGTCGAGCCGCTGTAGTGGTTCTGGGTGCAGGTATAGAAGACAGCTGATTTGAGCATGGGGCTAATTCTTGGCCTTTGTTTTCCACAGGCTGAGAATAACATACCCACCCAACATCTGAAAATCAAAAATAGGGACAAAAAGTTCAGCTGAGCAGCATTTCTTGACAACATCCATTTCGTGGCCACACCCCCTAAATATCACAGCCATTTTACAAAATGTGGCAGGTTATGGAAAGCGTGAGCACATTTCTGGAGTTTTGGGGTCATGGTTTATGTGTTGTTACAGTTATGCTAATGAAGGTGATTTGCCCTTTAATCTTCAATTCTCATTTCTCCCAAGAGACCGGCTTATCCTAAATAGTTACAATTTTATCTTTGGTTACAAATGTATCAAAATGTAGGCACTAAGTGTTCTGGGTTGCCAAAAAACCTCTTATTTAAAGGGACAGTAACACCTAAAAATTAAAGTGTTTTAAAGTAATGAAAATATCATGAAGTGTTGCCCGGCACTTATGTGTTTGCAGAAACACTGTAGCAATGGTGGAAATTGAAAAAAGGCTATATGGCACAAGTTAAATAGTGGATAACAGATAACACCATTATGTTCTACAGAGCTGATCTGCTGTGTTACTTGAGCCTTTTCTCCTGTGAATGGCTGCCCCAATTGTTACACAGCAGCTTATTTATATAAACAATAGTAGTGTTTCGGAAGCAAAACACCTATTTTACTAGTGCAACACTGCATTATATTTGTATTAGTGATGTGCGGACCGCGGGATCTGGAAGTCGGATGCCGGCATTTGAAGGTGGCAAGGAAGACTGCGATAGTGGGTCGACCTTGCAGTGCTCCTCGCGGGTGGCGGAGCGGGTGTTGGTTGAGCTCTTCTCCTGCTCTCCCCGCCCGCCACCTTCAAATGCCGGCATCCGACTTCCGGGTTCCTGTTTTATACTCTTGCGTCTGCTCGCCCCACCCCATTTGTGACGTCATTGTGATGTCATTGGTGGGGTGGCGCGGATCTATAAAAGGACCCCCGGAAGTGTGTGCGGGCGGGCGCGGGTCGGTGCAGGGCAGGTTAGGGTCGGGTGCGGGTCAGGGAAACTGACCCACACATCACTAATTTGTATTACTTTAAAAAACACTTTCCTTTAATTAGATTTTAGAAACTTTGTGTCTTTTCCTGGCCCAGCCGTAGCCTAAAAGGAGACAATTCATGTTTTCCAGTAGCTACATGCACACGTGTGACTGCAAACAATTAGAAATGTACTGAAAAAGAATACTGAATGAAGGAGCTTCCCCAAAGATTTAGTTCCTCCATTAACCAATGAATGTATCAAAATGTTAACCATCACTGAAATATTTGGAATTTGGACAAAGGTATAGATGAGTGAAATGCTGAGAGAGGACCTATTGCAAGTGCTACATTTTATTATTATTGTTCAGTTTCTTGATGTTTTCTTGGGGAAAACTGTATACACGTTTGGGCCAAAATATCTCTATCCTATGTAAAAGAAGGAAGTAATGCCCTTGAATTGGTGGAAAAGGCAAAGTAAAGACTGAAAGAAGCAAACAAGCCCTAATAATTGTTTATGAGTAAGTGCCCATTTGGCACGAAACACGTTAGGCGTATCCTAATAAATACTTTTTAAATTTTACTACACTCTGCTAGTGCATTTATCAATTGCGGATCTTGTTCACTCACTTTGAGCATTTTTCCAATTTTTGGTCACCCTTGGGCTGGGGGTTTTTGTGAATGACTGCATGGTGACTTATCCTTGACAAACTATTTATATTTCAACTTTATAGAAGCAGAAATAAATGGCATTTTTTGGTTTATTGAGTCTAATAATTGTCTCCCTAGTGAATGCAGTTTATTATCGGCAAGATGCGTTTTTCTACGACTCATGTCCAACTCATGCCCATGCGGTGGCGTGGTTGCGGGTGTAAACAGCTGCGTGTGCTTGGTCCTTCTAAAAATATTTTTATATTTTTGACAGGGGATACCAGCATGCTCTTTGTAGGCAGTAGCAGCTATGAAGACCTTCATTACCTTTAAGGTAACATTTCTTTTATTATACATTGTCCTTTATTTAAACAATGTCCACATTTGCTATAGTGCTTTATACAGATTTTACATACGGTAAGTAATCAGTAACAGCTTACAATTTCAGTTCCCTATCACATTCAAGCACCCTTCTGTTTAACATGACCAATAAAAATGTCTAGCTGGTATCAAAACTAGGACCCTACAACCTCAAGGTAGAAGACTACCACTTTGACCGCATGCTTGCCATACACTTTACAAAAGGACATTAGGATGAAGCCTATGCTATATAACCAAATGCATATTGATTTAATATATCCCACTTAATCTTTGCGATTGCTTTAAAGAGTAAATTACATGCATTAATAAAATATCCTGATAATAAAGCCTTGCTGTGTTATGCAAACAGCAAAGGAGACAATCAATTATTTTCAGTCAGGTTATAATTTCTTACATATCTCACAATGCCATCAATAACTGCTCACGTTGTTCAGAGCTTTTTCTCTAATAACAAATACCCCAATTCAAACAGAATGGCGTTAAAAAAAATTCAATAACTTATTCTGTTGTTCACAAAATTGAATTTGTTCATCATTTTGCTCTGTTTTAGTAGCTGTTAAAATAATCATAGTTACGTATGCATCACAGCCTGGACTGCAATGGACACAGTATGTAATGTAATGGCTGAGCCACAAGAAGGTCTGCAGATTCTGCTTTGAAAGTGTTTCAAAAGAGCTATTCAATTTAACGGTCTGTGAAATCATAAAGGCTAGATGCGTGCAATCTCCCAACCAAGCAACTGCCTAAACTGCTTCTCCTGTTGTTTTGGACTTTTGAATGTAGCTTGCTTTCTGTGATTCAGCTGTAATTCTCTTCACTGTTCTGTGTTCCAACCCATGACCTTGTTTTTTCTGCTATAACTTGCTGCTTGCCTGTCACTGTATCTACTAAGCAGATTTTTCTCTATCAATCTCACATGAACTTTACATCTGTATACAGCCCAATATTGAATTACTGCCTATATATTTAGATATTCTTGGGTGGGTCATTTTGAAGAGTGATTTGCTCCAATGTGATACAATTACATGTGATGAGTTTAATAAGGAGACTATCATTATTATTTACATATCGTCATCCCTGCTCGCATTTTCATACTCCAGCTCTTATACACTATGCAACTTCTACTACTACAAAGCACAAAACCTATGCAATTCTTTGCCATCATTGCTGCAGTATTGCGTATCAAAGAGGAAATATTGTCAGAAAATCTAAGCAGTTTCTCCTTTTACTGCTACAGATTGATGACATATTCACTGTGCAATTTAAATTTTATTACAGCTCGTCAGTTTTAATATACAGTAGACTCTTCAACATTGTTGGAATTGGAAAAAAGAAATATAGCAATAAGTTAGTTTGTTTAGAAAGTTTATATTTAATAAAACATCAGAATTATTTGTATTACAGATAAATTCATAATATCGATTAAACCATATCATGGAACATTCATCATATTAATGATGGTCACCATTTTTTTCTGTGACTGCTATGTTCCTGAATATCTGTTCAAATGTCATGAGTGATGGCTGATCCCATAAAATCAGTTTGGTGTTGTTTTTGGTTTAGGTCAGTTGCACCAGATGTTTATCTGCAAACCTATTTTGGGGACCTCATTCAACCAGATGCTTATAGGGTTCATTTGTAACTGATGTAAGTGTATGTAAAATCTGTTCATCTTAGAAGGATACCAATACAGTAAATAATTAAATATACAGGGAAGGTAATCCCATTTAATGGGACACAAATTTGATTTATATTTACAACAAATTGAATACTAGGATTCAATTTGTATCAAAATGTAAGACACTGATTGTAGAAGCTTATTGGATTGCCTTACTTAGCAGATGTAGGAAAAGAATGTCCTTAAAGTTAGATGGGGGAATAAACATTTAGTTCTGTGCACTTATACCAGTGATAAAATGGCTGATCTGCTCCAGTCCCCCCCTACCTTCTTGTGTGTTAATGACAAGGGTGTAACTATAAAGGATGGAGACCCTGCAGTTGCAGAGGGGCCCAGTAGGAATAGGGGCCCCATGAGGCCCAAATAAAGCAATTTCGACATTTATTGGTAAAAAAACAGGACAACCTCTGGATCTGTTGGGGTCCCTAAAATTAATTTGCTGTGGGGTCCAGTGATATCTAATTATGCCACTGGTTAATCAGCTAAATATTCACGGAACCTGCTTTCTTAAATGTGCACAAGCATTTATTTTTTTGGGCCAGTGGCACACTATTGGGGGAATGTAATATGTTTCTGGCGCAAAAAATGTTCGCAAAGACTTTTGTGTTTTATTTCTTTTTTATTTCAGTTTATCTTTCTGAATTTGAGCAGACGATTTTTCAGCATACATATTCCATCTACTCTATTTCCAACAATGGTGCTTTAGAAGCTGGCTAAGTAAGCACATTTTAGTGGTAATGTCATGCTTACTAATCTGCATTGAAATACATCTGTTTTTGTTCACAAACAGCTTTCCTCCAAATATGCATTATTTCTAGACCCCACTATTGTTATTGCAGTCCACCTACAGAAAAGTCAAGGCAAAGGCAGGATGGAGTTTGTGTAGAAATTCATAACAGACATAATTTAAAGGGTTTCAATGTATTCAAGTAACGCATGTCTGAAACATGTTTGTTTAATGTACATTGAGCCCAGTAGGACTCCAAATGTACTTCCATTTTCAATTGGTCGTCCTTATTTAATTTTTCTACTTTTAAATCATTTGACTTCTTTTGACTCTTTCCAGATTTAAATGGGGGTCACTGACGCCATCTAAAAACAAATGCTGTATAAGGCTCTAAATGTAGTGTTATTGCTACTTTTTCTTACTTATCTTTCTATTCAGGCCCTCTCCTATTCATATTACAGTCTCATATTCAAATCATGCATGGTTATTATTAGGGTAATTTGAACCCTAGTGACCAAAATACTGAAAGCTGCTGAATAAAAAGCTAAAATAATAATAAATGAAAACCAACTGCAAATTGTCTCAAAATACCACTCTCTAAATCATACTAAAATGTTATTAAATTTTGAAAAACCCCTTTAAAAGCTACAATTGACAAGACCCGACTTGTTATTTGTGGGTATCACATAAAACAGTTTACTGCCCCCTTGATGTTTTCAGGGAGGCAAAAAACATGGTTGATAATGGTGGTGCAATAAAGATGACACAAATTAAAGGACTATTATGCGGTGTTGACAAAATATGTATTTAAAGAATGTAATAACCCGTGTGTTTTTAAAATCATGTTTAGCACACACTCACTGTTCTGATGCCGTTTTCAAAAGCTTCCCGGGCCAATGACGCAGGTCCATCTACAGTTTTACCATCATCATCTGGGCCCCAGCTTGCACTATAGATGTGGACATGGTGTGGGTTCAAGCTGAGAGATTTTGCTTCCACCATGTCAGTTACATCTCCGTCCAGCATGCGCACTCCTACAACCATCAATCATTACCATGTAAAACATCAGGAATATCATATAATGTGTTATTTAAAACCATTCAGTATAATAGGGTACAGCTGGAGCATGCTCACAGGTCAAATATCAGAAAGGAAAATACTAACATTCATCTTAAAGCAAGGTAATTTAATCTAATATGCTACGCTACAGGACGCAAGGGTAAGAGCTTTGGGTTAAATAGCTCAGTTCCTGGCATAAGAACTGCCCATGGGAGACTAGCTGCAGGCTGCAAATGTTTTACATAGCCTGTTATTAAAATGCACTGTGTATTCCTCTGCCTCTTCATATATTACAATGCTGAGCATTAACAGTATTGCTTGTGGCTGGTAAAAACATGCAGTGAGTTGTAGTTTGGTAAATTGTGAGAACTACACAGTGAAAATGCTTTACCAGACAGTTGCTTAAGCATAAAGAGCTCTCTTTCAATAAAACATTAGAAATAACAGCAGTACACCATCTCGAATGTTGAAGAAGTGTACCTTTTTTCTCAACAGTGAAAGATGTATATATTTTTTCCACTGACATCCTTATGTGTGATGTAACACCATGCATCATGATTACATATGTAATGCATTGCAAAATGCTACTAGGCATATTTACAGGGGTGTGTATTTTGCATGCCATACTAATGCTGGAAAATCCCTACTCTACTCTATGGTAGCACTATCCTGGTCTCTGGTAACAAAAAACTAAAATAAAATATAATGTACTGTTACCAAGGAATGACTTATTTGGAAGTTCTAGATCAGGTTTTTTTTACCTGTGAGCCACATTCAAATGTAAAGAGTTGGGGAGCAACACGAGCATGAAAGAAATTTCCTGGAGATGCCAAATAAGGTTTGTGATTGTCCCTATTTGCACTGGCACCCTACAGGAGGCTCTGTTTGGCAGTACATCTGGCTTTTATACAACCAAAACGTGCCTCCAAGCCTGGAATTCAAAAATAAGCGCCTGCTTTGAGGCCACTGGAAGCAACATCCAAGGGGTTGGTTAGCAACCTGTTGCTCACGAGCCACTGGTTGGGGATCACTGTTCTAGATCAACAGATACAAGACAAATAAACATTACTGATCCTTTATCTTCTCTAAATATTACTGGCAGGAAATCACAGAGCCTATTTGTCAACCTGAAAAATATTTTCATAAGGTTCTACCTAGACATGGAAAACTTCTACAGTTTTTTTCTTTAAAATAAGCATTAGCTTAAAATATAACTGTTCAGATTTAGATTTATATGCTTTGCGTTTGATTTGACCTTGGTATGAAGAACAGGAACTGTCAGGCTTAACAGGTGTTTAGGTATGTTCTGTAAACATTTTCAATGGGTAAAATGGTTACAATTTTACATACCCAGTACCATGATGTACACTTCCAAAAAAAATTAAGCATTTGTATTCAATTAAAATGGATATTAGATTGTCAAGTCACAGTTATAACATACCTCCTATTCTGGCATTAAAAGCGATTCCTACAGTACAGTGTGAGTTGTTTGCAGTAGCTGCCACTTCTCCAGCACATCGAGTCCCATGCCTGATGTAAAAGAAGGTCACACAAATAAATTACAGATGAAAGTTTAACAACACAAACAGCAAAACGATGAAAGACATTTACTTAGTGTTTATGTGCATCCTACATGACAGAGGCTTGTGGAAAGAAATGGTGTGAGTGGGTGAGAGAGAGAGTTTGTAGAAGTACTGTGCACTGTGTAATTGAAATCCTCTGATGGCAATCAGTGCCTCGGTCTGTAAATCTGCCTCCCTGCAAGAAGCTGCTAATAAAGTCTGCCTTGGTTTGTTGCAGCCTTGTGAAGAGGTCTACTTTCTACAGAAAAGGCCTACCTAATACATTTTATAGTAACGGGTGTCCACTAGCCACAGATGGCCCCCCATTACAACCACAATGGAACATGCTGTACATATCTTCTTGACATAATGTATTGACAGAGTATTGTTTGTTTTCGTTCAATGAACATTTAAAATTAAGGCATGGACACAGGGCTTTCACCTTGGATCTTGGTAAAAACTAGGTGAGTGGAGCAGTCCGAGGATCATAGAGGTGGTCTGTTAACACTGAGGGCAGAGCAGTGACATTGGGAATGGATTAATTATGTGTTGATGCAAAGCAATGACTCATGGGAGATTTTTTGTTCAAGTTTCTCATGTCCTATGAACAGATTGAATATTTATAGATCTGAATAATACACAACAGAATACAGTGGAGATTATAGGCTGGCATAAATGCTATATATACTTTTTTGCATTTGTGAAGGACTTTTTCAATATAATGTCAGGAATGCCATTTGTGAATAGTAATTCATCAGTGGTAATCTATGATGTGTTTGGATACTTAATTGCAAGGAATCCTGTTAGCATCTATAGCTTTAAGGTAACAGAAAAAAGATGTGATGAATAAATGCTTTTACTCCATAAATTACAGATCCATGGTATAAAAATATCCTTACTTATACAATACTAGAAACTGTTATTGTTAATGGTCTTAGGTTTCTTCTTGCTAGCAGGTGAACTTCCAATTAGTAATTCGTTAAACCATAACCCCCACCCCCTGGAATCACCACCACTATCAGCACCAGAAATCCAGTAATAGAATTTTAACAAAGGCTTAAAATAGAAAAACTAATCTCTTGGAGTAGAGAATTTGCATCCGTCAAACAGAGAGTTACAGTCATTGGATCACAATTCCTCTAGTTCAAAATATGGGGGGGGAGAACTTAAGACAAAACTTAATAAGGGAGGGGAAACATTTGTGCACAAAAAAAAAACACACACACATTGGAGAGATTAAATGAGGAATATGTTTGTCTCTTAAAATACGTTTTATTTATTAAAAAACAAAAAACAGCTTCAATTTAAAATGTATAGGTATAATATAAAAATAATTCATATCTTTAATCTAAATAGATATAAAATCAGGGCCTAGTTGTCACCATCACTCTCTTATGTTCAGGTCAGATGTTATTTACACAGTTTGGATTTGCTTTTCTATACCATCATTGAAATGACAAATAACGAATAAGTAATTTATAATAATAACTCAATGATTCCCTTGCTTTGCCTTCAGTTCTGTATTTATATCTTGCCTTCATGGTTCTAAGATTTGCTTACAAAAACAAATCTCATACTAAAGTCAAACTTCTCTAAGAGCTACTTATAAAATAAATGCTCACACAGAGGAGACAACATACTCTGCGAAGAAGGCGAGAGGATAGGTGCTTCAAGCTGGAATAATCACACTTTCACTCATCGCTTCAGAAATTTCTCTGTTGCTTCGACCTTAAGGTACAGTATTTGGGACTAAGGCCCATTAATGTAAAGCCACCAGCTATAAAAGATAATGTGAGTATAATTGACTTCTCTAGGCCACTGAAGACTTCTAGCAGTTTTTAACTCTGCAGGAGCCACGAAATTTTGTGCGTATTCTTGTTCTAAAATGTCACAGGTCTGCAAAGATATTTGGAAAGTCTCCAGTTTATGGCTCGTATCAATGGCAACCTTTCAAATCCCTGTTTCTGATCTGATGAGATAGCCTATGAGATGCATGCAAGACACTTAACACAAACAGAGAAGAATCTATCTAGAAGCTTTGCAGTTTGATTTTAGGTAACATTTTAAGTTAGCATTAACTGTAAAAGATGAGGTTTGGTCACATAATTTTAAGTTCAGTTTTACTGCTGAAAAATAGGTAAGGAACCCTAACAAATGTAAAAGAAACTCTCCAACTGACTCCTTACGTATTTTACATAAGACAAATATACCACTGGGATATGGCAAAATACTGTAATACAAACCAACCAAAGTTGTAACGTTTCCACTATTTTAATGTCCCCAAATTATGTCATAGATATCAAATTTATGGCATCTCTTATTGGAGTGTGCATGTAAATGTTTAAACCAGTTTGTGAATTTAAATATATATATATATACAGGTATGGGATCTGTTTTTTCGACTGCTCGGCACCTGGGGTTTTCTTGATAAGGGGTATTTCTGTAACTTGGCTCTCCAAATTAGCCTGCTTAAAAAAAACACTTAAACATTAATTAAACCCATTAGGATTTTTTTTATATAACTTACTGTATCTAATTATATCTTAGTTGGGATCAAGTAAAAAATACTATTTTATTACTACAGAGAAAAAAGGAAATCATTTTTAAAAATGTGAATTATTTGCTTCAAATTGAGTCTATGGGAGATGGCCTTCTCATAATTCAGAACTTTTTTGATAATCGGTTTCAAACTATCATTTTACTTCCCATCAATCTACAGGAAAAAAATTCCAGTTATAATATAAATATAGTAAAAGGTGGTTAAACCACATGTTTCAAAAACAATGTGCCTTTTCCTGAAAAACTCTTTATAATGGAGAGAAATAAGTTCCCAGGCCTTTTAAATTACATCTAAAGAGACACAGAGCTAAAAGTTTGCACATTTGTTCTTGTGTTACTGTCAGCAAGATGAAGTAGCCTGAAAGCCTGCAGGAAGCCTTGGTTACACAAAATGTTGCATTATTTAGCTCAGCTGATGGACCAGCTTCTACCTGGGGATTGCAAAATTTGGGAAGGACCACAGACTACTAGGCTTGCTGTTAGAAGTGATCGCACACAATAAAAAAAGATC
Organism: Xenopus laevis; assembly: GCF_017654675.1. Lineage (NCBI taxonomy): Eukaryota > Metazoa > Chordata > Amphibia > Anura > Pipidae > Xenopus > Xenopus laevis. Next base: position 121,804,648 of record NC_054372.1, on the reverse strand, counting down.
AACAAAACATTAATTGAATTGTATTATGCATTTATGGATTAATATCCACCAATTGCAGAAAGCTCTCTGGTTCATGTGTATTGACAACCTTATTCTAAGGAATCATCCCTCTGCTGGGTTTGAACCAGGGACCTTATGTATTGCAGCTTGTTGCCTTACCTATTCACTATTCAGGCAGATTAGAGGTATAGGCTTACCCTGTTCTGAGCTCCCCATGGTTAGCCCTGGCGCTGTTAGTTATTTTCAGCTGGTCTGCCTTAACTGGCAGGTGCAGCCTATTCCCAATTTGCTCCCAGCAGAGGGCCCTTATTTAAACCTTGAACTAGCTTCCCTCCCTGACAGTTCATAGTTCTTCATACCTACTGGACACCCGGTCTGCGTTCCTAATTTCCTAATTCCAGTCTGACCCTGTTCCAGAACTCTCTCCTATGCTGATATTCCTGGTTCTTTTTCTTGTTTTCCAGCACTTACCAGCCAATTTGCAATAATTATAGTTGTTAAATTACTGTTAATGGTATGATTGAAATTAAACATTTTAGTTCTAATGTTTTCACAACTAAGAAACAATAAAAATAAAAAGAAGCCTACCCTTGGGATCAAGGAGAGTAAAAAATAAATGCTCCAGCTCTAATTGGCTGATCTGAGCATATCCAATGTTATATGTTTTTCAGGTACCAGTTTGAATAGCTGCTTCAAAGAAGCCAAACAATTAGCTTTCTGTAGATATGCCCCAGAGACCACTTATCGGTAATAACTATTATGAAAACATTTATATCTTAAGACTCCCGAACAATAAGCAAATATTAAGACTCCTGGGGAAAGCTCTGCTGTGCAGAAATGTAATTTGTGATCTCTAGCATCATGTAGTAAAAAAGCGACCTGAAAAATACTACTTAAAAGGAAAAGACTGAATAACATGACTGTATTATTTTTATAGATTTGTGCTACTTAAAGGCAGAATAGAACCCTAATTAATCCAAAGGATTTTATTTATCAATGACTGGTACATTTTATTGAGTGGTAACTAACTAGGGTTACTTTTTAAGAAGAAGTTACCAATCATTTCAGACTTAACAGGTTTATGTTTAAAAAAAAATTGTTTGTAAATCCTCACATGCTATTTACATTGGAGTACATGAATAGGTGTCAGTGTTCACTGCTGCTGAGTGGTGTGTGATACAAACACCTTATAGAAAATCAATGTGTAAGACTGCTTAAAGCATAATTTGTCTATTCTCATTTGCATTACAACCAGACAATCTTTCTAATGGCATCTCCAAAACAATAACAGATAATAATGGTAATTGAATAATGCCCATATGCAAGTGCAAAATCACCACCGTGATAACAATTATGCCCTGATGAGAGTTAAAGAGCCTTCTAAGGGCTCTTACACACGGCCTTTTGCCTGTGCTCCCCTGCGTTGCTCTTTCTTCCGTTCAGAGCGCAGGAGTAGACACACTCAATTATGCACAATATGACAATAAAGCAGCACTCCGATATGTAATTCAATTGTTTATTCGTGCCACTAGCAAAGCGACGTTTCTGGCTATTCCAGCCCTTTATCAAGCTTGATCAAGAGATGGAATAGCCCGAAACGTTGCTTTGCTAGTGGCACGAATAAACAATTGAATCACATATCGGAGTGCTGATGGATTTATTGTGAATATATTCTTTGGCAGAGAGGAACACAGCTGTGCACCCGAAGCTTCAAAAGGCGATATAGTGTAAGTGAGGCACCACTTCTGACTTGGTCACACTCAATTATGTCACAAAGAGGCATGTAATCAGCAAACGCAGGTGGAACGCAGCATGTTGCATTTCACCTGTGTTTAGCACATTCATGCGTCTGTGTGAGTACAATCCCCTTGACAATAATTGACTGCGTCTACTCCTGCGCTCCCCTGCAGCTGAACAGAAACTCAGGGGAGCGCAGGCAAAAACGCCTGTGTGTGAGAGCCCTAACTCACACGTCTGAATTATGTCACTTTGGGCCTCCTTTTGCACCCTGCCCTGCAGGTATTAAATGAGGCAAATCACAATTGGCTCTGTTTACAGGCGAGTCTCATCAGACCCTCACATTAACAATGACCCTTTTGTGGGCTACATTTTTAAAGAAAAATGAGAGAATTCAAATAAACTCACGATACTTTACACAGCTTGTCAATTTGCAGCCCAGCGTTGCTTCTGATCAAGTGACCCAGCTTGATTTACCATATAGTAGTGAAAAATAAGTTGAAGACGGGATGGTAATCGCAAGTGGTGTACCTACGTACCTCCAAACTTTTTATTGTGCGGAAAACAGCCAAACGTTTCAAGAGCCTCACGCTCCCTTCCTCAGTGGATAAGTGCACATTTTTAAAGAAGGCGTCAAGGTATTTATTTGCTGCTCAGTGACATTAATGCTATAATGTTATAATTTGACATCACACAGACATGTCAAACCCCATTCAAGTCAACAGGAAAAGTGTAGGCAGCAAGAAAATTACTGCTGTGACCACTCAAAATATACACTGAATTTTACACTGAGATGCATAGCATTCAGGTGGCCATGTACACAGCATGACCATACACAGCAGGGAAAATAAGTACTGAACACGTCAATGTTTTTCTCAGTAAATATATTTCTGCAACAATAAGGTTGCGAAGGCCTCAAGAGAGCTTTTTTCTTTTACCCATCATGAGATGCTTTTTGTTTGATACCTTGGTAATGAGAAACCTTTTTATAGGTCATCGATTAGGACTAAACCATCGGATATTCATTTGCACAGGATTGCTTTCAAACATATTTCAGCAAGTTTCTTGGCTTAACTTAATTTATGGATTTAATTGTTTTATGTTCTTTGTATGTGTTGATTACTTGGGTTGTTACTGACATCTGATGTAAATTTCATGTCAATAGCCCCATTAGAAATATATTTACTGAGAAAAATGTTGACACGTTCAATACTTATTTTCCCCTGTGGCCACTTAACAACACCATGAAGTAACACTAAATAAGCCTGGTGACAAAATGATGTAATGCTAATGAGTGATCCCAGTTGTTTAACAAAATATTGGTAAATAGAATGTAAAAACAAAAACAAGATTGCAGTAGGTTATTCATGTTTTTAGAAAAAAACAGAATCAAGGATGTTCACCTTCGAACAAACATGAAGTACTTAACAGAGAACAGTAAATAAAGCACAACTCCAATTAGTCTCAATTCTGTTTTGTTGCAGTTCTCTTACATTGTATTAAATCTCTGGCTGCTCCTAGTTACAATGACTATCACTGTTACAGTGTTTCTAGAAAAAGAGATTCAAGACCTCCCTGGGGTCATGGGCATAAAAAAAAAAATCAGTGAGCTCTACTGCTGAACAATTGTTGATAGTGATAGCAACCAGAAATATAGCAGTAAATACAAAACAAAAATAACATGAAATATGCTATATGCTACACTGCCAATAAAAAAAACATTTCATATTACAAAACAGGGTTCTTTTTAGTTAAAAAGTTTTAAGTTTAAGTTTTTAGTACAGTGGCTTGCCAATAAACAGGTACTTTGAAAACAGGGCACCAGATAATGTGCATTGATGAATCCCCTTTCTTTTAAATGGTTGTGGCTAATTTGGGCAGATCAGTTACACTTCCATTGTACTTGTATATTTTATTTAGCCTTAGAGTGCCGCCCCCCAAGCAAAGCTATTCTGCAGGAATAGTAGTCAAACTTCCATGTGGTTGTAGCACCCCCCCATCAACCACTTTATAGTGGTTGTATGTCTTTAAAAATGTTTGTTATTCTGGTTCTCTCTCCTTTAAAAGCCACAAACAGGGGTAGATTAAGCCTGTGAACCCAATGCTTTAGGGCTTTAGCACACAGGCAGATTCGAGGAGATTTAGTCGCATGGTGGTAGTGGTGACTAATCGCCCCTTCTTCGGGGCAACAATCTCCCCAATAGTAATAATGCTCAAAAAGCTGCAATCTACAGAGCCAGTCGCAAGGGCCAAAGTCTCTTTTGGAATATAGCCCCCAGTCCACAAGGGCCCAAATATCCAGTTTCAAAAATATACTCCGAAGAGTTCTATTCAAAGTTAAAAATCAATACTTTTATTAGGTACAAAATTTAAAAGAGTAGGCATACAGACCCATTGATGTTCCGCCTTACGTGTTTCATACCAACTGGTACTTACTCATAGGCACAATCTCCCCAAACTGACTTCCCCCTGCCAAAATGAAAAATCGCCTGCGACAATGCACTCGCGGTGCTTTGATTTCTAAAGTTGCCCGAAATTTCCTTGTGAGGCAACTTTGGAAATTGATCCGAATCTGCTCGTGTTTTAAAGCCCTTAGCCTTAGCAATCTCTCTCTCCTTATAAAAGCTAATGGCACGGGAGAATCAAGCCTGTAATCGATGTCCACGACAGGAGACACCTTTCCTCAAGCAATGCAACCATGCAGGGAGGTGCCAGCCTATGAAAAGCATGACCAGAGGTAAACAGTTAGGACCACCATATGGGTTTACCTTCATGAGGTATGGTGGCTTCTCAATTTTTTGATCATAACTTTGTAATTAAAAACCCCTGTGTTTGAAAATACACACACCTGCACACTAATTTACTTGTAAAACAGGTAATGTGCATATATCATTCCTCGCTTTTAGATGATTTTTGACAAAAAATCCAGTGATCCAACAGGATTTTAGATTTTATGTGACCTGTTTGAAAGCTATATCTACCAGCATATTATTAAAAAATGACTGATTAAAACATCACATTTTTGCCATTTTTTGCCAATAACTTCATGCACATTACCATTAAAGGGATATATTTGAAATATACAAATGTGTTAGTGTTAGTTAATGCTATTGAAAGCAGTAGAGCTGATTTATAGGGTTTTACATAATTTTGGCCATATTCATAATTATGTCACACAAACCTTACATTTCCTTCATATTACCATGTATGGGGTACATATAGCGTATGTATCTATAGCAATTAATCAGGCTAATTGGTAAATGCATTTTGTCCCATTATCACAAATATGAGTTTGCATGTGTTTATACATTTCTATACTTTTCTCTTTTCTTGTTTTTCCGCTATTTGCTCATAACTGGAGCTCTTCAGAGACAGATTACTAAAAAGAATACTTACTGGTACTTCTGAATAATAATATTATTAACTAATATATTCATTTTATTGCTAACCATAAAATGTATGTAAGAATTGTTCAGTTTGGATCTCTCCATACTGCACTTTTCCAACTAGTCCATCTGTTGGTCTGAAGTTTCTGAATTTTTACTTTCTTTTCGTGTGCTGCAAACCAAGCCTATAAAGTGTCACCAAGAAAAGGTCAGCTTTTTATTGCACAATAAGTTAAGTTGGGCCATAAAATACCCTCAGGAACTAATACCTTCTAACTAATAACTTGCCCCATTACTGACTGCATAACTGTGGAATTGCTGTAAGGGATCTCAGTTTCATTTCTGTTATGTGCTTACAGACATTGTTATAAATCTATGTATAATATTTGCCAGAAAACATTGCTGTTGGAAATAATGCTAACTATTGTGATTCTTAAAACAATAGTTTAAAAAGAGACACTAGTCAATGGAGCACCCAAAGTAGCATTTGTTATAGATTTAGTTAGCTGGCATTAAAGCCAACAGGTGTGTTTTTCATATCCAATGACATTTTTGAACAGAGCATAGTATTCCATTTGCATCTAATAAATTTGGAAACAAATTTGAAGCACATCAATCATTAGGGTTAAAGGAAAACTAAACCCCTGAAAAATGCAAGTTTAAAAAAATATATATATATATATATATGCGTAAAGCAGCTATGTAAAACCCTACTTCATGTACATAAACCATTTTCATAATAATATACTATTTTAATAGTATGTGCCATTGGGTAATCAAAAAAAATTAGAGCCACCCCCTGTGATCTTAGGATTCACAGTGTACACAAATAAACCAAACAATCACATGTTAGGTCACATGAGCCAATTAACAGACGGAGTTCTGTCTTTTGCTTCCACACTTCTTCCTGTTACAGTTAGAGTTGTAGTATTTCTGGTCAGGTGATCTCTGAGGCAGCACAGGGACCATCACAAAATGGTGGTTCAAGGCAAGAGATAAAAAAAAGGTTCAATGTTTACTTAAATATATATATATACCAATTTTGTAAGATTCTTTAATATGCCACTTAATTTGATATAAACTGTTACTTGAGTATTCATTTTGAGGTTATAATTTTCCTTTAACATGCATATGTTATGCATTGCAATAAAATCCACCAGTTTTTATAGACTGTCCCCAGTTTAATTGGAAATGCTTTGTGTCTGATAGCAGTTTTAATGTTTGTATTTAAAGCCTTTTAAGTAAATAACCCAATTCCTTATAACATTGTGCAGTTTGGATTTGAAGTAGGAACCTCAGTCTGCTGCATATAAATCAGCCACGTGCACTGTGAGACACAGCTTGAATCTAGTACTGCACATATCAAATTAACACAAGGACAACGCACTATAAAATTATAATAAATAACAAAATATTTCTCACAGCCATGGTCTGTCTCTTCCTATACAACCTTCATATTCTTTCCCAGCCACTACCTTTTGGGCAGGGGAACAAAGGTAACTAGAGTAAGATTTTTGTTGCTATGGATAAAACTCACATTTGATTTCATGGAAAATATACCATGTTTACAGCAGGGTTTTATTCTAATAGTATCAGTAATTTTAGGTATTAAATCAATTGCATATGTTGATCCTATGCTTCTAATGGAGACCATGGAACACACAGGAGTAAATATGTGGTGAACAAAGAACCATTCACTTATGGATTTTAGGGGCTCCTCTTAGAATCAACTAGCAGTTTTCCCTTGTACAAATAAGTGGAGCTTGATTAGCACATATCAACCTCATTTTCTATGATTTTATATTAATTAGGTCTATTACTATACTATTACTAAACCCAAAAGCCACAGGACCAATGTCATTAAGTGAGTGAAGTAATGATGAAGTGGTAATAGAAGGGATTCCTAATTTATATACATTTTTATGTTTCATCTTTGCCATTTTGCCCAGCGAATGAGGCAATGGGAGACTTTGTCTCCCACATTTATAATATTTGATGACTTGGAAAAGGTTTTTTTACATAATATTTACATATTTATTAGTTATCTATCACCCTAGAGTTTATATAAATTTTGGAAGCATAAAGAAAAGTTTTCTGATTTATTCAAACCTAGCAAGGAACAGTGGCGTAACTATCGGGGGATGCTGCACGTCCCGCGCCAGAGCCCGCCCCCCTCTAGTTATGTTTCTGGCAAGGAAGGGGTCTTACAAATCTATAATATAATATTATATATATTATATATTTAGAGTGTACAATGTGGGTAAAAGCAAAAGCATGAGCCACCCTAAATCAGTCATTGGTTCATAAAACTATTCCTTCATATATAGGTTATAAAGCAGAGATTTAAATCAAAGCGTTTATGCGTTATTAAATCTCACTCAGAAGAACAAGCGTTACAATAATTATATCAGAAAATACTGCTCGGTGTAAACAAGAAAAGAATCGGCATCAAACAATAATGCCATGAGTATCCTTGGATTAATAAACTTCAAAAGAATGTCACTGCATGAAAAAATAGCAAGGGGGGGGGACCACATGAATCAATCTCTGCTGGGGTCAATTCCAGCAAAAACTCTGCCTTCTATAAGTGATGGGAAATATCAGAAATAATGAGATCCAGAAGTTTCAGAAGAGACCATTGAGTTATTAAGCCAAAAGATGTAAAAGAGATTACTAGCAGTGGTTACCATTACATAAAAAATTACAGAGAGGTTAAATGCTTATAGCCCAGATGTTTTTGGGGGAAATGTCCCACATCATCATGCAAAAACTGCACTCAATGGGTAACAACACATTTTAATTAGCAGGTAGATTGTGCCAAGAAATATCCTCAGGAACACTAGGCATTGAAAACAGTCTTTATATAAAATACAATACATTGTCAATGTTGTTTTGGTATTTTATTAAAAGACAAGTAGAGTTTGCTTAGTTTGTTTCTTCTGTAAATGGCTGCTAGGTTTTTAAACTTTACAGCACTGGAGAATCATGTGCAATCCTATTTTAAAATATAACTATTTTTTAAAACGTTTCTAAATTGAATAATAAAATCTGATTTTAATTCTCAGAATAAGCATGACAATGTTACTACTGAAAACCAATAGTAATAGGGAAATGGAAATAAAATCTGAAAAATAAGGTACAAGTGCTAAGGGTAAGTACAGGAACTGTTTCCTGTTTATGAAAGTGTATATTTAGAGGACTATTTAAAACGTTATGCCCCTTTCCTCTGAACTCTAGTATGGAAAAGGAGGGACCAAGGGAATATAGGGAGGGGGACTGAATACACACCATAACATTTAAATGGTTATAATGGGCATTGGCAACAAAGTAAAAGGTGGAGGAGATTAGTGCTCCTAAATAGTAAATAATGAGGCACAACTCATTTTGCACACAGTACAGTCATTCTCTATATATTTGCATGTATTTTACATATGACTTGCTGTACCTCTTGCATCAAGCCAGGTACAGGCAAGCGTTATTCATAATGTATAATAAGGGTATAGTCACTAGTGGGTTGGAAAAATGCATTGCACTGATCTACTAACACCTATTCATTATTTTTAAATAAACCAGTATGTATCTTACACTTATACACATAAAGTAGGTTTGTATACAGCTATAGAAACAGAAAATGCATTACATTCACACGCTGGTTAATGCCAAAGTGGAAAGTGTTTTAGTGACTCATAGGCATATCAAAATTGGCAATGTTTTGGGCCTTTGATAAGGGATGAAATGGGACCCATATAGGCCAGGCCCAAAACATTGCCATTTTTGATATGCCTTTAAGCCATTAACCGGTGTACGACTGTAATCCATTTTCCGTTGTGTCTCAGTTAGAATGCTGTGTATTCTACTGCCAGTGAAAGTTGTATTTTCCCCAGCTGGAGTCCCTAACGTTTCAGACCACGGCTACAGGTTGGAAAACTATTTTGGGGAGATAAATGCCTACAAATTCACATCTTGCATAATTCACGTTATGCATCGGATATTAACAATTAACAGTCTTTTTTGCTGCATTGGCACTAAATGCATATTACATCCCAATGCCACAACAACACTCGGTCACGATATTATTTTATCATTAAAATGCATTAATCGTTCTAAAATGCTAATTTGTTGCCATGGTCACTCCACATCAGAAGTGCATTAAGCATACTAGACAAATAGTATAATGATTCCATTAAAAATAAAACTGCTCTACATTGTGAAGCACAAGAGAATGAGTTCAAATTGGCGCTTGTTCATGACCACATATTACCAAATTTTCTAAGACTCATAACCTGTTGTACAGTAGAAATCATGTTTAGTTTTTTTGGATATAAAGGGACAAGAATTAACAGGCACATATGGAAAATGCTGTCCATAAAGGACATTTGGCCACTGTGACAAATAGCAATGGTTGAATTTCTTCTTTTATGGTCTATGACACACAGGGAGATTTGGCATTCTATTTTACACCTGTGCAATTTATATCTATACTGATTATAATTAGAATCACTCCTTTTTAATATCAACGACCATAGGTACACTTGTGGGTCAGACGTTGGCAACACTTGCCTGGATCTGCTGAATGAATGCTAAATGAATTCCATGTTTTTGCCATTGAAATCAACAAGTGAGTGAGTGAGTAAGTGATACTGAGAGTTCTGCTGCCCACTTATGGAGCTCTGTCCTGGGAGACTTGAGTGAGTTCTGAGTTCTCTTCCACACAAGACAAACATATGAGTGTTTGCTGTTTTTCTGATGTCTCAGAATTTACCCCCTTTAATGTAGCAAGGAATACATTAATATGTTCATACTATATATAACTTAATAAGCCTGTCTCAAATGTATTTTAGGCAAGAATGGGTAATTGGTGATTTTCCAAGTGTTATAAACTACAAAATTCCAGCACCCGACAGTTTCTGGCTATTGTGCAAAGCTAACTGTAATTCAAAAAGTTGTGTCTTTTTAATTTGCCTAATTTCCTTGCTAAATAGATAATGCAGGCATTTTCCTAGGTTAGAGAAAACTTCCTGGTGATGCAGGGGATCTTGCTCAGGCAGACTATTTTGATTTCCTTATAATAATGCATCCATCATAGAAACAGATGTTTTGCAGCAGACACTTCAAAGCTGCCAGAGGTATTACTGTATATCTTGCAGGGCTCAAGCTGAAGGGCAAGCATAAGATTTTTTTTCACTTCCTGAACTGATGCTGGAAAGATGAATATATCCTGTAGTAACCCAATGACTTATTGCCAAACTTGTTCACCATATTGCTATGGTTAATGCTGCTACACTCAGTATCTTGGTTAATAATGAACTCTCATCTTTTTATAATAAATTAAACATATTATAAAAACAAATTTAATTTGGGGACTAAAAGGATCAGTCACACTCATGTGGAATTCATGTTCAAAACATATAACTCAAAGGCCAGGACATTGAGTTACATGAATTGTGAGCTGAGCATCATGTATATATTATGCAGGATCTCAGTTGATGGATCTAGAAATAGCCAGGAAAAAAATCAATATCAATATCAATGAAATAAATATGGCCATACATGGGTCATGAGTGGTGACCTTCCCAAACAAGTGGATACTTCTATGTATGGCTTATGTCTTAAGGCAGACACATGTTCTGTCTTCTAGTACATAACTGTCTGTGGCAATTATAATTTGTAAACTTTTCATATATTCAGGCATTTTTGACCTCTATACTTTCTAACCTACATCAAGAGGCATCGATCAAACCCATGTGAAGAGGGTGATAATGACTTAAGTCTTTTTTTTACATTCCTCTTCACACTTAAGAGTGACATGAAATAAGGTCCACAGTGGATCATTATCATCCTCATGACATAAGGTCGGTTGACATCTCTGTAGATAAACCACTTACTATTATTAAATATGCATTAAAAAAGTACACAGTTAAATAATCATGGGAATGCTAAAATGAGGCCATGAATTTTAATTTTCAAATTTACATTAATGCCATGTAAAATGCTGTAGCATATTATTCAGACAGACTTTTATTATCTATTTTTTATGAATGTCCATTCATTCATTAGATATCTGTCAATGTTAACCATATACCTGGGTGGATCTCTTAGTATTTATCTGACACATGGCTGCATGATGTGTTGAAGGTGGATATATTAGCCATTATTACCCAGACAAATTGATGTGTAGCGCAAATGAGCATGTCAGTATAACCCAGACAGTTCAATGCATAGCACAAGTGAATTTGTCAGTTTTACCCATACACACCAATGTTTAGCAGGTGAATATAACAGTATAGCTCATACACTTGTGCTGCCATGTGGATACTGATAAAACATGTACTCTTGGAATGGTTTTATGACCCTACAATCTGTGGTAGTTACGCAATATTACACTAAACAAAACATATTTTTTCTGATTATTTGGCTTACTTGTTTTCATTGCTTGCATCATATCGAGGCATAGGATCAAAGTCATTGCCATTGATGTCCGTGCTCGCCTGAGCATCCTATTCACCCAAAAAAGAGAAAGAATAAATTAGTCATATGCTCATTAAACTTGTAAATAGACTTGTAAATGGATAAAAGATGTTCCACTGTGCATGGAACTAGGTCAATTCAGGTTTCAGTGCAGGAATACACAAAAACTCATATCAAACTACCATATCATTTAACAAGAGGCCAAAAAGGAATTATACGTACTGAAAAGTTGCTTGTTTTTAGTATAACCATATAACTTGATTAATATTGTCAATATAGAATACCTTAAAAACAAAATAAGTTTCTGTGGTGATCAGTTGAATGAAATTATGGGCAGGTCATAAACTGCAGTTACTACCACGTTCACTTCCATCTATATTTCCTTTCTGACACTTGATACACAATAGATGCACATGAGTTAATAACACTTTAAAGAAAAATAATATAGATGATCACCAATCTGTATACATAGGGTCTATTTGTAAACAAAACTTTTTCATAACAGGTTTTCCTTCCTCTGTGATACTGAAAAGGGCAACTTTAAGCTTGAGTGCTTCTGAAACACACATTGTGAGCTGAAAGAAAAGCCAACAGCTGCAATAACTTTCTCTGAACCTCTTGTTGACAGTTGTTCCCACAATTACCTGTAAACCTCATCATCTTCCATAAAATGGATTGAGCAATTATTAGCTGCAGTACCAATGTTGTACTATATTTGGCCACACAACATTTTCTACAGAGGGCTCCTAAAGAAGGTTGCTAAAGTCTTTTGTTTGGTGTTGTGAGTAAAAGCAGAGGTGTAGCAAAAGGGACTTTATATTAGCCAGTATCTAAAGATTCAGTAGTTGCTTATAGCTTCATCAAAAGTTACCTTTCAGAATAACATGTACTTATTATGTTAGGCAAGGTAATCCTTCTTCTGAAAGTACACCCATTGGGGATACCGAAAGTAAAAAGCAGAAATCACTTTTTGAACACTGGATGATCCTGTTCTTTGAGGTGCATGATGTGTAGCTGAGGCACCCAACATGAATAATTGCACATAAGAATTAAAATAATACTATATCTATCTATCTATCTATCTATCTATCTATCTATCTATCACAAGATAAACAATGTTACTTTAAACTTTTTTGCATTGGTATTAATTTAATGGGAGTGAAATTCCTTGTTGACATATAGAGGTATTTATTAAAACTTGTTTTTTTTTCGTTGCTATTAAAAAAAATTAGACCAAACTCCCAAACACAAATCCCCTAAATTTATTAAAAATTCAGAACGAAAAAAGCATGTGCGGGAACAGTTTCGACAAATCGAATCTTGTGATGTGTAAGCAAATTTGTCGCTTGAAAACGGGGGGTCAAATATCGACGCTGGGCAAATTTGTCCATGGGCAGAAACCCATGGAAACCAATCCAATTGCTGCATTCATTGTTCTACTTGCGGCTGGCTTTAAAAAGCTAAATCTCTGCTTGGTTGCTATAGGCAAATGCCCATGGGCAAATTTGCTCAGTGTTGATAAATGAGCCCCCATGACTTTTTCGGATCGTTGCCCAAAAACCAGCATCAAAATGCCCGAAACCCTCGTAGATCATAAAGGCAAGAAACATCTTTCAATTGTAAAAGGAACATCTGCCATTGATTTCTGCATGACTTCAAAAGGTTTAAAGGAACAGTTCAGACTAAAAATAAAAACTAGGTAAATAGTCTGTGCAAAATAAAAAATGTTTCTAATATAGTTAGTTTTCAAAAAATGTAATGCATAAAGCCTGGAGTGACCAGATCGATCTATTTTCCCAGTTTTTATTTTTACACTAAATAATTCCTTTAAGCTGGAGTATCTTCAGATTTGTAGCAGTTTTGACGCATAATAAATCCCAAAAAAGTCATCTTTTTTTCCTCGACTTTTTCAATCTTTTTACAACAAAAAGCCAGACCAGAAAACTTTGACCTTTAATAAATGTGCCCCATGAAGCTGCACCTAAGACCTACAGATTTATTAACAAAAATGGCTAATAAAAAAAAAAAGGTGCAACCAGTATAGTCTTTTGTTCTTGACTACCGTAAAAAAAAAAAAACAAGAAAAATGATAAGGTTAAATAAACAAACTACTTACATAATTCTGGGTCAGGTCAGGGTGGTTTCTTTCAATTCCATCATCCAGAATAGTAACTACAACATTTTTGCCAGTGTATCCCCTCTTCCAGGCTCCTACAATATTCATGTCTGACTGGCAGTGATGGACATTTTCGTTGCAGTGCTGAAGATAAAACAGAAATATGAACATACTACCTCAAAGTGTGCTTAATCGTTATCCATATAACAATATCCTTTAAACAGTCTAAAAAACAAAGCCCTTTTCCTTATCTTAATACTTTATAAATCTACACTGAATTTTTTTTTTAATGGGTACTGTGTAAATTGTCTTATCTGGCACGTGCTGCACATGACGCTCAAATTTGAAGTGATCTGAGTACCTAGCCCCCCCCCCGGCATATATAATTTATGTGAGGGAATGGAGGGGTGTGTGTATGGATGCTGGGTTTCATTTGGAGGGGTTGAACTTGATGGACTTTGACTTAACTATGTAACTGGCTTTATTAGTTAAAAGTAAGCTTTTCACAAGCTTCTGATGGTCAAAAACAACCCCTGTCTATTGCAACATCATCACACTGCAGACTTTTGCTGAGAAACACATTCAGCCAATTGAGATCCTATCACATCGCAGGTAAGGTCTAATTTCTTGAAATGCTGCAGTGCTTTATCTGACATGTGCAATGCTGCACTGATACAGTTAGGCCCATAAATCTTTGGACAAAGACAACTTTTTTCTATTTTTGGTTCTGTACATTACCACAATGAATTTTAAATGAAACAACTCAGATGCAGTTGAACTGCAAACTTGCAGCTTTAATTCAATGGGTTGAACAAAAGATTGCATAAAAATGTGAGGAACTAAACTTAACACAATCACTTCATTTCAGGGGCTCAAAGGTAATTGGACAATTGACTCAAAGGCTATTTCATGGGCAGGTGTGGGCAATTCCTTTGTTATGTCATTATCAATGAAGCAGATAAAAGTCCTGGAGTTGATTTGAGAGGGGGGGTGCTTATATGGGGAATATTTTGATTTTCAGACAACATGCGGTCAAAGGAACTCTCCATGCAGGTGAAACAAGCCATCGTTAAGCTGCAAAAACAGAAAAAACCCATCCGAGAAATTGTTACAATATTAGGAGTGGCAAAATCTACAGTTTGGTACATCCTGAGAAAGAAAGAAAGAAAGCTCTGGTGAACACAGCAACGCAAAAAGACATGGACGTCCACGGAAGACAACAGTGGTGGATGATCACAGAATCATTTCCATGGTGAAGAAAACCCCTTCACAACAGCCAAACAAGTGAACAACACTCTCCAGAAGGTAGGTGTATCGATATCCAAGTCTACCATAAAGAGAAGACTGCATGAAAGTAAATACAGAGGGTGCACTGCAAGGTGCAAGCCACTCATAAGCATCAAGAATAGAAAGGCTAAATCAGACTTTGTTAAAAAAAAAAAAACATCTAAAAAAGCCAGCATAGTTCTGGAAAAACATTCTTTGGACAGATGAAACCAAGATCAACCTCTACCAGAATGATGGCAAGAAAAAAGTATGGAGAAGGCGTGGAACAGCTCATGATCCAAAGCATACCTAGGGTTGCCACCTGGCTGGTATTTTACCGGCCTGGCCAGTAAAAATGATGGCTGATCCCAATGTAATTAATAGGGGAAAAAGACAGGAAGGCCGGTATTTTTTCCGGAAAAGGTGGCAACCCTAAGCATACCACATCCCTATTAATCATGGTGGAGGCAGTGTGATGGCTTGGATGTGCATGGCTGCCAGTGGCACTGCGCACTGTTTATCTATAATGTGACACAGGACAGAAGCAGCCGAATTAATTAGGTGGTGTTCAGAGACATACGGTCTGTTCAAATCCAGCTAAATGCAGTCAAATTGATTGGGAGGCGTTTCATAATACAAATAAATGGACAATGACCCAAAAAAAAACAAACAAAAAAAAAAAAAAGCCAAAGAAACCCAGGAGTTTATTAAAGCAAAGACGTAGAATATTCTTGAATGGCCAAGTCAGTCACCCGATCTGAGCCCAATTGAGCATGCATTTCACTTGTTGAAGACTAAACTTCAGACAGAAAGGCCCACAAACAAACAGCATTAACACAGCATTGTGTCTTTAGTTCTTCACATTTTTATGCAATCTTTTTGTTCAACCCACTGAATTAAAGCTGAAAGTCTGCAGTTCAACTGCATCTGAGATGTTTCATTTAAAATGCATTGTGGTAATGTACAGAACCAAAATTAGAAAAAAGTTGTCTCTGTCCAAAGATTTATGGGCCTAACTGTATATAAGCGTCAATGCTCCTCTTATCAAGTTTAATTAACATAATTTCAAGCAAAACTTTGTCTCTGAGAAAGATACACAGGTATAGGATCTATTAACTGGAATGCTTGGACCTAAAATCTACTAAACACAGACCAAGAATCAACCCTACTCGGACATCAGCTTTCTTCCTTGCCTGCACTTAGAACAGGCACACGCTGCGGTTGCATTGCCTGCACCCATGTTGATGCAATGTCATAGCCTTAGGGTGGACTGCAGCTCATGTAAACCCTGGAAATGTAACAAATTCAATCTAGGGTACCATTCAACTTCTGATTCATTATGCTACAAAATTAATTCTGCATTTTTTTGAAGAAGTGAAATTTACCACCTTCACTAAGGATACTGAATGATCTATGCAAGACACCATTAATGCTCGGCACCCAAATCTACATGCTTCATGTGTCTGCATGCACAGGTGTTGAGTACAGCCTCAGTATAGGTACCTGTGAAGGCGTCTCAGGAAGACTCGACCATATTGTAGACACATAAAGCTGGTATTTTATTATATTGCAATATGAGATCACTCACACACAATATTTAAGAATTCTCCAATTTACTAATTGATGATTTTTCACTGTGTATGGATGCCATGATTTATGCACAATAACAAGGGTGCTAAATGAAAACTGCAAAAGGACAACTATTGATAAAAATATTTCTAACTTTTGCATATTGTGGATTTGTCTATTGTAATGTTTATTCCACCCCCTTCTTCACATGATCTAAATCTCTTTATTTTACACAGCATCAGGTTTGGGAAAGGATCTAGAGGGCTAGAAACTTTACTTGACTTTTCTTGGCCTCCAAGATGATTTCACTATACTATATATGCCAAAAAATATCCTCTTAAATGTTAAATGTTCAACATCTTTTCCTGTACAAAAGTTAAAGCCTATGTGGAAACAAGTGGTGAGAAAGTCAGTAATACCAATCTACCCAGGGAATTGCAACACTTTTTATGTTCACATGTTACACGACTTCAAAAAGCTAACAAACAAGATGTGGGGACTGGGAACATACACAGGACTATTCATCAATGCATAGTGAACAAACTGTTCAGTGAGGTGGATGGGGGAGAGAGTAAAAGGTTAGTCTGAATGAGGTGGGACAAAGTAGTGTTGTGAAATGCTTAAAAAGCCAATAATATAAGAGTTTACAACTATACAAATATAAAGTGAAGAAATTAAATGACCTTAAACCTTTTGACTACCATTGATTGGCACTGCTCTGGCACAATGTTTTTATATTCAGTTAAATCAAATGCAGAAAACAATGCTGGAAATTAACAGATTAAAGAATGTAAGATAAATTAAAGATTAATTCTTACTTGAGCATAGTCTGGCTCCTTATATACTACATGCAAAGTTTATTATGTATGTCTTTGAAGATAATAAAAAAATAAAACAGGATAACAAGGATAACAAGTCTAGAGGTGAAAGGTTAACAACATAAACATGTTTTAAGTCATGAATTTATTAAAAGAAATGACAGATCACTTGCTGTTCTAACTGATATGCTACATTGAATACTACTTACTGTACATGTATAAACAATTAAAATGATTATAAACTTGACACATTTGGCTGCAGCTTACCAAGATTTCCAACTGAAATGGGGAGTTTATACTTGTGAACAGTAAGGCAAGCACTGTTCAGTTCTGATTAGGGATGCACAAAATCCAGGATTCTGTTCGGGATTCGGGTAGAATCCTTCTGTCAGGCCGAACCGAATCCTAACTTGCATATGCAAATTAGGGGCGGGAAATCACGTGACTTTTTGTCACAAAACAAGTAAAGACTGTTTTCCCCTTCCCACCCCTAATTTGCATATGCAAATTGTGATTCGGATTCGGTTCTGTATTCGCCCGAATCTTTCTCGAAGAATCTTTCTCGGGGGTTCGGCCAAAATAGTGGATTTGGTGCATCTCTAGTTTTTAGTTTGGATTGTTTAACCCAGCAATGACTCCTTTTTGACACTTCATACCCCTGATACACACGAGAGAGATGTGAGCAATAAAAAATATTATGCAATCAACAGGTGATATTTATTTACATATCTGTATAATTGATATGAATGGGAGCAGCACTAGTTGCCTTGAAAATAATGTGACCTCATCAAAGGTTATAAGGTTAAAAAGGTTTTCCTCAATTGTTTGAATAACCATAAGAATTGGTAGAATGCTAGTGAATTAACCAAACAATAAGAGTTTGAGAAGCATCAAACATGGAGGTAGCTACAGTATATATCAATGTGTATTTATGTATATTTTTATTAGTACAGCAGTACTTGTATACACAGCCCTGAATAGTAAAACAACAAACTAATAGAACAGACAGATGAACAATAGTATTTTATAAATACATACAATTTTAGATAGATTGCCAAATGTTAAGACACAGGAGGTCCCTGAACCATGGAGCTTACAGCCTACAATAAATCCAAACTATGTATTGTTTTCTAAATCCATGACTAGTGACTACTACTGCTATTACTAATATGTACAATGGTACTCAAAGAGACTTTTGGGGGAAAACACAATTTAGTACTTATGCTGACCTATCCACCTCCCCCCCTGCATGGAGCATGTGAACAATAACAAATTAGAGGGAATACTGATGTCAGTATATTTCCAATTATTAAACTCTTATATATCATTTCCACTACAACAACTATCAGTATAAACAGATTAATAATCAAAAAGTCCCAAGCCTGAATATACCAGGGAACAGATGAAATAAACTACCGTATCAAAAATGGTAGAGTTAGAAATGAAAATGGACATTTGTAAAGTAAAACAATTGCAATGAAATTCTTTAATGCTGTTGGATGATGCTGGAAGTTGTTGCTCAATAGCTGGGGGGCACATGCTGGACATGCTTTTGCATGAGGACCATTTCCCAGTCTGTGAGGCACGTTTAGGGAACAATCATCAAGCTTGTTTGAATTATATTTGGGGCACAGGCAGGACATGCAGGAGGGTACAAATAATTTTCTGTCTTTGCACTTGCCGAAGATTCCAGCATGAAGGGATACATATAAAAATTCTCAAAGTGAACTACTTCATTAAAATAAACTGCAATATTGGTCTTAGAGTTAAACTCACTCCATTACACTGTACGAAGGGCTTGAGACAAGTTTTCAACTTTATTATTTGTATTATTCTATATCCTTCTGGGTCAGTAGTTGCTCTCACAGATAAAAATGCATCTGGGCCACTTAAATTCAAACGATAGCTCTAGCAAACTGCTGTACCATATTTGTCTCTCATCTGACACCTTTTGTATACGTGAACAGATTAAAATGAATACCATACAACCAGCAGACCCATAATGCACTGCAAACATAACATTACAGCAAGCTTTATGCGTTGGTGTTTGTATTTTCACTCCTGCAAATTATCTTGATCATCGATTTTTCGATTTTTGCTTATGAGTCATAGAAAAGCTCTCACGCTGCTTCTATTCCACAGTTATATTAATGAAGGGAAGAAAAAGGGCATGAGCTGTGATTTTCTTAAGTGTCACTTCATTATTCCTATCCTTTTAGGCCTTTAATAACAGCCTTTGTTATTTTAAAGCTTGAAGTTACTCAGTCAATGTAATGATTTTCTGATTTAAACAATAAAGAAATAAAAAAGGCAGCCTTGGATGGTATGTGCCAAATAACAAAGGCATGGAAACAAGTCTTCATTTCATATTTTTACATGTATTACATTATTTCTTTGAACAGGTTGTCAAAGAATGGGGGAACAATTGTTAAAGTGAAACTGACTGTTCTTTGCTATATTTTTGGTCTGGAGTACGTGCACCTACCACAGCTATACTGGCTCTATGAGCTCAGCAAAAATGTTTCATAAAAAATCAAACTAAGGGGGAATCCAATTTTGCTAAATTATATTCTTCATTAGACAGTTACATTACATTGCAAAGTTTAACCACACATTGCAAATTTTAAAAGCCCTGTTTGTAAGCCCTAGTGTAAGAAAGTGATCACTTTAGGGCAGAGACACGCATGGAGATTTGGGGAGATTAGTTCCCGGCGACAAATCACCTCTTCTTCAAGCGACTAATCTCCCCAAACTGCCTTCACGCCGGTTAGAATCTAAATTGCCGGCAGGATGGCACTCGGAGCGCTTTTTTTTCCGAAGTTGCCTTGGAAACTCCAGGTGACTTCGGAAAATGAAGCGCTCCCAGTGCCATCCCACCGGCAATTTAAATTCTAGCTGGCGAGAAGGCAGTTCAAAGAGATTAGTTGCCCAAAGAAGAGGCGATTTGTCGCCGGGCGACTAATCTCCCCGAGTGTCTCTGCCCTAAAGTGTGAGCGATAAGAGAGATGTAAGAGAGATAAGATTGTCTAACATTGCTTTCTCAGATCTTCTTCAGATTTTATTCAGTCTACCATGTCACAATTATCAGTGTTAAAAGTTTACTTCATAAATATTTTTCTTGGTTTATGCAATTGCATGTGCCATTGCTAAAGGCATCTTTCAATGCACTTTTACTC
Organism: Xenopus laevis; assembly: GCF_017654675.1. Taxonomy (NCBI): domain Eukaryota; kingdom Metazoa; phylum Chordata; class Amphibia; order Anura; family Pipidae; genus Xenopus; species Xenopus laevis. Next base: position 121,784,112 of record NC_054372.1, on the reverse strand, counting down.
TGAGCTCCATGACAGTACAGCCTTGTAGCCATGAAGTCAGAAATGTATATACAAATGACTTGCTGCAGTTTGCTGAAACACAACTTAGCCTTGCAAGGTAAGAAATTTGTCCTGACTCCTAGATGCACAGACTTCATCTGTGTAGCTTTGGTATAGGTTGTGCACCAGACAACAGATCTTTAAAAGACTGGGTGAATTCAGTTGTAGACTGTTTTAATGTCCCGCCATGAAGAAGGACTACATGAAAATCAAAACATACTACATAAGGAAACATTTCATGACAGCCTTTTTATAACATTGTTGATAATTGAAATGCCATTACTGTATTCTCTTAACCTACCAGTTTTGATATACTGTTATAGGAGCCTTTATCTGGAAACCTTTTCAAAAGTCTCTGAATTATGGGAAGGCCATCTCCCATAGAGTCTTTTTTTAAGAAATCATTTTTATAATTATTTCCTTTTTTTGTCTGTTAATAAACCTGTACCTTGTACCTGATGGTAACTTGGCTCCATGAATACATATTGGTGGCAAAACAATCTATTAGGATTTATTTCATGTTTAAATTATTTTTATCAGACTTAGGGTGGTGGCACACGCTGCTACTTGGGGAGATTAGTCACCCAGTGTCAAATTACGGTAATTCGGGCGACTAATCTCCCCAATATGCCTTCCTGCGAAAAATATTCTGTAGTAATAATATAGTACCTTGTACCGGATCCAAACTAAGATATAATGAATCCTTATTGGAAGCAAAACCAGCCTATTGGGTTTACTTAATGTTTTCATTATTTTCTAGTAAATTTACGGTATGAAGATCCAAATTACAGAAAGATCCAATCACCTGAAAAACCGAGCATTCTGTATAACAGGTCCCACACCTATACTTTATTCCAACAAAGATAAAATTAATCCTTATTTAGTAGCAAAACAATCCTATTGGGTTTATTTAATGTTTAAATGATTTTTTAGTAGACTTAAGGAAAGATCCCTTATCCGGAAAATCCCAAGTCTCGAGCATTCTGGATAACAGGTCCCATGCCTGTAGCTGTATAAACTGTATTTTAATGGCTCACTCTGCAAAACAAGTGCTGTTTTTTAACAGTACCACATCCAAGACCAAGTCATCAATTTTAGCAAACTTTTAACATATTTAACAGTTGTTTTTGGCATATAACCTGACAAAGGCAAACTTTTCTGCTTTTAAACTAGCAAATTGAAAAGAAATAAATGATGTTCTATTGCATTATTTGTATATCACTCAGCTGTGGAAACCGCAGCAGAACTAATTTATTTGTCTTGGAAAACACCATCATTGCAACCTGATGTGTTTAACAGAACACTAAGAAGGAGCTAAATACTTTAAGACAAAATGTACTTTTAAAGAATTTACTATTAAAAGCCACAATAAATTGCATTTCTTTTGAGATACAAGTTAACATTTGTATTATCTGTTATTTATATAGCACCAAACTAGTTTGGAGAACTTTACAGCTATTACACATGCAGTCCCTGTCCCCGTGGAGTTTACCGTCTCTCACACACTCTAGGATCAATGTTGTAAGGACCCAATCTATTCAAGGCAGCAATGCTAATCACTGAGCCACCATTAGTCCACTGCCACATTTTTATCAGCAGATCCACTGACCCCCAATGAGTCTGCACTGGGAGGTTGTGTAACCCTTGAGGCAGACAAATGGAGAGAATTTCAGCACAGAAACTCACTGAAATCTTTCCATCTGGCAGTAGCCTTTCATTTTAAGGTTGGCAGTGTACACCATAAAAACAGAACAATCACCAGTAAGAGGTAAAGTATAAAGACTTAGGACACCTAGTGAACCTCACTGCCATCCGCGGTAAGGGTATATATGATTTTAACCTGCATCTAAGCTTTGAATTTTAATAGTCCTATTGAGGTTTGCATCATGTATTATTCCACTGCTAGTAACTAACAGGGGAGTGCAAAGTATGTAACTGTATTACTGGTAGGTAGTAATGAGCGAATCTGTCCCGTTTCGCTTCGCAGAACGATTTGCGAAACTGTGGCAAAATTATTTTGTCGTAATGCATTAAAATCAATGGAGTTTTTTCTTATGATGCCTTTATTTGTCCTAATGCATTAAAGTCAATGGGCGTTTTTCTTATGGCGACTTTTTTTGTCCTAATGCATTTAAGTCAATGGGTGTTTTTTCTTATGGCGACTTTTTTTGTCCTAATGCATTTAAGTCAATGGTGGTTTTATCTTATGGTGACTTTTTTTTGTCCTATTGCATTTAAGTCAATGGGCGTGTTTTCTTATGGCGATTTTTTTTGTCCTAATGCAATAAAGTCAATGGGCGTTTTTTCTTATTGCGACTTTTTTTGTCCTAATGCAGTGATCCCCAACCAGTAGCTCGTGAGCAACATGTTGCTCTCCAACCCATTGGATGTTGCTCCCAGTGGCCTCAAAGCAGGAGCTTATTTTGAATTCTAGGCTTGGAGGCAAGTTTTGGTTTCATAAAAACCAGGTGTAATGCCAAACAGAGCCTCAATGTAGGTTGACAATCCACATAGGGGCTACCAAATGGCCAATCACAGCACTTATTTGGCACCCCAAGAACATTTTTCATGCTAGCATTGCTCCCCAACTCCTTTTACTTCTGAATGTTGCTCTCGGGTTCAAAAGGTTGGGGATCTCTGTCCTAATGGATTTAAGTCAATGGGCGTGTTTTCTTATGGCGACTTTTTTTGTCCTAATGCATTAAAGTCAATGCCCGTTTTTTCTTATGGAGACTTTTTTTGTCCTAATGTATTTAAGTCAATGCCCGTTTTTTTTTTATGGAGACTTTTTTTGTCCTAATGCATTTAAGTCAATGGCCGTTTTTTTCTTATGGGGACTTTTTTTCTCCAAATGCATTAAAGTCAATGGCCGTTTTTTCTTATGGCCATCTTTATTCTCTGCAAATTTTTGTCGCAGTCTTGCGAAAAAATTCTCACATGGCAAAATTCTGAATTTTGCAGCAAAGGGTGAGTGTAACTGATATATTGTATTATTACTACTTTAATATGGATACTTTTATATGGTCATGGAACTCTACGGTTACGTATATATTATACTATATTTTATAATAGGAGGTACATTTGTCACTATATATAACCCACAGGGAAGTGTAAAAAAACCAGAGTTCTGTATCGGTTTCCACAAACTTCGGACTTAAGGTATGAAGAACACAATCTTGAATGAACTACAGGTTCCACATATCTAAATGAACCTCTCCCTCTATTTCACAGAGTAGAATGTACTGAGAGATATGACAGCCCCACAAAGTTAACAGGGTATTTATTTATTTGAAGGCTGTTCCTCTGCTGCCTGAGCATACAGTATTCAACTCAGAAATAAATCTAATTTACCTTACATTATAGTGTTTCTAACACACAAACAGGAGCAGAATTGTTTATCTGTGAAATAATAATATAACTAGGTCAATACTTATTTGTGTTCTTTAAGATAACAATATCACTGTTTCGCTTAATATTACTATATGCTAAGTTGGCTATCAATATCAAAACTGCATGTACTAATAATATCGTCATTGCTTCCATCTCCCAAATATAAACATTTATTTGGTTCACTCCTCAGAACATCATTTAAAAATGAACTGCAGTTTAATAGCCATACTGTGGTTGCTACACCCACCTCAAATGTCTTCTTCAAATGGAAAGCATTTATTTAATTAAAACAGCTTGTTAAGAAAAATTTAAATTTAACATTAATGACCAGTGGTTTTATAAATTATTCCAAGGGAAAACCAACACACACCATCTTTTGTTGGTAGTCAACTGATCTCCCATTCATTTCTACAGTGAAGTGCAGTCACACCACTGATTATGCATTGGCTATTCTCAGAGGGCAGTGGTTTTCAACCATCCCCTTAAGGCACCAACCTAACAGGCAGGATATGAGGATTTCCTTGACTACTCAAAAGGTGAGTTAAAGGAACAGTAACATCAAAAAATTACATTTTTTACAGTAATACAAATATAATGCAATGTTGCCCTGCACTGGTAAAACTGCTGTGTTTGCTTCAGAAACACTAATATTGTTTATATAAATAAGCTGCTGTGTAGCCATGGGGGATGCTAGTCAAAAGAGAAAAGACTCAAGTTACACAGCAGATAGCAGATACGCTCTGTAGAACATAATGTTATCTGTTATCAATTATTTAACCTGTGCCATATAGCCTTTTTTCAATTTCCGCCATTGCTATTCAGCAGCTTGTTTATATGAACTATAGTAGTGTTTCTAAAACAAACAGAGTGCAGTGCAGGGCAACAGTACATAATATTTCCATTACTTTAAAACACTTAATTTTTTTTGTTACTGTTCCTTTAAGAAATATCTGATTGATATCTAATAAGTCTAAAGGCTCCAAAATCTATATCTTATATGATCTACATATAGGGACAGATTTACTATGGTTGGAATGGTAAATTTGAATTTTCAAATTCGTTTTTTGGTCAAAACTCACAATTTCGAATTTAAAACCACCAATTTGAATGTGAGATTTATCACACCTTGACCATGGAAAAAGTTCTAATTTGATACTTTGCCACCTAAAACCTGCTGAGTTCATGTAGAAGTCAATGGCAGAGGTCCGTTGAACCATTCAAATATGTTAATTACATTCCTGACATTGGTGTTTTTATCAGAGAGAAAACCTCAATTCAAATTCAATTAGAATTTTCGGGTCGTTCCGTTTTCATAAATAACCTCTCAATCGAGTTGTGAGTACATTCGAATTTGAGTTAAAAATTTTTTACATAACTTTGAATTTTGACCTTTGATAAATAAACCCCATAATGTATCTCTGCTGCATTTCTTCCAGCAGAAAATCAGCACAGTCAGTTCCAAAAAATAAAAACAAGCAATTTTACAACAATTAATGTAAAAATAAACAATTTTATTTAGCTATAAGAATGAATGCAGATTAGGGAGCACCACCCGTCACATGAGAAAAACAGTAAGATGGTGTGCAGGGTTAAAGGTATAAATGATAATTGAAAAGAGAAAAAAAAAAACTAACCCTTGAGGTTGCACCTCCCCATCATAGTACTTAACTTAAACTTAACTTTTACTAATAAATTACATAAAAACCTTAAGTCCAGGAAAACGTTTAAAATAAAGTTAGGAACAGGGAGATAAATGGACTGAAAATAGGTTATGCGATATGTACAGGCCGTGAGGTAGAAATTAGACCGATCTATTAGGTCTGTAATGGAGCATTGGAGTAATCACGGGGTACGAATAAAGGCAATTATCCAGTAACCTAGAAAAAATTGGGTATCAAACCCATCTGCCCCGCTTCTCACTGGTTTACTTCAAAACCACAGTTAAACAACCACCACTTCACCCTCAGTTTAAAGGAACAGTTCAGTGTGAAAATAAAAACTGTATAAATAGATAGGCTGTGCAAAATAAAAAATGTTTCTAATATAGTTAGTTAGCCAAAAATGTAATGTATAAAGGCTGGAGTGAACAGATGTCTAATAAAACAGCCAGAATCCAACTTCCTGCTTTTCAGCTCTATAACTCTGAGCTAGTCAGCGACTTGAAGGGGGGCCACATGGTACATTTCTGTTCAGTGAGTTTGTAATTGACCCTCAGGATTCAGCTCAGATTCAAAAGCAACAGATATGACCCATGTGGCCCCCCCTCAAGCCACTGATTGGTTGCTGCCTGGTTACCAGGGTAACCAGTCAGTGGAAGCCAAGAGAGCTGAAAAGCAGGAAGTAGTGTTCTAACTGACATGTTATACATCAAATCACTCCAGCCTTTATACATTACATTTTTGGCTAACTAACTATATTAGAAACATTTTTTATTTTGCACAGCCTATCCCAGTTTGATGGAAAGAGAGACGGGCAAGTAAAGTGGTAATAATGCGGATAAATCACACATACACAACAAACAAGGGTCACAGACCCACCAACGCAGTCCACCTACGGTGCACTTTCCAGCCGCCGTTACTATGCCACCCCTTCACCCTCAGACAGACTCCTCCAATTCCAAAGAGGGAGATAGTTGAGTTGGGTGGCATCAAAAATTGACACACTGTACAAATTGTGGTGCAAGCAGTATGCTCACATGTATGGTATGGTAAATTCTCCCCCCGAAAAGGCTCTGTTGATCACCCACCTGCGCGTTTCACCCGCTAACAGCAGGCTTTGTCAAAGCCTGTTAGTGGGTGAAACGCGCGTCAGGCGCATTTTAGATTAGTTAGGCAGGGGGACTAAACAAATACTGATTACCATAGGCCATCGCTCTACAGCTGAACCAGGAGGGAAGCTCTGTGGGTGAAGGGGTGGGCGATCAACGGAGCCTTTTACTGGAAACAATATTAACACCTTTCATAAACAGGTTTTTCGCTAGGATAATAAAAAAAATAAAATAGGAAACAATAGGGTTTGCTTTGAAGTGATTAAGTATTCATTATTTTTTTCCACTTCTAAAACAGCCAGAAGATATAGTTGTACTTATCAAGAACACGAGCTCTAGGATGCTTTCATCCCAATCTAAAAAAAAACGTGAATCAAAAAGGCTGCCTATTGCATTTGTATGAAAATTAATTCTTACTATCATGAAATTGAAAGAAAATTGAAAGAGAATTTCATGCATACTACAAAGAAAAAATGATCACATCTTAAAGGCAAAGTGTCATCTTTACGTTATACGCTAAGGATTTGCTTTAGGGGGTGCCCACACTTATGTGATGCAGGGTCTAATTTTAGTGATGCTGTGCAATATCAAGATTTACAACCGAAAAATCACTTTCAGAGTTTTGTGTCATGGAATATATTCAGTTATACAGACTTCTGATAAAATGCATATTGCTATGTTTAAATTTGAACTAAACACCATCATGGATTTTTAACCATTGTCTACTCTGGGTCCTTCCTAACATTTTCAACCAGACCCCCCATACTTGGTCTCCAAATGCAGAATTTCACAGTGGGGTTGGTAGCTGCCACCTTTGGCTGCATCAAATATGCATCTAGGCTCCCTGGTGATGATCATCAAGCAGATGCATGTGCACTGGAATATGACATTTGTTCTGGCTTCCAGTGTGCAATCTTCTGGTCAGTAATCACTGGCAGAAACATTTTGAGCTAGGTGGATTGATGCAGATGGGTAGAGAGGCAATGGTTAAACATCCATGGGGGGTTTCATTCCCCTTAAAACAACCTACTTCTCATTTAATTTAATTAAATTCTTTATTGAAAATTCTCTGGCCTAGCTGCAAACTAAAATTATGAATCACAATCCACCTTTTGGCCAACCCTGTTGTAATTTATGCATATGAGTGCTGCAGCTTGACATGTTTGTCAAATTACCATCACATTTGAAAATGGAAAATGGAAAAAATCCATCTGCGGACTCTAGAAAATAACACAGGGACTGCTGCAAGATGCCATAGACAGTTATTATTTATTGGGCTAGTCTGGGGCTGTTGGGGGCTCTGCGTACTTGAAATGCCAGGGCTTATTTTGAAACCCGGGTGGGACCTGTCCCATGTGGACAAAAACATAGAAAACTGAATTTTTTTATAGCCAAAAGTAGACTCTAACAATGGAGATATCTTTATAAATAGTGCTCATTAATGTCACATGACAGCAACATATTTATTATAAAACGATGTTCTTCCATACTTTAAATCCTAACAATACAGGTATGTGATCCGTTATCCGGACACCCCATAACCATAAATCGCTGAATTACAGGACAGGCATCTCCCATAGACTCCATTATATGCAAATAATAACATTTTTATATGTCTCTATCATATCACCCCTTAAACGCCTCTTCTCCAGTCAATCAACTTTCTTAATTAAAGGAATTGTTCAGTATACAAATAAAAACTAGCTGTGCAAAATACTTCCTGTATACCATACACTATAGTCAAAAAAATGCAGGCACTATAAGTGTTAAAGGAACAGTTCAATGTAAAAACAAAAACTGGTTAAATAGATAGGCTGCACAAAATAAAAAAAAATTCTAATATAGTTAGTTAGCCAAAAATGTAATCCATGGAGCCTGGAGTGACTGGATGTATAACATAATAGCCAGAACACTACCTCCTGCTTTGCAGCTCTAACTCTGAGTTAGTCAGCGACTTGAAGGGGGGGGGGCACATGGGACATAACTGTTCAGTGAGTTTGCAATTGATCCTTAGCATGCAGTTCAGATTCAAAAGCAACATTTATGACCTATGTGGTCCCCCTCAAGTCACTGATTTGCTGCCTGGTAACCAATTGGTGGAAACCAAGAGAGCTGCAAAGCAGGAAGTAGTGTTCTGGCTATTATGTTACACATCCAGTGACTCCAGTCTTTATACATTACATTCTTGACTTACTATCTATACAAGAAACATTTTTTATTTTGCACAGCCTATCTATTTAGGCAGTTTTTTTTGTATACTGAACAATTCCTTTAATTAAGAAAGTTGATTGTTTCTTTTCTTACAAGGAGGTACAGAGAAGGGTAACTAAGCTGGTAAAAGGTATGGAAAATCTTAGCCAAATTGGGGATGTTCACACTGGAGAAGAGGCGTTTAAGGGGTGATATGATAGAGAAATATAAAAATTGTATTATTTGCATATAATGGAGTCTACAGGATCAACATTGGCCTTTATTAGCACACAACACAACACATTTACATATGTGTGTTTTTTCCTGTGTCCCCTTGCAGTTGGTTCTTCATGCATTCCACCAAGGGAAGCCAGGATCACACTGTACTAATTCAGGCTCATTCCAGCATCACACAACTACAGGAGACGCAGGAAGAAACCTGTGTGTAAAATCCCTACATGTGTAAGCACGGTTTTCTGAATATGTTCATGAGATAAAATGCTGGAACGCACATTTTAACTGGCGGCTGAACTGTACTGTATTATTTAAGAAGTAACTAAACTGAGGTCTCTTTGTCCTTATGAAATTTTCAATTACGCTGCTTTTTGCAGCTTCCTTTTCACATTCATTTATGGACTGATGAAAGCTTTTGTTCCTATGGATTGAGAACTTAAACTTTGATGATGATGATGATGATACTCATATGAAAGTTGTTGTATATGTATTCCTTGATCCCATAGTAGGGTAACAGTAATGCTACCAAAGGGGTAGGAAATTTTTTGGGGCTTTCCCAAAGCTCTTGCCACTATCTCAGGACATAATCACAATGCTTTTCAGTCCGGCCTTTATATCCCAAACTTTAGGAAGCAGTCTGCTGACCAGGCCATTAGATATTTTGGATTTAACGCACTGTCTAGAAACAATTTCTTTGCAATCAGTGCTGCTCTAGAATTAAAGTGCTACAAAGTTATAAGGCAAACCTTTTGCTGCACACTGCAGGAGTTCAGTGCACTGTTTTTTAAATGGAAAGGTTCATCCCACATTTGCAAACCAGATGGAGAATGGATAAATGATTGATGTTTGTGTGCTTTACATCTAAACGAGATTCAGGCTTCTTTGCTCAAAGATATTACTCAACTAGACACTTAAAAAAGAAAAAGAAAAAGATAGCAGGGTATGTGATTAATCAGCCATGCCAATATTAGGCTAATGACTAACATATTAGTTATACATTTGTTTGTTTGCTTTAGAAAACCTTAATAACAAATACGCATTTGCTAATATATATTGTATGCAAAGATTACACTATTTACCAAGGATTATTTATGAAAAAAACAACTTTACTGTATTGTACCAAAAGAGCATCATTAAATATTCCCAGTTTCCCATGCAATAGCATGCACTCATTTAAATTTCAATCTTTGTTTAGAAGATACCAAAACATCCTGTAGCACTTGACGTCTGTGGGCATGCATGAGCTTATATAATATATAATAATATATAAATGTACCTAAAAAGATTCCAATTCCAGCTAAGAAAAAACACGGGTCACAGGTGCCCTAACAATGGCCTACTGAGCTCTACTTTTTGTGGTTTTATCCCACGGAGATGAACAATGTACTGTGTACCTGCATTGCACAGACATTTTGTTTAAACTAAAAATACAGTGCATATTATTCAGATCCTACCCTGACCTATACTTAATAATAGCAATGGGGACAGTAGGCAATACGCAAGTAAGAATGGAACCAATTAATATTGATTGGCTGAATCATCCACAAATATGTCTGAATATCAAATAACTAAATACAAAAATGTACATATTCAGATTTAAGTAAAACGTTATTTGTATATAAAAAGAATACTTGCCTTCCATTTATTACATGTAACATTAATTGATTCTGTTTGGCTGAATGCTATGCTGAAACAGAATCTTGCAGGCCTTTTGCGGAATCATTAATAAATCCTGAATTTGGCTCTTCCCCAGGGGTACTTCTGCCAAAAGGCAAGGTGAGAACCTTGCCTCAAGCAGCAGGTTACTATGAACTGCAAAACAAAAACCCTGAACTTCTATATTTACATTATTTGAATGGATATGCCCCCTAGACCTATTCTGATGCAAAAGAGATAAGCATGGGGCAGATAAGGATGGGCAGCATTGGGGATATCGATTTAGGTGACAGCAGCCTCTGAAACATTCCAGCGCTTCTCTACATGCAGCACTGTACAATTGTGTCCTACTGATCAGCTGTGGAAGACATACTGTACACCATAAAAGGGATGCCTATTGCATATGACACCTATAATTAAGCTGGCCATAGACACAAAGATCCGATCGTACGAATCAACGTACGATCGGACTTCCCCATCTCCCGACCTGCCACTAACCATTCTGATCAAATAAAGTACAAAAGAACAGCTCAGCCGATGTTCTGCCCCTGACAGCAATCATATGAAAGTTATGTCCGACCAAAGCTAGTGACAGTCTCCTACTGAAAATCGTACGATCGGCAATTCATGCAGAGATATTACCCGCAGCCGACAGAAATCTTTTCACCTGTTCGATTCACCAAACTACCAATCTCCGCTGGATGAAAAATGACGGCACTCTCCACACACGGTCCGAAAATCGTAAAAATCCTCAATTCGTACGATCAGATCTTCGCCTATGGCCAGCTTAAATGCTATTTGGAGATTCTATCAAGACAAAAAATCTCTGTACAAAGCTTGTAGAGTAACTCTGTTTTGGGCTTTTGCTGCCTATTGAAGGGCATAAAGCCTGCCTTTAGACTTTCATATGGCTTCTAAAGTATAAATAAGTAGTACAAGCATTTAAGGAATATAAAAACACTTCCTTTGCACAACCGCCTTGCTGTGCCACTGCTTTTCTGCAGTGTTTTTGGCCCCAGTGGTGCATCTGTGCCCATGCTCTTTAACCACAGGAACATCATACATTTGCTAAATTAAAAGGACATCAGCAAATTGGAAGACTAAGGACCATCTGCTGAGTGGCTTATTGGTGCAGCAGTTCACTGAGAGGCCAACCAGGAAAGCACAATGGGTCAAATTCACTAAAGAGCGAATTTTTGCCAGGCGCAAATTTGTTACCACTACGCTAATTCACTAAAATGCCAAGTTCCGTCTCAGGCACTGAACGCTGGTGAATTTTTGCTAACATTACTTCGGGTGGGTGAGCATTTGCTAGAGAATTTTTGCTAGCGTTCATTTCTGCCTATCGAAGCACTCTTGCACTTACACTAGGTTAGTTTGAATAGGATGGGGACCTAAAAGTCGTATGGACGTATTCAGGGACGGACTGGGGTTCCCGAGGTCCGGAGGGGGCCCTGATCAGCAGCCCCGGTGGGCCCCGGGCCCCCCAGTCTGACCCTGAATATGCCTCCCTGCTGTACGCTTGTGAGCAGGTGCGCACTATGTTTTACAGGCCGCTGCTTCTGCAGAGCGTGCACTCTTGTGCACTGGCATGAGCACTGCGTTTTTCGTGCGGTCGAGGCAGGAAGGAACCATAAATCTAAGAATCTGGGTGCAGATCTGGCTCAGCGGGGCCCACAAGAGCCATATCCCACCGGCCCAGTCTGACCCTGGACGTCTTTATTAGTAGTGTTGGTGCAAATTTGAAGTGGCCACTTTTTCAAACACATGTCCAATGAGTCATAATAAAGACAGAAGATATCCTCTAATGCTCTAGACATGAGTCCACCCTAAAGGTGGCCATACATGGAGAGATCCGCTCGTTTGGCGATGTCACCAAACGAGTGGATCTCTCTCCGATATGCCCACCTTGAGGTGGGCAATATCGGGCTGATCCAATCGTGGGCCCTAGGGCCCAACGATCGGATCCTAACGTATGGGAACGGGTGGTCGGATCGCGGGACCGCATCAATGAACAGATGCGGCCGCGATCTGACAGGATTTTTAGTCCCATCTGATCGAGATCTGGCCAACTTTCGGCCAGATCTCGATCGGGGAAGCCCGTCGGGGGCCCCATGCACGGGCCAATAAACTGCCGACTTGGTCTGTCGGCAGCTTTTATCGGCCCGTGTATGGCCACCTTTATACAAATGTGGCATGCCCCTCAAATTAGATAAAAAATTGTTCACACATAAATCTTTAATAGTTCAGAGTTTTGAAGGCAATTCCACTTTAAAAAACTTTGCAACTTTAATGCATTTCTGGCATACAGGATATGATGTCACTGACATGAGATTGAGGTAGATGTAGCTTTGTTTTATCAGTTCGCCTGGTCTGAGGTGGTGAAGTAAACTCTGGTGAAAGAGGTAATGTTCAGTAAAATTCACATGAGAATCTGTGGAGTGATGATCGTTCACCAGAGTGAAAAGTCGTCTGGCGATAGGGTGCAAACGAATGATAGCGATGGTCTTGTTCCCTAGCGAATTGTCCTGTATGCCTGTGAATTGGCAATGTCCCTGTGGATGGGATTTCTGCCAAAGTTTTGCTACCGTAGGCCACTTGGCCCTTTAGTGAATCTGCCCCTTAGAACCATCTGCTCAGTGGCTTACTGGTACAGCAGCTCACTGAGAGGCCAACCAGTAAAGCACAATGTTGAGGATAATAGGAGGATTCTTTGATATGTTTTAGAGCTGTTGCACACATGCATTAATCGGGTTGTTGCTTTAAATAAAAATAAATAGTATAGATTCTACCGATGAGAGGGTAAATTGTTACTTAGGCATAGTTGCTATATAAACATGTGATGAGCCTGCAAAACTACTTAAAAATATTTTGATGCAAAGTAAGGGAGTGTCAGATTTAATTCTTATTAAATGTATTTCAAAGCTTCATCTTTAAAATGCAAAACAGGTTTGTCAGAATTAATTGCATTAGTAACAGGTTCCATAACAGTAACTGACAAGTTTAATTATGGTCAAATAAAAAAAGAATAGAATATTAATGTAACCACACTGTAAAAGGAACCCAAGAGATAGTGTTAATCTCCAAACAAATATGTTCAAGGGCATAACATTCTCTTGGGAACATTATATGCCTAGGGCAGACCAAATAAAGGGCCCAGTGGAGGCCCGAAACGTTGCCGTTTTGTTTATGAGATGAATAAATACTAATCACTTAATCAATTGCAACAGTTGTGCCGCAGGTCTCTTGCTTTGTGATATACATTTTTGGGCTTTTTGGGCAGTATTGAGCCCGACACCTGAAGGCACCTGACACCAACTCGGTGATACAGACCTGTGACATCACTCCAATTTTGGGATTAGGGCAGACCAAATGACAAGGTCAACTGGTGAAAACAAAGGAAATGCTAAGGGTTAAATGCCATGCTATGATGTGACTTTTTGTTTTCTTATCATGTATAATATCCTTAACAGTGAACAAAAAGTCACAGCAAAAATGGATACTGCTTCAAGCAAATGCCACTTCATTTCTAAAATCAAAATGATGTTTGCACACGTCATGGGTCTCAGGTTTATTAGGAAAATAGATGTTTTAAATACAACCTGTGAGAAACCTGGCATATATATAATTCTTCTTTCATTTATAACTCAATATTATTTCTCATTTTTCAACAGTTCCACTTTAAAGTTCACTGTCAAAGAGTATTTATCATCATTAATGAGGGAAAAGTGCTGTTCTATGGATGAGCTGTCAGCTGTTCAATCTGCATATTTTACAATATAAACAACAACCTTTCTTGACTACAAATCACTGCTTAATGATCAAATGCCAATCCTTGTTCATTTTAGAAGTCATTGCCTTTCTATGCTGCAGTTCATGAAAATGCAATATTCCGAGGCAGCAATTAAAAGTGCCGTTTAGCCCTACAAAACATGTTTTTCAAATAGCATGCCACAAATAAAGCCTCTTTAAAAGTTGTTTTCTAGCTTCTATTTTTTAGGGTTTTCTAAAATGCAGATAATTTGAAAACTGTGAATAAAGTTTTGTATTGATTAGGGAAAAAAAATCCATATATCGCATGCTAAAACTGTAATTGAAGGTGAACTTGTACTTTAAGCAGATTTGAGAACATAACAGGGATATGTAACAGGCAACTAAAAATATCTATAGATGTGGCAAAACAGACTTTTAGGGGCCCAATAACTTTTATAAAGTAACTTTTGCCGTTGGTGACCTACTACTCTCAAATTCCTTGAAATCTCAATAGGTTCCTGCAGCTAAATTTTAGAAAACATGGTAACAAGATGTTGCCATGTTTTTCATGAAGCTGCCTCACAAGGAAACTTTGGGCAACTTCGGGATTCATATAGTTCTTACCATGTGCGATTTGAATTAAAGCAGATGGAGAAGCATTTTTAGGAGAGTTGTGGCCTGCAGTAGTGTATATTTACGGGTGACAAGTCTTCCTGTCAGCCATCATCCTAAGGATTACTTCCTGAAGATACTTAAGATTCAGTCATTTGAATTATAGTAAATCTGTCCTATGAAATTCAGCTGTCTTCATTTTTCAATCAACAAGATGTAATTAAAAAATATGTGAAACTTTAAAACAGGGAAATGATCAGCACCTAAAGGTAATGAAATGCGCACCTCATGATCTCACTTTAGGCTTAATTGATGTATTTTGGAAGTTGAAGTACTTCTGCTTTCCAAAAGAATCTGTGCTTAGGCCACCGTGGAAAGCAGGAGGACTTCAAGTCCCAGTATCACAGTCTCAAACAGTGTCTATGCACCTATTTTACATAAGAAAAAGTCAATCAGCTTATGTTAAAGGAAATGTCTACCCAAAAAATGATTGCTTGCCTAATAGAAGCAAATATAATTCGAAGAAACTTTGCATTATATGTACATCCTTTACAAACTGTAGATGACTCTTAAGTTATTTGTATAGGTATTGCTATTGAAAGCAGCGTTTGTCTGTCCCTTTCTGTTCTCTGCCCTAATGGCTCCGACTGTTGAAACAATGTAACACAAGCCAACGGTTTTACTCTCCTGTCTTGCTGGAGGAGACTGGCTTTTGCTACATTGTTTTAAAAGTAACAACCAGTAGTTAAGCAAATACAGTTTTTTAATAGCAATTTCACTTGTAAATAACTAAAAGCACTAACAATTGTTAATACATTCATTTTGGGAAGTTGCTTATAATTGTGTTTTATTTTATTAGGCAAAAATTTTTTTTTGGGGTTGGCATGTCCTTTAAAAAAAGGGAATATTTTTTCACTCTAATATGTTACCACCCTCTGGAGCATCTTTCAATCTATCCATTTGCTTGCATCCAAATTATAAACCTATACTACTGTTTGACTAGGTCACAGCAATTACACTAATGCTGGCCATTTATGTGGTGACCCACCCACTTCTGACTGAGTGAGCAGGTCAGTGGACGCAGACAAAACAAAGAACATCCTGACTGACATTAAGCTGGGCCCAATCATAATGTATATAGTTTTTGCTGGCAAGAAAGTCCTAACAGGCAAGGCCTGCATCAGCCTATGTACTCTTAGTCCCAACAGGTCTATACAAGGCCTACCGTTTGATTTATTTGTTGGCCTTGGCTAACCTCAACAAATTAACAACTTGTAGCTGGAATGGCTAGCTTTATTAATTACAAGTGGAGTTATAAACAGGTCTATATAATAACAAATAGTTCCTGGCAATAGTTACCTATCTTAACATTTACAACATTCTTAAGTAAGGACCAACCCAAGCAACAAATTACTGCAAAGTGCTTTTATTAACACAACATCTTTTGGGTGTAGACCCCTTTTTTACAGAATGCTCTGGGGTTTTCTGGATAAGGAGGTCTGTCTGTAGGATGGAGCACCAGGTATTAAAAAATATTTAAACCCAAAAGGAATTCCTTGGCCATGAACTATGCTGAGTCAGTTACCTTCACATACAATGTACTATTTTGTCAGTTAAAAATTAAATATTATTTATTTTTTTTTAAAAATTATGTAGTTTAAGTACTGTATACTCTGGGATGCATTACGATAATCTTAGATGAACAATGGAAGATCATACAAGGTTGTATATTTTATTTATTACAGATAACTAACAGAATAATAAATGCACACTGCAGTCATAAAATGATCCACAAAAAAACATTATTTAGAATTATTTTAAAAAAATCATTATGCAGTTTAGGTATTTTCTGGGATGCATTAAAATAATCTTAGATGAGCAATGGCAGATCTTGCAAGGTTGTATATTTCATTTAATACAGATAATAAACAATACAATAAATGTACACTGCAATCATAAAATGATCCACAAAGATCATTTGACCTTATTTAAACTCTTTTTAAATCAAAGGAAACAACAGTATTTCTGCATGTAATACAAAGCACACGCAAATCATTTACTTCTGAAAGAGGATGAAAGAGAATACTTACCATATACCACATGCTTGGCCACTTGGGATCATTGAAAAAAGTGGATTGAGTGTTAGTCGGTTTATAATCCCTCTTTATCCTCCTTTTGACCACCTGCTGTTGTATCCACTCCACCTGCCAAGAAGGGAAACATTTGCTAAGTGTTATAAACCACTGTGATTATCAAGAACTGTGTGAAAAACTGGGCTACTTCCCAATGCTTACATAAAACATATCCCAAAACAGAAATTCTCATAATGGAATATATTTCAATAAAGCTCTTAGAAAGATTGTCAGCCTATTTCCATTTTTGGGGTCTTTCTGTACTTAAATTAAGGTTTTTTTTCTGTCAGATTTCTCATTAGTTCATTTATAATACATATAGTGGTCCAAAACCCTTTCTGCCAATATAGAAAGGTGAGCTGCTCAGCTTTTGTTATTTATTTTTATAAGGGATGCACCAAATCCAGGATTCGGTTCTGGATTCGGCCAGGATTCAGTTTTTTTCAACAGAATTTGGCCGAATCCTTCTACCCGGCCGAACGAATCCAAATTTGCATATGCAAATTAGGGGTAGGGAGGGAAATGGCATGAATTTTTGTCACAAAAAAGGGAAGTAAAAAATGTTTACCCCTTCCCACCCCTAATTTGCATATGCAAATTAGGATTCAGTTCGGTATTCGCCTCTTTCTATTGCAAAGGATTTTTATATTCTCAACCTTTCGTTTGACTGTAGCAATAAAATAAAACGAACCTCCCAAAATGAATACTTAACCAACAGTTTATATCATATTAAGTAATCATAATCTACTGTTATTGAAGACATAGGTACGCTGAAATGCACTTTCATGCAAAAACCTAAAACATTCACAAATTTACCACCATAACTTAGATGTAACCATTTTATTCGGTAAGAATCTTATAAAAGTATCCAATGCTACTTTTTTGAGTCTATATATATATATATGAATAAATATATGTCAATGGACAAGCATAATAAAATATGCTGGTATAATGTATACAAATAAAATAAAAATAAGTTACATTTATAGGACAGCATATATTGGTAGTTATCAGTTTTTCCCGTGTGTGTGATTTATATATACATTTATTTATAGCACAGAGTTTTCGGAAAATTATGGCATACAAATAATTAAATTAACAAAAATAATATATTAAATATGTGTATGAGAGTACACTTTAATACATTTTCCTGTGTATTTTCCTCAGCCTTTTGATTGTTTCGCCATAGCTTTCCCTCAGCCTTTTGATTGTTTTGCCATAGATTCCTTGCAACACTTGCATTCTAGCAATGACAATTGTACCAGATTCTGTAGCATATCAACCTCATGAATGGTAAAATAAGAATCCAAAGGGCAATGGCCATAAAGTCCACCAAATTAATGTGTCAGCACAAGATAAGGAATTTTAGATTGGTGTTACTCTTTGTGACAATATTGTGAAATAATGTGAAATCTATTTTAAAAGATTCAATGGTTTTGACAATTACGAGCCCATTAACCTCTGGCCTAAATTTGTTCAAAATGTTAAAAGAACTTGAGCTCCCTGTCAGGCTTAAATATTAATCATTCCAAATTAAAAGCTATTGCAGAATCCTTACACTTTGCCCGATCCAATACGGATTGTGAGAATTAGAAATCTCACACACAGCAGACTGAGATTTTCCTGAAATTTATCAATTTTCTCAAATTTCTTGCCTAAAAACAACCAACGACCTAAGAGATGCTGAGATCAAATCATTGCAATACTATACTTAATTACTCTAGAGTTCTCAAGCTT
Organism: Xenopus laevis; assembly: GCF_017654675.1. Lineage (NCBI taxonomy): Eukaryota > Metazoa > Chordata > Amphibia > Anura > Pipidae > Xenopus > Xenopus laevis. Next base: position 121,765,602 of record NC_054372.1, on the reverse strand, counting down.
ATTAAATCAGTTCAACAGAACCCTATGGAAATGCCATGCAGCTCAAGGTAAAAAAATAACAAGTGTATTAGTGCTGGAGAAGATTGACATGGGTTATAGTTTTGTAAGCAGTAGGTTTTACTTGATGAGTATATTTTATGTTATTTACTGAATAACTAAATTCACCAGAGCGCTGTTAGGTAGGATAGGTTTTAGAGTAGGTTTTCAACATCATGGTATGAATGATGTTGTCAGCACCCCAGAGGTACCATGCCAGTCAGGGAGCAGGGACTAGAAAGGTCCTTTTACCACATAGAGGTCACCCCTAAATGAAAGCCTTGTCCAGTGCCAGTAGAGTCATCTGATCTGAAAGATTAGAATCAAGGAGGAAGGCAGCAGGATGGCCAAGTGGCCGTGTACTGTTTAAAATGATTATTAAAAGTTGTTGTTTAAAGTAAGACCTACAGAAACTGTGGACTGTGAATAAAGCCACTAATGTGTTCATCTTCAAAACTTTATAGTGTTCAACTACAAGTCTCCCACTCCCTATATCATGGTGTGTTCCTTTATGAATTAATGTGGCCATTTACTAAAAAAGTTATTAGGTATCAGGTAAATCATGTTACAGTCTTATGATCTGTATCTGACAAACTGAGAAAAAATTATGAAAGTTTCTTAGATTTTGATACATTAGCATTTTTATTATAATATACTTGAAAGTATTTTTAGTGGGCTTCAGATTCTATTACTTTATTATTTGTTATAGGGAACATAGTCCATTATATCCACAAAGAGATGAATTAACATTTTTCTAGGCAGTAGCTGTTATGGGACCTGTTATGCAGAATGCTTGGGACCTGGGGATTTCCAGATAACAGATCTTTCTGAAATTTGGATATTCATACCTTAAGTCTACTAGAAAATCATGTAAACATTAGATAAACTCAATCGGCTGGTTTTGCTTTCAATAAGGATTAATTATATCTTAGTTTGGATTAAGTACAAGGCACTGTCTACACAAATGAGGAACCAGTTAATGAAGCTTTCCTTATTAATAGTCTTAATTCTAGTAATACAACTAATGATGCATGGTTCACACATGAGAAGATTCAAAAGAGAATAGAACATGTTAAGATAAACAAAGGTCCGTGGCCAGATGGTATTCATCCCAGGGTATTTAGCGAGCTTAGCTCTGTGATTGCCAAACCTCTTTACTTATTTTTTCAGGCTTCATTGAGGTCAGGGCCGATCCTGCGAATTTCACTGCCTGAGGTGGGCTTCGTTTTTCAGCCCCCCCTTTCCCACGGTACTCACTTTTCCAGACCGGGACAGGGTGGGGTTCCACGACGCTAATGCAGAGCGCGCAGTTGGGCGCTCTGCACTAGAAGAGCCGAATTTCCTGATTGAAAACCGGAAATTCGGCTCTTAGTTACCAGGAGCAGCATCCCGTTCTCAGCCTCGTTAGTAAGGATACGATACTGGACTTCATAGCAAATCATAATATTATGAGTTTTTGCCATCATGGTTTTATGCGTAATAGATCTTGTCACTTAATTGTAACTTAATTTATTTTTATGAGAAGGTAAGCAGGGACCTCGAATCTGGGATGGCAGTGGATGTGATTTACTTAGACTTAGCATTTTATACAGTGACTATAATGACTATAATGAGTCTATTGGAGATGGGCTTTCCAGGAATTCCCAGTTTTCTGGATAACAGGTTCCCAGATAACAGATCCCGTACCTCTAGTGACCTTAACAAACAGGGACAGTTAGGGGTTATATTATTTTTTAATTTCAGAAAACTGAAGCAGGAGATATTTCAGTCTCCTGCTTAAGGTCTGATCCTGATGCTCTGTACATAATGTACAGACTGCATCTGGAGAAAATCTCAAATACAAGCGGACTTCAACCACTATATATATTTCTATGCAATCTGACTTTCAATCTGCATTCTCTACTGAGACCATTTTTATTAAAGGTTACAAACGATTTCTAAGTTGCAAAGCTAAAGGTCACTTCTCTTTCCTAAAGGTGGCCATAAACATTAAGATCAAGCTGAGCCGATCATTTGGCCCCCATACATTTTATATGTACATGGAGAAACATACACTTGTGGCAGCCAGCTTAATCTTCCAAGACTTATCTGCATCTCTAATCATGCTGCATCTTGGTTCTCGTCTTTTTAACCAATTTTAACCAATGTGATTTTGCAATCTGAGTATATACTACATTATCAATTTATTTTTTTAAATTCCTCTACACCAATGGAACACTGAAATATTAACAAAATACAAGATTAACAAAATACAAGATTAACAAGTAAAAATGCTCAAGAAAAGCTTATTTATTCATTCATAATTTTTTTTTAGTGTTTTATCAAACTATTTTAGGGTGACCCCACATTATATTATTAGGTAAAAAGCCAAAAACAGAGGTGTTTCTAACACATTCATAGGCACATGTTGGGGACTGTCCAAATCTCAAAAATCTTGGGTCTGAATAAAGTATTAGGCTTTATGGCTTTAATATATGTTAAACTTCTTTCAAGATAAATGTAAATCACTCTACATAAGTGCTGCCAAAATATCAGATAATGAGGGGTTTCCTGCATAAACAGTTCCCTCTCCCCAGGGTTGGGTTGATCCACCTCAACCCAAGAAAGGAAATCATTAACATCTGGCTTGTTAGCAGCACATGAACAGTATTCAATGTACTGTACTGAGAGGGTAGGTTTCTCTAGTGGTATAGTAATCCTTACTGCCTAAGGCAGAATTAATACATAATCTATGGACTCCTAGCTGTTAAATTGCAAGTCCTTAGCAGATGACTATCAAAACATTAAATATTAGTAACTGAAGAATAGAGTTCTGTATACCCCACGATTCATCAAGGCAAATAATAGCCTACAACAAAAATGTAATCCATTACAACAACCTGAATTGATTCATACATTTTATAAGGTGAACTGTTTTTGAAAGTATGAGAAAGAGGCAGGGCATGAAACAGCCCAGTTCAGTTACACACTTTTTGTTTAATTAAAGGAAACCAGGATCAATAAGTTAATAATGTATGATCGCAGGACTTTGGCCAAGCATACTCAACTTTATATATTTTGTCAAGGGCTTCAGCTTCTACTTTTTTAGAGGAAAGAATGTTGAAGAGGGTGTAATTTCTACCCAAGGTATTAATACAAATGGAATGCTTAACCGAAGACCTGAATTTTTCCGGAGTAGAAAAGCTCTGCAATTAAGAGTGGGTACAGAAATTCAAAGCTAATAGAAATTGATATTTCTGTATACGCCATCCAGCACTGAAAAATGTGCATAGTTACTGGATCTAACAGCGTAGCGTGCAGAGTGTTACATCCTATATATTCATCATTTATTTCAAGCCAAATTCACAGAGGTTAAGGTAAGGTTAAAGGGGACCAGTCACCCAAAAAAATATTCATAGTCCTATTTTATCACATTGGTCAAGCAAAATTAACTTTAATTACACAATATAAATTATTTGAATCTTTTTTCCTTCAGTCTGGGAACTCATAATTATAGCAAGGAGGCAGGAGCCATTTTGTGGACACTGTTATTAAGGTAAGCCTTGCATCATTTTGAGAATCTTGTTTGTGCACCAGAATGGGGGACCCAATGTCGATCCCCATGCCCTGGTTACACAATTAAATGGTAAAGAGAATGGGGGGGATGTGTGGAGACCAGTGACATCTAGGAAGTGCTGAATGGAAAGTGAAAGTAATTGTCTGCCCCGCCTCTATGCCTAAGGCATAGAGGAGGGGCAGGCAATATTTGATTGACAGCTATACATATCACTTCACTTTGCCTTCATTTTCCTTCCACTATCACATTTTTGGTTTTGGCAGTCACTCCCTCTTAAAAGCCGCATAAGCAGGTGGCGGGGGAGGATTTTAGCTCACAAGTTGAAGCCAAGGCACAGGAGACATTTACTCCAAGTAAAGCAGAGAGGTAAAAGACCTTTTATACTATGACCAGAGGTAAACAAGTTAGGGACCACCATGCGGGGGGGTTACCTTGACGTGGTATGATGGCTTATCAATTTTATGATCATAAATAAAAAAAAAATCTGTTTTAAAATACAAGCACTTGCATATTTAACAAAATATATAGACAGAGCATCAGCGAATGTGCATTAATTGACTGCCTGGATCAGTAGCACTTCCATTGTACCTAAATATATTAAAATTTAGCCTTAGGTGTGCAACCACAACCCCCCTTTTTTTGTATTTCTAATCCTCTCGAAGCAGACTTACTTGCACATGCACAGTGTCAGTAATGTAATATTGTTTACATTTTACTCTAATGCGAATGTGTGAGCCTAAGAGGCAGATTTGTCAGTATTTTATTTCTCTTTTCCACTAAAAAGTAAAGTATTTTTTTACATGCTAATGCTCAAGAACAAAAATCATGGAAAAAGTTAGTGTATAATTTTTTTCACTTTTATTATAATGATAAATCTGCCTCTCCATCTGTACTAGAGATACCTGGGAAAGGTAAGCAAGATGTGGATGCTAGTTTTAATCTGGACCTGTACATTTTTTAACTGGGGGCCTAACATGTTGGCATCCACAGTTGAATTCACCTTTCCTTGTCCTTTAATTAGCATCAGCAAGTTAAGCAAACATGAGTTAATTAATAAACAGGAGTTAATTACAGAATTAAAGTAGGATTGGAGAGCCCTGATTGTAAGAGCAAAGATGTTATAAGATATGGAATTTCTATATGATTGTAGAGGAGTATGATATTTTATGAGGCATTTATTAAAATCACAAAGTGAAATGATGTTTTAAAAAACACTAGAAAAAGTGACTTGCTATTTCAAAAGGAACACAAATGAAGCAAGTGAGATATATTGACAGTAACTTGGTATTTAAAGGAACAGGTCAGCATAAAATAAAAACCCGGTAAATAGATAGGCTGTGCAAAATAAAAAAAAATTCAATATAGATAGTTAGCCAAAAATCTAATCTATAAAGCCTATAGTGAGCTCTTTAACTCTGATTTAGTTGGCTACTTTAAGAGCAGCCACATGGGACAAAAGTGTTCAGTGAGTTTAGTAAATACAATAATCTTTCAATGGTTTGAAGTCAGCGCTGAAAAGCTCAGGGAAACAAGTAATAGCAAAAAGAATAACATAGTGTAGTAATTTACACTGATATGGCCCAACTGACCCATTTTCTATATATCCACCACGTGTGTTTTTTTCACTATGTCAAGCTGTCGCTGTATATTAACACCAACTCAAACCACTACGTGTAATAGTTCTGATGGGTACTCACAGATGTTTAGTATTAAACTAAACAGCAACAAAAGAAGAACATAACATAAGATCAGTGCATTAAATGCATTACAAGAAATTTAATATATTGCCTACAATGTCTATGTGGCCTCCAATACATTGTAAAAATCGAATAGGAATCTACGGGATCGTATCAGAGAACACATAAACAATATAGAAAAGGGGAAGGAATCACATAGTGTTTATAAACATTTTAAATTAGCACATGAGAAAAACCCTAAAGGCATGATCTATTGGGGTATAGAAAAGGTAGATGAGAAACGGAGGGGAGGAGATATGGTGAACAATACCCTACGACGTAAAAGCAAATGGATTCATACTTTAGATACACTAGAACCGAAGGGTTTTTTTAATCTTGGAGCTTTTTTTCTGAGAGTATTTTGAAAAACATATAATTGGAAAAGGTGCTACTGTAAAATGAAAATCAAAAAATAATGATTATATAACTGTGGCATATTGTAAAATGTTGTAAAATGTTGTAACCTATTGTAAAATATGCAAGGAAAAGGACATATGAATTGATAATGGAGATTGGAGGAAAAGCAAAATGGAACACTAGAAAAATTGAAAAACTGATAGAAAAGATAAATTAATTTATATGGATTTTATATACATTGATTAATTTATTAATATGGATTTTATATACCGTGACCATATGTGAGTATAGCTGCACATCCTATAGTTTTGGAGCAAATAGTAATGAGATCGGAATAGGGAAGCTCTGGGTTGTCATGGCGAGAAGAGGAAGTACGAAGGACGCATCCCCATGGCAACCGGAGACCTTAAAAGACTAAACGAGGCATGCACACTACATCACAAGGATAACGCTGCCCGTGGTCGGACCCCCAACCCCAGAGTTTACCGAACATTTGGGCGGATAACTAAAAGGGAGACTTTACATGCCTGCACAAACATCACAATTGTGAGTGAATTTTTAGATAACATTTTATGTAATAAAATATTTTACACTATTCCGTGCTCCATTGTTTTAAACCACAGCAGAGATGGATACCTGGTAAAGCAACTATGGTTAATGATGTGCGCTGTTTAATACTAAACTTCTATGAGTACCCATCAGAACTATTACACGTGGTAGTTTGAGTTGGTGTTGACATACAGCGACAGCTTGACATATTGAAAAAACACGTGGTGGATATATAGAAAGTGGGTAAATTACTACACTATATAATTCTTTCTGCTATTACTTGTTTCCCTGAGCTTTTTAGCGCTGACTCCAAGCCATTGAAAGATTATTGTATTTACTGAACTCGAGGGAGAACGAAATTTGGGAGTCGGAGAGAAGGGGAGACCGAAGGGACTTTTGGACATTCTATATTTAAATGTTCAGTGAGTTTGTCATTGATTCTCAGCATGCAAGACATATTCAAAAAACAATTATGACCCATGTGCCCCCCCTAAGTCACTCATTGGTTAGTGCCTGGTAACCAATCAGTGGAAACCAAGAAAGTAGTGTTCTGGCTATTGTTTTGTATCAGCTATATCAACATCACCTATATTGAAAACATTTTTTATTTTGCACAGCCCATCTATTCACCCAGTTTTATTTATATTGAACAATTCCTTTAACAAGTTACCTATTCTGCCCAAAGTCAGTAAACCTAAACATCAAAAACAAGATTATATAGATATATATCCATACATCATTCTCATCTTTGTTACATTTTGTTCTCTTATATAAACAGGATATATAGAAACATTTATTGAGAATAGTACCAATATAGATCTGTAAACAATTTTTATTTGTAAGACAAAAAAGATCTCAGTTTTGTCCATTTCATGGTTTCATGGTTTTGTATTCAAATGGATTAATAAGCATTTAAGTTGGAATTTAAAACTGCTACTGTAATGCACCAGAAATATGCATTATGCTTCTTATAAAATAAATGAAAGCCTTAAATATACGTTAATGTATAAAGATGAAGGATCCTACAAATCATTAACTCTGTTATATTACAAAGGCCTTGGTTGTTCACAGGGGACACCTATGGCAATTACTTGAATCTATAGCATATAACATGAATCAAAGGCCATCTCATGTATTAATCCCTAAACTGTGAATGAGGTGCTAGCTCCATGGCATTATTGCAGCATCTTGATCCATCATATTTCTGCCTCCTGCGTTCTGCTTCCAACTTTGGAATTTTGTCTCTGTAGTGGATTCTGGAAGAAACATTATTCAGTGGAGAACCTATTATTGAATAATGCTAGATAAAGATAAAGCTTCCTACAAGCATACACGCAATGGAGCAGCAAAAGACCAGATTTTTGAGAAATTCATCGAACCGCAAAAAATGGCCTAACTGCCTTACCATATGGCTAAATGGCCTTACTGCCTTACTATATTGGCTGCAAGCTGAACTTTATTTAAAATCCAAACTTACCAAAGCCAGAAAAATGAAGCCACATATTAATTAGCTGGTAAGAAAATAACTTGACATCCTGTCACTTCATCAAGTTATGTATCTCTTTCTCTCCAGTCTCAGAAAAGTCTAGTTCATTAAAACACAACCTGTAATATGCATTCAAATTACACAAAAATATTGACCTTTTAAAGACCTTTTTAATTGCTTCATTTGTAACTTCACAGTGTGTTCCAAAATTACTTTCACTTCACTCGATCAGAAATTACATTTATATGAAGCGCCTATCTCTGCTAACAGTTTATAATGAATCACATTAAATAGATATTTACTGTTTGATGAAGGTTTGAAGGATAACACAGTAATATCACTATCTCAGGATCCGTAAGGGTCTTGCCACATGGGCAGATTCGGGGAGATTAGTCGCCAGACGACAAATCTCTTCTTCTCAGTGACTAACAGTGTCGGACTGGGCCGGCGGGACACCGGGAAAAACCCCGGTGGGCCCCGGGCTCTTGTGGGCCCCGCCGGCCCAGATCCGCTACTTAGTGGGGCGGCGCGACCCCACTTTGTTTGGGGTCGCGGTAGAATAGAAGGGCTGCGCATGCGCACAAACGCGGCGCCGCGCGCATGCGCACAAACGCGGCGCCGCGCGCATGCGCACTAGCCTCCTGCAGCACTCCGGAGCGGCAGTGGCGGCTGGAGGGGGCCCTGGGGCAGTAGCCCCGGTGGGCCCCATGCCTCCCAGTCCGACCCTGGTGACTAATCTCCCCGATCGGCTTTCCCCTGCCTTCTGCCGGTTAAAATGTAAATCGCCTGGGGGGCAGGCACACGAAACGCTTCGTTTTCTGAAGTCGCCGTAATTGCCTCATGAGAAAACTTCGGACGACTTCAGAATGCAAAGCGTTCCGTGTGCCTGCCACCAAGCGATTTACATTTTAGCCAGCGGAAGGCAGGGGAAGGCAGACTGGGGAGATTAGTCGCAGTGAAGAAGAGGAGATTTGTCGCCTGGCAAATAAATCTCCCCGAATCTGCCCATGTGGCCAGACAGCCAGCTTAAAGGAAAACTATACCCCCAAAATGAATACTTAAGCAACAGATAGTTTATATCAAATTGAATGACATATTAAAGAATCTTACCAAACTGGAATATATATTTACATAAATATTGCCCTTTTACATCTCTTGCCTTGAACCACCATTTCGTGACTCTATCTGTGCTGCCTCAGAGATCACCTGACCAGAAATACTACAACACTAACTGTAACAGGAAGAAGTGAGGAAGCAAAAGGCAGAACTCTGTCTGTTAATTGGCTCATGTGACCTTACATGTGGTTTGTATGTGTGCACAGTGAATCTTACGATCTCAGGGGGCGGCCCTTATTTTTTAAAATGGCCATTTTCTATTTATGATTACCCAATGGCACATACTACTCAAAAAGTATATTATTATGATAATGGTTCATTTACATGAAGCAGGGTTTTACACATGAGCTGTTTTACTCAGTATCTTTTAATAGAGACCTACATTGTTTGGGGGGTATAGTTTTCCTTTAAGCCAGTGCATATTATATAATTTATAGCAGCCATTACTGAAATACTGGCAGTCATAATAAACAGACAGATGGACAGCCAGATACCATACACTCTGCAAAACATTCACAATCACCACAAATATTGAAAGAGTAAAACACTCCCCTGTAGTACAACATCAGAGAGCCAGCAAAGGATATTTATTTAACCTCAAACACAAAGTCATCATCATCATCATCATTATCATTTATTTATATAGCGCTGTCAAGATACGCAGTGCTTTACTGCAGTTATAGCAAACAGGGAATAAATGGTGGCTAACAGACAAGGATTTCACTCTCTACTGGTACCTTTCCATCATTATACAAACAAGCACTAATCACTCCTATCCTCAAAAAACCTTCCCTTGATCCCAGCTCTCCCACTAACTATCGACCGGTCTCCCTTCTTCCATTCACCTCCAAATTACTAGAAAGGCTTGTTTATAAACGCCTGATCCAGCATCTCACTCACAACTCCCTCCTCGACCCCTTGCAATCTGGCTTCCGCCCATCACACTCGACTGAAACTGCCCTCACCAAAGTAACCAATGATCTTCTATTGGCAAAGTCTAAAGGTCATTATTCCATTCTAATTCTACTAGATCTCTCTGCAGCCTTTGACACAGTTGACCACACACTCCTCCTTGACATTCTACACTCAGCTGGCATTCGGGACACTGCTCTTTCATGGTTTACATCTTATCTGTCTGACCGTTCCTTTAAAGTTTCCTTCTCTAACTCTACTTCTACTACTTTCCCACTCTCTGTTGGAGTTCCTCAAGGCTCTGTTCTTGGCCCCCTGCTGTTCTCGCTCTATACAACTTCACTAGGAAAACTCATTCAGTCATTTGGACTTCAGTATCACCTTTATGCTGATGACACCCAACTCTACTTGTCTACTCCTGATCTTTCTAATTCTGTCCTTTCCCAAGTCACAGACTGTCTTTCTGCTGTCTCCTCCTGGATGTCACAGCGCCACCTGAAACTGAACCTTTCTAAAACAGAACTCATCATATTTCCTCCAAGATCTTCCCCTGTCCCTCAGATATCACTCACCGTAAACAACACCACCTTTCATTCCACCACACAGGCACGCTGCCTAGGAGTTATCTTAGACTCTCATCTGTCTTTTTCACCACACATTCAAACACTTGCAAAATCTTGCCGTATTCAACTGCGCAACATTGCTCGAATACGACCCTATCTCAGTTCAGAATCAACTAAAACACTGATTCAGTCTCTCATCATCTCCCGCCTTGATTACTGCAACTTACTCCTCACAGGTATTCCAACAAGTCACCTTTCACAACTCCAATCTGTTCTAAACGCGGCCGCTAGACTCATTCATCTAGCTCGCCGCTCAACATCAGCTGCTCCCATTTGTATGTCCCTTCACTGGCTCCCAATCTCTTCTAGAATCAAATTCAAATTACTTACACTCACATTCAAGGCCCTTAATAATGAAACCCCTCCCTATATTTCATCTCTAATCTCCAAATACACTCCTTCACGAAACCTACGCTCTGCTTCTGATCTTCGCCTCACTTCTCCTCTGGTCACTTCTGCCCATTCCCGTCTACAAGACTTCTCTCGGGCTTCTGCTTTTCTCTGGAACTCTCTGCCACAAGCTGTCAGACTTTCTCCTTCCTTCCAAACTTTCAAGCGCTCCTTAAAGACCCATCTGTTTAAAGAGGCCTATTCGTTGTACCTTAATTAATCATTGCTGTATCAAAAATGACAAAGTGTTTATATAATCCTAATGTCTCAATTGTACCCTAACCTTTTAGTTTGTAAACCCCATTGTACTCTGTAATCCAAAGTCACATTTATACAGATACTGACAAACGCTCAAATACTCAGAGCTACATAGCCAAACAGTTTAGCCATTAACACACAGCTAGAGAGTTCACACAGTATATATAAATAAAAGTTCATGTTAACATAGCTTCCTATTAGCACAGTGTATTATCGGTATTGGACTTGTTAGCCAGAATGTTTGGGTTTTCTGAATTAGGGGGGGTCTTTCCATGACTTGGATCTCCAATCATTTAAATGTTAATTAAACAATATATGATTGTTTTGCTGCTAATAAGGATTAATTGTATCTTAGCTGAAATCAAGTAGAAGGTACAATTGTATTATTACAGGGAAAAAAGGGAAATGTGATTTATTTGATTTAGGGAGATGGCCTTCCCATAATTCCAAACTTTCTGGATAATAGATCCCATACATATACTACCAAAGTATAATATGAATTTTTTTTTAATTGTCCAGGGATTCTAGTGTAGCCTCAAACTAATTAATTTATTCTTTCCATATTTGATAGCCAAGAAATACTGTGAGGTGACAGCGGTTTTAAAATGCTTTAAGAGTCTCTCCTAAGATGTATGCACAATAACGTAACTATACAGCACAGGCCCATGTGCAGGCCATGCACTGGTATATTTGCCTTAAAAAATAAGTCCAACCTGACTATGAATGGTGGAAATGTGTTTAATACATAAAAATTACTTCTTACAATAGTTAAGCATATAATTTAAGAATTAGGTAGAGCAAAACAATCGGAGATACGGCTGTTGTAATTTTACTTTCATGAGGCTTCCTAGCTATAAGGATATTGAAGGTCACAGCAAGAAACCACTAAAATCCTATAATGGTCAGTGGCAGAGGGCAGTAGCATGCACTACAGGGAAAGTGAAAAAATACATGTAACATCTTCTGTGAAGGTTTAAAGATATTTACTTACATAGAAGAATTTACAAAATACCTTTTCAGATTGGATGAAACTATTTGTGACTGTGTATTAAAAGGCATATCTGAAGTGTTGGAAGGAATTTTATGACCTGTATTCCTTCCATACATACAGTACTCACATTATTACACCATTGCACACAAAATATTGCAAGGAAAAATGTTATGCACACACCAGATCACTTGACTGCTCTGCACACTTTTTAAAAATGCTCGGTGTGTGGCCTGAAGTGATCACCTCTTTGTGACCTTCAGCATATTGCATTTACATAATGTCTTAAAGGGATACTGTCATGGGAGAATATGTTTTTTTAAAAAAACATCAGTTGATAGTGCTACTCCAGCAGAATTCTGCACTGAAATCCAATTCTCAAAAGAGCAAACAGATTTTTTTATATTCAATTTTGAAATCTGACATGGGGCTAGACATATTGTCAGTTTCCTAGCTGCCCGCAGTCATGTGACTTGTGCCTGCACTTTAGAACTACTTTCTGGCAGGCTGTTATCTCTCCTACTTAATGTAACTGAATCAGTCTCAGTGGGACTTGGCTTTTACTATTGAGTGCTGTTCTTAGATCTTAGCAGTACAGCAGTAAAAAATTACTGAAGTTTATCAGAGCACAAGTCACATGACTGGGGGCAGCTGGAAAACTGACAATATGTCTAGCCCCATGTCAGATTTCAAAATTGAATATAAAAAAATCTGTTTGCTCTTTTGAAAAATGGATTTCAGTGCATAATTCTGCTGGAGCAGCACTATTAACTGATGCGTTTTGAAAACAACATGTTTTCCCCTGACAGTATCCCTTTAAGAACCAAAAACAGCACTTTTTCACATATAGTGAGAATTTTGTAGCATTGTATAGGAATAGGGGTGTGCATATCCCAGGCATTGCAGTTTCTATTTGTCTCTGAAACAGGGTACATATAAGATCTGTTTTACAGATGTCAGGTGGCAATCAGGCTTCACTTCTTGGTGTGACATTACAAATTAAAAATGCAATACTTGGGGCTTGGGCATACAGGAAGATAATCTTACCTTTGGTTCCATAGAAATGAAGCTGTGCGTACCTCGGCTGGCTAGAATGGATCTCTTGATGGTCTTACTGTGAAAAAAGTGGTAGTAATCTTGGAGTGCTCCAATCTGCAGAAAAAGCAAGGGAGATTCATTTTTATATAAAGCAGATTTCTCTTTGTATCATTTTTGTCTGAGAAATAAAGCTATAAATTATGCACTCTTTTACTGTGCTTGGAAGTTACTTGAGCCCCAATGATCATCTTTCAAAAGAAGGACATGTGATATGAAATGGATGTCAACGTCCTTCAGGCACTAACTGCGCATCCAGAGATTATAATTGAGAGTCTACAGCTGCCTCTGTCTACCTATTTAATGTTTAATTTATATTCAGTGTTCTATAGCAAAGCTCATCCACAGTGACACCTAACAAACTGTATTAAAGAAAAAAGAAAATACAAATGACTGTTGCTTGTAAAGCACAGTGTACTTTGCTAAATTAAATCTACTGTTAAATCTAATATGATTAGATATTTTACTCACAACCTTAAAGGTAAAAACTATTTGTTTTACCTAGTGTGGGTCAGTGATGTTAGCAAATAAAATAAATTGACTAACTTGATGGATATTATCTATTTTAACCCCAAATTGAACATGTAACCATATTGAGTGAGGTAAGTAGGAATAGAATAAATATGGCAAGACATTTTTCTGCTTTAGTTGTATAATTGGACATATTTTGTAATATAATCTCTCTGGTTGTAAAATGTGCATGATAAAAATTCTGTCAACACAATATAGTGTTCTGCTGGTACAAGCAATGTACATAATATGCAGATAAGTACAAGGATTTTATCATGTAATATTACCATTTTTTAGACCCCTATTTTTGTACATCACAAAATATAAAGATTGCCAGGTTCCCTTTTCCTTTAGCCCATCCACTGCCCCCTGGAAGAAAACAGGTTAAACAATGGTGTCTATGGTTGATATAAAACAAGGCAGTCTTATTGCCTTTTAAAATATTTTTTTTTAGGATGAATTAATGGAAAACTAGGTAGATACTAGATATGCGGTAACAGGCAAACTGCTTAACATATCAGAAGCCTGGGATTCATATAGAACATAACAGTATTTCAAACCTTGGATGATTTGTTTTGATAGACCTTGCTTTCTGCAATTTCTGAAATACTTTTAAGGTAGAAGCTAAATACTGCATATACACAAAAACTCACAGTCTTCTTAAAGAAAATAAGTTGTTTGTGTCCACTACATACTTCATAGCTGACCTGTACATTTAGCCTAATTATGTGGGTTTTTTTTAATTCTTTGCTGTCCTCTTCTAACTTTTCTCTTTCCAGCTCTTTTCCATTTTAAAATGCTGGTTGTTGGGGTTTTACTGACCCAGCATCCAAAACACTATTGCCCGGTGATGCCAGTATAGTTACTTTTTATACTTTATCTTTCTATCCTGCCCCCCCCCCCATTCATCTTTTAGTCACCAAAGCAATTGGTTATCTGCTAGGGTGAATTGGACCATAGCAACCAAGTAGCTTTTGAAACACAAACCTGAAGAGCAATGAAGACCAGTTGTAAATGGTTTTAGTATCACCATCTACGCATTTGAAAAGAATACACCTTTAGGTATTAATGTGTAGCAGTCCTCTGCCAACAAGACAGCATATTGCCCTTACACTAAGGGGCAGACTTTTCAAGGGTCCAATTGAAACTTCGAATTTGAATTCTCACTTTTTTTATGGTAAAAACTGACAAATTAGACTAGGGAGTTATTTGATTTGAGTTTTTTAAAAAAAATATATGAATTCGAGTTTCGACATGTATCATACTCTGGCCCTTTAAATGGCAAGGAAAGTTAAACTAAAAAAAGTACGCTAGAAATGTTGTACATTATGTTTTGGGCTTCTGTACCAGCCCAAGGCAACCACAACCCTTTAGCAGTATAGATCTGTGTCTCCAAAGATGCCCCAGTAGCTCCCCATCTTCTTTTCTGCTGATTCACTTCACATGCTCTGTGCTAATGTCAGTTGCTGAGCTTAGGGACCCACTCAAAATATACAGTACACATAACTGTCACATTAAAAGGCTGATTAGTAATAAATATGAATAATTACTACATGCTAGCAAATAAACAAGTGCATCTAGCATCAGAATTTAATAATCAGCCCCGTAGCATCAGCTTATACGACAAGCCAACCTTATTTTGTGCTTGATAATTTGTGAGGACCCCTAAGCTTAGTTTCTCAACAGCTGCTCAGAGCCTACTGAGCATGTGAGTGTCACTGACACAAGATGGTGGCCTCCCCTTTAAACAAAACAGGGATTGTTTGTCCATATATTGCAATATATTTAAAGGGATACTGTCATGGGAAAAAAAAAATTTTTCAAAATGAATCAGTTAATAGTGCTGCTGTAGCAGAATTCTGCACTGAAATCCATTTCTCAAAAGAGCAAACAGATTTTTTTATATTCAATTTTGAAATCTGACATGGGGCTAGACATTTTGTCAATTTCCCAGCTGCCCCATGTCATGTGACTTGTGCTCTGATAAACTTCAATCACTCTTTACTGCTGTACTGCAAGTTGGAGTGATATCACCCCCTCCCTTTTCCCACCCAGCAGCTTAATAACAGAACAATGGGAAGGTAACCAGATAACAGCTCCCTAACATAAGATAACAGCTGCCTGGTAGATCTAAGAACATCACTCAATAGTAAAAACCCATGTCCCACTGGGACACATTCAGTTACATTGAGAAGGAAAAACAGCAGCCTGCCAAAAACCATTTCTCTCCTGAAGTGCAGGCACAAGTCACATGACATGGGGCAGCTGGGAAATTGACAAAATGTCTAGCCCCATGTCAGATTTCAAAATTGAATATAAAAAAATCTGTTTGCTCTTTTGAGAAATGGATTTCAGTGCAGAATTCTGCTGGAGCAGAACTATTAACTGATTCATTTGGAAAAAATGTTTTTTTCCCATGACAGTATCCCTTTAAGCTGGCCAACTACGTCAAAGTCATCCCTGGTCTTGCCAGTCAAACACTCAACTCATTCTTTCATTAAGAATGCTACTACTTAGTTATAAATGTTACACAGGGACTAAGTTTTACCTGCAAGTTGCTTTCTTTCAAAGTTAAAACTCGATGTGCTTAATATTTGATGAGTTGATTGCAGAGGACCTCTTGTACTTGTCTGTATGAGATATATGGTCACAGTCTAATTGCACCCCCCCCTTAATGGTTGAAAATTTGTTGAAAATATAGGGGTGAGCACAACTTTTTCTTTTTTGTTATAGTTTATACATGAGCACTGGCCAGCTCCATGTTGTAGCTCCCACCCTTTCCAGCTACAGTCAGGTGATCCAGTCACTTTAAGGGGGGCCATGTGGGACATAACCGAGTTTGCAATTGATTCTTAGCATGCAGGTCAGATTCAAAAGCAACAGGTATGACCCATGTGCCCGACCTCAAGTCACTGATTGACAAATGTTTGGTTAATTACACCAGTCAGTGGAAGCCAAGAGAGCTGCAAAGCAGGAAGTAGTGTTCTGGCTAGACATGATGTTAGACATCCAATCATAGGAGCTTTCATAGACTACATTTTTGGTTAACTAACTATATCATACCTCCCAAACTCCCATTATCTACTGGAAGGTCTAGATTTGACAGATCAACCCACAGTCCAGGGTTTCTTATTGAAAATTCCAGAGTTTCTCTTTGATATCCTGCACTGACGCCAGAAAAAGGTACAAAGTGTCTGAAGCTTAATTAAAATAAGAGGCTTTTATGTCAGAGCCCTGTCACTGATATTCAATACATTTATAACAATTTAAGCTAAACAAAGAAACAATTGCAACTATTTAAAATAGTCTCTTGGGGAAACTGAGATTCACAGCTTAAGGTCACACGGGCAGATTCGGGGAGATTTAGTCGCCTGGCGTCTAATCGCCTCTTCTGCGGACGACAATCTTCTCGAACTGCCTTCCCCTGCTATAATGAGAAAATGCCAGCGCAATGGCACTCACAGTGCTTCAATTTCTGAAGTTGTCTGAAGTTGCCTCACGGGGAAACTTCGTGCAACTTTGGAAATCTAAGGACTGTGAGTGCATTGGCGCAGGCAATTTTTCATTTTAGCAGGCGGAAGGCAGTTCGGGGAGATTGTCGCCCTGCAGAAGAGCCGATTAGTCGCCAGGCGACTAAATCTCCCCAAATCTGCCCGAGTGCCCCTGCCTTAAGCTGTGAATCTCAGTTTCCCCAAGAGACCTGCTTATGTTAAATAGTTGCAATTGTTTCTTTGCTTATCTTAAATTGTTACAAATGTATAGAGATTGTCGCCAGGCAACTAAATATCCCCGAATCTGCCCATGTGCCCCTGCCCTAAAGGGCCATTTCAGCTTCACTGGCAAAACTTTAATAACACATAAAATGCTTGGAAATATGTTCAAACTTTCATAACCTGCCAAATTTTGTTAAATGGACACGGTAATTATGGGATGTGGCCAAAAATTTTGCTAATATTGTATATGTATGCTATATTGAAAACCATGTTTTACTTTGCAAAGCCTACCTATTTATCCCAGTTTTTATTTTTATACTGAACAATTCTTTTAACCTTGAAAGCCATGTTGCAGATAAATAACTTGCCGGGTGCAGTCTCCTCAGAGGCATTCCAAGCCATATCCACAATCATAAAGAGAAAACCAAGGTCTCCGCACTTTCAGGTGTTAGGTTAAAAGCAAAAAGTCTTTGTTGCAAAATACTAAAAGGCATACAGCAGCATCATAATCCTGACATGTTTCAGGTGCGACTGTCTGTAGCTTTAGCCCTTGGCACCATTTCTCCAGCAAGCCTTTGTTGATGCTGAGTAAATGCTGAACTAGAGAAGTAAGCACCCCCAGGCACAACCAATAACTGTACCAGTCCTTGCAATGCCATCAGTCTCATTTATGGGTACCCTTTAATGTACATCACTGTAATATACACTCTAGCCTTAGTAGAATATGTAAATGAAAACAAACAGGGAAAAATAGTGGGGTGGAGGAAGACAAAAGTTATATTGTAAGCAGCAGCTGAAGGAAATTCAGGAGTATTTTATTTTCCCCTATTTCTGTCAAATATGTGTGTGGTATGCTGACTCTTATCTGATATGGGGTCTGAAGAATTCAGATTGCCTTGGGCTAGATTTTGTTTGCTTTGATCTGCTCATATCTTTACATGTTATTTTTCAGATTATGCATCACATTTTTTCTGCTAAAGATGGAATATATTACAGTAACGATATCAAACTTTTATTTTGACTACTCACAGTCCACCAAGTGAAGAACATTAAGTACAGGATGTGAGGCAATACAAAGAAAACAATAAAACTCCTATTTTCACATGACTTAGTAAATAGTACATGTACCTGATGTGCCCCATATGAAAACAAGCAATTCAGCAGCATGAGGGCTCAATAGTGAGTTTGATTCAAACAATGAGTTTGTGTATGCTCCCTGCGTCTGTGTAGGTTTCTTCCTGGTACTATATAATATAACCCCCTCCATTCGTGCTTTGCTTTTAGCAGTCCATTATGGGAATTATTGGTGAACTGGTAATGTAATAATCTACCTTGCAAGGAGCAAACATGCAGTAGTTTTAATTTCCCTCTTTGATCTGTACCTCTCTGAAACAAAATCAAATTTTTGTGATTTTGTGATTAAAACAGTAGGCAACAAGCATGTTCAGCACAAGCCATTTTCATTGAACTGCCCCTTTAAAACATGTCACTAAGGTAACAATAAATTCATTGATACAAACATCCAACAGCACACAGGGTTAGGCCTTGACTTCTCTTTGTCTGTGTTTTTTTGTGCAGGCAGTGAGTAGCCTATGTGCTCCCATCTGCTTCTTTGTTTCTCTGCGCTGACAGGCACCGTACGGCCTGTGGGCAGATACATAGAGCAGATTTTGGAGCAAGCATATGCATTTTCGTGCTGGAGTTAGATGGGAGCTAATTACTTTTTCTCTGCATAGAAATTGATAGAGAGAAGCTGAGGCAAAGCTCATAAACATAAAGATGTGTTCAATACTATTATGAATAGAGATTGTATATCCAGAAATGTTATTTAATTTGCAAAAAGAGAGGCTATAAGTGATTGCTCAGCTACCTTAAGTGTCCTAGATTAGATACAGTCTCTCTATTATCTATTTAAATTCCTAGTTTCAGGATTTTTATTTTTAAGACCTTTTTTTAACACTAGTCAATAAATAGGTTTTGTGCTGAACATACTCTTTGCCTACTGATAGGAAATGCATATAGTTTTTATTTACTTATTTTTTTTTTTTGCACTAAACAGGGCCAAACTCTAAAATTGTAAAGGCTACTCACATTCTACTTTCTGTGCTTATTAGCACAATCAAGTGAAACTACCAGTCTACTGAGAAGTTATTGTAAATGATAAACAATGTCTGCAAAGCACTGCTTATATATAATGGGACTATATATAAATAATACATTTACGAATAATTAAAGAATAGTGTGGAATCTTTATCATGAATGCTTGGGACTAGAGGATGAAGTAAGCAGGTTTATGGGGAGAAGGTGGTTACTGGCACCATGGATGAAGGGGTGTCATTAGCAGATCAGTTTCCAACATGCACACACAAATCTCCTAAAATCTACATTGGATTTATTGGCAAAACCATTAAGTGACTGTTGTATTGCCAATCAGAGCTAATACACAAGCTGGAGGGTTTGCAGAGGTTTATTTCACTGTGCTTGGCTGAAGAGAAGTGTTTTTTCACTGTTAAGCACAGGATCACAGTGTGCAGAAAGCCCTCTGATTGGAGAAGACTCTTGCAAACTCAAATAACCTCCACAGCTGCTGAATCTACAGGCCTCCAAGTTCTGCAATGACAGGCCAAGAGAGCTGCCACCAAAAACTAATTATGTGAGAAGAGATTAAAAATGTAAACTGTGCAGAGCTCTAAAGCACTAAAACTACAGTTTTAAATTAACCTTTGGTATGCTATAGACTGTAATATAGACAATTTGCAATTGGTCTTCATTTTTATTTTTCTGCATTTTTGTAATAATTCACTTTTTTCATTAACTTTCCAGTTTGGAATTTCAACAGCTATCTGGTTGCAAGACTCAAATTCACACTAGCAACCATGCATGCATTGGTATTATTGTGAAACTGGAAGATGACCAGGAAAAGGCCAGAACAAAAAGATGTGATACAATGTGGCAATAACAATAACATTGCAATCTCTCAGAGCACTAGGTCTTGGCTGCTGGTGTCAGTGTCCCTCGCTGGAAAGCTGGAAAAAAGGCAGAAAAGGAAGACCACGTGAAAGGCTGCTAAGAACAGGACATGCTATAACATACTATATGTTGATTGAACTACAGCTTTAAAGTCAATAAACAGAAAAATCAAGTGACACAAAAACCAGGAGAATACTAAGCTATTATTTTTAGCTTTTCCTTTAAATCTGTAACGGGTTCTCTTCAAAAGAAAACGAAAAACAGGAAACTAGAACTGTGCAATTTGTGTCTTAAATTATGCCAAGGTCATTTATCAAGGCCTGTCATGGACTTTGCCTCATGAATATCTGCAATATGATTCACTCAGCTCCGATAAGAGAAAAATTAATGACTATGATATTTAAGCACACAACCTCTTCAAGTGGCTCACTTAAATCTCTATAACGTGCAATAAAAAATTAACAAGGCAATATTTTGTTTCCAGTTTTACAACATTTGATCATTTTATATGACAAACACTATCTCCATCTTCCCCATGGCACACTGAGTAAATCTTCACTGTGTTTTTAATGGGCATTGTGGTTCTGGGCATTTCATCACTAATTTTTTTCTAGAAAGGGAAAATGCAAAAATGACATTGAGGTTCTGTGATTTAAACATAGCATGAAAAGATTAAAACAACAATATGGCCCTTTTGCCGCTCATTAATAGTTTCCCTGGAACCAGTGGCGTAACTACCGGGGGAGCAGGGGGTGCGATTGGGCCAGGGCCCGCACCCCCTCAGGGCCCCCTGGCAGGACCCATATACCCCCCCGGCAGGACCCATATACCCCTTAAAATACAACCACGTATGCATAAACCTTCCTATCTCCTAACATGAGCGCAAGAATTTGGATGCAAGTTCTTCTTAAATGAGTATTAAGGGGCTTGATTTAGCACCCCTTTGTGCTCTAGCACGTGTTAAGACTTCTGGTCTTTTGTTCTCTACTTAAAGAGATACTGACATCAGAAAATAACCTTTTTTATTATCTATCATAACATTATCTTTGAATGGTATTTATAATTTTGCTATAAAAGTATTTGCCTGATGCTTTTACATTACCTTTCTTACTACCCTGTTCCTCTATGAGGGGGCTGCCATATTTGTGCAGCAATAGTCCGTTAGCATTAGAAACTCTAACTGACATGTTAAGAAGGGACAGTCACATTGGCAAAACAGTCAGGTTTAGGAACTTCAAGTGACAATTACTTACAAAAGCAGAACTATTAACGAAAAACGATCAACACATATTTTGAAAAGACAATTTTTAGTGTAAGTATCACTTTAACATAATAGAACTCCTAACAAAATGAGAAATAATTCAGTAAACATTATTGGTTATTTCCATAATATTTTGAGTGTTATAATATATGCGTGGTTAAACTCCATGGAGTTTCAGAAAACAGCAAGAAGGTTCTTCTGCACAAACAGACCTTGAGCAAAAGTATAATAATGTCCCATCTGTATTATGGCTCAATCCTTGCAGTTACAAAATGTTTAAATCCCTTCAAAACAATATTGATTCAGAGTTTGTTCAGAAAGTTCTAGAATGCTAACAGTATCGCCAACACCAATAGTAATCCTTAAAAAAAAGCTTTGGTGTTTATTATGCTAGTTTTCTGATAACGTTTTACCATTTAAGACCTATTGACTATGTATTACGTTTATGCTTTATTTTGCTTGGAATAGATTTGTTCATGCTAGATGTCAAGTTCAAAATATCAACAACTAAAACTTTGAAAAAGCAGGTCAGTAGCTGACATACAGAAAGTAAAAATGTCAACGTTAACGGTGCCTGATGTTTCGCTTTTCTTTTTTTTTCCCACTTGGAATGTCGTACTTTGAAAAAGAAGGAATATAAATCTCTGAAAGTAGAGTCAGGAGCTCAGGAACTGTGGATTGCTTAAAAAATAGCAGTTTCTATTTTTTTCATGCACATCTTTTCCATCTTACATTTTTCTAATAGGACAATGTCTTCTGAAAATAAATAATTATGCAGTGATATTTGTGACCACAATGGTCTTAAGGTGGCCATGCATGAACAGATATTGTATATGCTCCATATCAACCTAACTGTGTGACCAATTGATTAACTAACTAAGGGGCAAATTCACTAACCTCCGCAAATTCTCTAGCAACGGCTTTGCTCACAGCGCAACACTTTGGCAGGCGTAGATTCGCCAGGACAATGCTAATTCACTAAAATCCAAAGTTGCGTCCAGGGCGTTGAACGCTGGGGAAGTTGCACTAGTGTTACTGCACCAATTGAAGTTGCACTAGCGTTGCCTAATTTGCATACAGTGGGAAGTTAAAGTTGAATGGACGTATATGTTGCAGCCAATACATTACACTACACAAGCCCAGGAAACCTTAAAAAAGAAAATGAAGTTGTTATATTGCCCTAAACATGAGCCCAGTGTATAGTTTATGTGCCATATGTTAGGAAATGTAGGGGGGAAGCCGGTTACCCCAAAAAAATGTTACACTCTTTTGCAGCCTGTCACCCTGAAAAAAGGAAAAGACGCTAGTATTTTTTGGGACTTAGAAAAATTTTCAAATATTTTTTCAGGAACTCCTATCTACTCTATTGCACTTTGCCTGGTCTGAAGTGGCAAAGGCAAATCTGGCGCATAAGAGGTAACCTTCAGTAAAATCCACATCTTCGTGAATTTTCATAGTTATGCCCATTCACCAGAGCGCAAATTCGCCTGGGAGCGAAGTACCACTAGAGTCTATCTCTAGCGAAGTTACGCCAGCAACCGCTAGTAAATCAGCAAAGTTCTGAAATGACGTCATGTTGGCGAATTTTCGCTAGCATTAGTCACTTCGCCCTTTAGTAAATATGCCCCTAAAGGTGGCTGTAAGATGATGGCCCCTTCAGACCAGTTTGGCAGTTTATCTGCCTGTATATGGGGTCCTCCGATGGGCCTACCCAACCAGTGCATCTGCATGTTGACGCAGTTCTCAATCCAAAGGGCGTCATAATTGAAATTATTATCCAAATGTTGTGGGCCAAACAATTGGATCAGGCGATCTTGCCCACCTCCAGTGGAAATACTGGTGAAAGATCCACTCGAGCATTATCTGATTCCTTAGGAATGCAGGTGTTTTTAGACATAATGTATCAAATAAAGCACCATATCCAATGGGGATTGTTTTGCCAAAGGGTCCAGGGCTGTTGTTACTCAAACCCTGGATTTATTTATGACAATTTCATGCATACATGTTCATTAACATCCAAAGGAAGATTTGCATATTGTCTGTACACTAAGTTAAAGATTGTTATCTGTTGTACTGTTTGTAAAACCTTTATAATTCATAAACAGTTTTTTAACAACCAGCAACTTTGAATTGACGCTATTTAGCATAGATGTTGCATTTTCACATTCATTTAAATCATGTTTCCAGACAATATGACACAGGCAGATGCATGCTGCATGGCAGTTAAAGGGTTAAATTGCATGTTCTCTTTACTGTCATGCATTTTATGCATAGCACCAAAACTATGAGCATCTTACCAAGGTAAAATCCACAATGAAACCTGGTACAAGCTTTTAAATGTTAGCAAATATGGATCAAAGAACTGTATAAATAAAATATAACTAAACAGGTAATGTAATTCAACAGAACACATCATATCAAAGCAATTTTATGGAAAGATTAAACTTTTTACCCAAAACAAATTACAAGGTATTTTTTGAATGTAACAAATTCATAAACTAGACTGTACCACAATAAAGCTATTGGTATTTTCCTAACCAACATATTTGCTGAGAAGACCGATATATGCTCAAAGCATGAAACTGTTAATTAGAATACACAAACAAGTGCCACTTAAGCAAATTAGATTCACTCAATAATGTTCATTGTTAGACCCCATTATTAGAGAATAAAGCATTAGCTGAAGTTTTTGCATCTGGTTCAAGAATGTCAATAACATGACATGAAGCACAAAAAGCTAATTCTTCTTTAATCCATTTCAAAATAGGCCAGGCCCCCACAGGGATAACCATAGTAGACTTGAGTGTCCACACATTTGGAAAGAATGCTGAATTGCTCTCCTAGATCAAGCCCAATTTGAAGGTCAGTTCAAGTGTTCTGGTCAGTCCTTCCTTATGGCTAGGAGGGACCTAACCAATCAATCATTGGATGTCAGAGAAGGTTTGAACCAAATCCAGCCTGGAAGCTTCTGGTCTAAGATCCCACCATACACAAAGTGTAAACACACATAGACAACAGGGTCAATTTCAGATACCTTCTAGGGTTACTGCTCCTAGGCAAACATAGAGCATTTTAGTACATAATCCCCAATATGTTCAAAACCTTTACACTTCTACATTCATATGAAGAGAACAAACTCTACACAGACAGTGCTTTAATTTGAAATGAAGAAATGGCTACGGCACTGCAAGGCAGCAAAGAAATATAAACAAAGTAAAAAGAAGGCAAAAAATTGAAATATGGGTCGCCCCCTGTGATCCTAAGATTCACGGTGCACACAAACAAACCAAGGGCACATTCAGGTTAGCTAACATGTTAGGTCACAAGAAACAGTTCTGTCTTTTGCTTTCACGCTTCTTGTTACAGTTAGAGCTGCAGTATTTCTGGTCATGTGGTCTCTGAGGGAGCATAGATAATATTATAAAATGGGGCTCAATGTAAAAGGGCAATTTTTACTGATACATATACTGTATTCCAGTTTGGTAACTGGTAATTCAGTCTCTTTAGCTAGCGAATTGTTGTCTACGCCTGTTAGTAAATTGCTGATATCCCTGCAGATGAGATTTCTGCTGAATTTTTGCTAGCGACGGCCACTTCTCGCTTTAGTATATCTGCCTCATAGATAGGGAATTTCTAATACTTTGTGACTCCCTGTATTTTTAGCTTTGCAGCATGTCTTTGACATTTTTAAATATTTCCAGGGAGCTTTTTTTTTTTAAAAAAAAGGTTGCATTGCTGGAATTAAATATAAGTAGAATAGTGGAACAGTGTGAGATTGTTGACCGATATGGAGGAGGAATTCTCCTTTGTACGCCTCACTTCCTGGCCAGAGGGCTGTAATGGCAAGGTTAAGAATGGAAGAAAACGGTAATAACAAATGAAATCACTTCCTCAACCCACTGAGCATGATACATTCTTAACACATTTTACATTTGCTTTCGATTGCTTCAGCATGTGCTTCCACATCTTTGTTTATTGTGTTCTTGTCTAATTAAATTGGTTGCTGTAGAATTAATTACATGGAATGGAAACAGTTATTGTTTATTGATAAGATACAAATAAATAACACCGAATCACATCAGAGACTTAGACAACATGGCCGGTGTAGAATTATTAGGAAAATGAATACTTTGATATCATTTGCTCAGTTTTTTGTGTTTGAGGAACACGAAATACAGATAAAACCTAAAAAGTGAAAGGAATCCTATGGAATTTACACACTTCATAGGCTTAATATATGGCATTAGGACTTTCAAAGGAAATGCAGAACTTGACAGAAGAGTAAATTTACACAGAAAAGGCTTCCTAAAGTCCTGCCAGTGAAGATACCATGGATCAATAGAGACACGTTTAAATAAATGTCAAGTCTGATGTAAATGATAGAAGTGTAGCTCTGGCATTCATCAAGAAAGATGGTATGTCACATTTAAATTGATAGCCTTAAAGTGGACCTGTCACCCAGACATAAAAAGCTGTATAATAAAAATTGTTTTCAAATTAAACATGAAATCCAAATTCTTATTTTATTAAAAAGTGTTCATAGCTGTAAATTAATTTAAATATCTCAGCTGTCAATCAAATATTGCCTTAGGCATAGAGGTGGGGCAAACAATTACTTTTACGTTTCATTCAGCATTTCCTAGATGTCACTGCTCTCCCCACATTCCCTCAGTTCTTTTAACCTTTTAATTGTATAGCCAGTACATGGGGATGGACATCAGGTCCCCCATTCTGGTGCACAAACAAGGTTCTGAGATTCTGTCTTAATAACAGTGTCTAGAAAATGGCTCCTGCCTACTTGCTATAATTATGAGTTCCCAGACTGATGGAAACCCGATTCAAATAATTTATACAGTGTAATTAAAGTTAATTTTGCTTGATAAAATAGGATTTGGAATAAATTGTTTTGGGTGACGGGTCCCCTTTAAAGTAGTTTTGTAAAAGGAACATTCTGTTTCAATATGTTAATATCCTACTACCAGAACTTTGTAGGGTTAGTCTAATAATGTTGGTTGGTACTTTTAATGATAAATGTTACAGACAATAAAAGTCAGCTTTTCTATGGCCTCCTAGATGCCTGCTTTTAAAGAAATAAAAGCATACTAGCAAACAAGCTGTCTAATAAAGCAATGTCCATTTCTTTAATAACAGGATTTTCTTAACGGTAAATTCTTTTCTTCTGGGCCCGTACTGTCAGACGTATGGGTTAATCCTGGATATCTCCGGAGGCAGGACAAAAGAAAATTGAAGCCATTAGCTCCGCCTTCTCCCTTAATTACCCAGCTCTGGCCTTGTCTCTTCATTTTACGTACCAAAGCCCTGGATAGGAGAAACTTGGAAAACATCCAAGGCATAACGGTATAAACATAACAGTCATACATCTGACATATAATTAATCTCTTTTTTTTTTTTTTTTTTTTTTTAATAACCGGTATTTCTGGTCCGAAAGAAACCTTGGCAAACTGCCAACACGTCCAAAAGGGACTTACTGCACTGACAGTACGGGCCCTGGAGAAAAGGATTTACCGGTAAGAAAATACTGTTTTCCCAGGGCAGCCCGTCCTATCAGTGCAGACGTATGGGGACGTTCAAAAGCCATCTTCCCATAAAAACAAAGGGAGGGAGAATTTAAGGAGGTACTACTGCCTGCAGCACCTTTCTCCCAAAGGCTGCGAAAATATTGAGCCTATAGAACTTTGCAAAGGTGTGAACTGAAGAACATGTTGCTGCTTTGCAAATCTGTTCTACTGTGGCACAATTCTTTAGTGCCCATGATGTACTGACGGCCCTTGTAGAATGAGCCTTGACAGGAAACGGTGGCCAGTTTGAAGATTGACTGTATGCAAAATTAATTACTTCAACTAACCTAATCTTGCTATCGTTCTCTTGGAAGCCGCTTGTCCTTTCCTTGGTGGCCCATAAGAAACAAGGAGAGCTTCTGATTTTCTAAAAGCTGTACGCTTAGTGTAGTATTTTAGTGCTCTAACCACATCCAGAGTATGTAGACGTTTCTCTGCCTCGTTCTGCGGAATGGGACATAGAGATGGTAGTACGATATCCTGGTTCAGATGAAACTCTGACACCACTTTTGGTAAAAAAGATAATATAGTCCTAAAGACTACTTTATCCTTGTGGAATATCATCCAAGGAACTTTCACTGAAAGTGTTTGTAGCTTGGATATTCTTTTAGCTGAACAAATCGCCAGAAGGAAAACTACTTTCCATTCTAAAAATTTGTCTGAACATTCTGCTAGAGGGTCGAATGGAGGCCCTTGTAATACCTTTAGCACCAGGTTGAGGTCCAATGGCGGGGTGGGATCTCTATACGGAGGCCTAATATGCATAACTGCTTGAAAAAATTATTTTACTTCAGGTTGAATGGCCCATTGAAGGTCTTTATCACTTCCTCTGAAAAAACATCTGTCCCTCCAGATCTGGGCCTCAAGTCCCATGCCGCTAAGCGTAATATTTGCAAGTTGTGATGCCTAAATGGTTCCTGCAGCATCAGATCTGGACGCAGCGGTAGTCGCCATGGTGTGGTGGTGAGGCTGGCATCTGTTGCCTCTGCTCTTGGATTGTTTGTTCTCGAACAGTACCTTGGAAGTTTGTTGGCTTTCTGAATTTCTGTACCAGGAGCTGGAACATCAGCCCATTCTGCCTGATCAATCTTGTTTCGATCTTGCTGAGATAATCGGCTTCCCAGTTTTCCACTCCTGGAATGTATATTGCCGACAAGGTTGAGCCCTGGCTTTCTGCCCACTGAAATTTTTGGAGACCTCGTTCATCGCTGCTTGACTCTTTGTGCCTCCTTGATGATTGATATATGCCACGCAGTCGCATAATCCGTATTGGACAATCTCTTCGCTGATGTGACCAAACTCTCAGTGTTTTGAAAACTGCTCTCAACTACAGAACATTTATGCGCAGCCGAGACGCCTTCTGCAGCCACTTTCCCTGGCATGTCTTGTCGTTCATTGCTGCCCCCCAGCCCGATAGGCTGTCGTCCGTGCTGATTACTGTCCAAGGTGGCAGTGACCACAGACAGCCACTCGCAACATTTCTCTCCTATGTCCACCACCTCAGTTCTTCTTTTAGATTTTTTGTGAGTGGAATGTTCTGAGACAGATCTTCGTGATTTCTGTTCCAATGAAACAGGAAATGCCTTTGAAGCGGCCTTAGATGAAACCGGGAGTAAGGAATTGCCTCCAGAGTCGACACCATCAACCCTAACAGCCTCAAATAGTCCTCTGCTGTGGGCTGCACCATTTTCAGAAATCTTAGAGTTGCCTCTCGTAATCCTGCTACCTTGTCTTCTGGTAGTGCCACCATTCCTGTTCTGGAATTGAACTGCATTCCTAGGAACCTGATTGACTGGCTTGGTAGCAGGTTCTTCATGACATTGATCAGCCACCTGAAGTGACGAAGTGTACGGAGTGTTTGTCGCGTCTGTTCTTCTGCCAGCTCTGCTGTGGGTGACATGATCAGAATGTCGTCTAGGTATGGAGTTGCTTTTATCCCTTCCGTTCTCAAGATGGCTATCACTGGGGCCAATATTTTTGTAAACACCCGAGGTGCCATGGTCAACCCAAATGGTAGGGCTCTAAACTCAAAATCAAGTCAAGTCAAGTCAAGTGGATTTTATTGTCATTTCAGCAATATACAGTAAATAAAGTACATAGTACTTAGTACATAGAAATGATCCTGGCCTACCACAAATCGCAGGTACTTTTGATGAACGTTTAAGGGTTTGAGATTCAGAACAGGCCTGTAACTTCCTCCCTTCTTCTCCACCAAAAACAAATTTGAATAAAAACCTCTGAACCTGAATTGGTGAGGAACTTCTACAATGACGTTTGCTTCCAGCATGTTTGAAATGCAGTTTAGCAATCCTTGGTGACCTTCATGCATCTGAGGTCTTGGACATGCTTGGCTTTCTAGTTTGCTTGTTCTGGGTTGGCCAAGCTGTTCTTTTACACCCCACGTAGAAACCTTTTACTAATATTTACTCTCCTCTCTGGATAATTCCATTCCGAATCGATTGTCTGTGTAATAGACTTAAAAACTGGAAAACACTTTTGTTTTTTTGACTGCAACCCTAGCACTCTATCCGCCTTAGAAGCAGGAGCAGCAGCATCCTTTATCTCTAGAGTCTGCAGCATATCCCTTTGAAGGCATCTAACCTGGTCCTGCTGGACAAAAACTGGCCCTTCCGAATCTGAATCAGAAGATCTCATGAGACTGCTCTGAGCTCTCCGAAAAAGACTGAAAAGAACTGCAAGGTGAAAAAGATGGCGACCTATGCCTCCTTTTGTGAACAGAGCACTGCTGAAGAGACTGCTGCACAACCGATTTAACCCACTTAACAAAATCAGCAAACTGTTGTTGTTGTGATACCGCTGAAGGATTTAAATGTAATGTATCTTCCTCCACTAAACCTGTGGGTGATTTCTGTGCCAGGGGACATGCTTCCTGGGATAGAAATGGCAGCGGCTCCAAAACGCAAAATTATGCGTGTGTCGGCCTGCATGTTCAGCATTAACAGTGTTGCTGCTACCCAGCCAAAGTGTATTCTTCTTACATAAATTGTGTATGCTTTTGCTGCACATATCACAACTTGGGCAGTGGTAAAAACATCAGTTGTTGTAAGGCAAAAAAACAAATACAAATGAATGTAAATCTTTTCTTTTCGATTAAGGGGAACAGAAAATCCTAATTTACCACATTGGGTTCCATTATTCTGCATCACTGGGTTGTTGTCTACCTTCTAATGAATATCCTACTCACCATCTGACCCTCCCTGGGCTTCCCTCAAAACATTACAGAATGTCAGAAGCAATTATACTTGTAGCTAATGGCAGATGAATGGAGGTGATTTTTTGGCTAAAAAGATTCATTAGCACCACCGCTCCACACTATGTATTTTTATTAATTGTTATTTTATGGACACGGTCCAGCACTACTTAAGAGGCATTATAGTAGCGAGTCTTGTGTTTCTGGCAGCGTGGTTTTATTAACGGTTTAATAAAAGCTAATTTTTATTACACTATGGGGCCGATTCACTAAGCTCGAGTGAAGGATTCGAATGAAAAAAATTCGAATTTCAAAGTATTTTTTTGGTACTTCGACCATCGAATTGGTTAAATTTGTTCGAATTCGAACGAAATCGAACGAATCGAAGTAAAAATCGTTCGACTATTCGACCATTCGATAGTCGAAGTACTTTCCCTTTAAAAAAAACTTCGACCCCCTACTTCGGCAGGTAAAACCTACCGAAGTCAATGTTAGCCTATGGGGAAGGTCCCCATAGGTTTGCTAACCTTTTTTTGATCGAAGGATTTTCCTTCGATCGTTGGATTAAAATCCTTCGAATCGTTCGATTCGAAGGATTTAATCGTTCGATCGATCAATCGAAGGATTAGCGCTAAATCCTTCGACTTCGATATTCGAAGTCGAAGGATTTCAATTCGAGGGTCGAATTTCGAAGTATTTTTAACTTCGAAATTCGACCCTTAATGAATCTGCCCCTATGTCTATCATCTGAACTGGTTAACTGGAAGTGAACAAGGGAGCTATAAATAAAACATAGTATCCAATATTGTAGCACTTCAATGGTTGTTATTATTTTGATACATAAATATTAACCTGCAGATGTTTGTGACATTCACTTGTGTAAAGCTCTAACACAGGGTTTTGTATAATCCACCCAACATGTAAGCTGTACAAGTTTCATCTCATCTAGTTTTCTTGGTAATATATGCTTGAACATGTTCTATTAACATACAAGTGACAACTTCTAACTCTCCAGAGAATGTTACATTTCTCACTTTACCTTGAGGCCACTAGCCATTTAATAAATGCATTTACAGGTATGGAACCTGTTATCCAGAATGCTCAGGACTTGGGGTTTTCTGGATAACTGATCTTTTTGTAAATTGGTTCTTCATACCTTAAGTCTACTGGAAAATTGTGTAAACATTAAATAACCCAATATATTAGTTTTGCTTCCAATAAGGATTAATTATATCTTAGTTTGGATCAAACTGGTACCGGGAGAAAGAGTATTCAGTGAGCTATAGTGTTCCCTTTTAAAGACCGGTGTTGAACGTTCATTTTAATAAACATGCCTCTGTTATGTCCTTATAAAAAATATATCATAATTAAAGATGGAAACCAAACCAAGGAAATTTAATTCAGATTCAATTACATTTTTCTAGAATAGTTATCAAGTATACCTTTACACACCAATAAACATACTTTTACAGAAACACAGGGAGAGCACACATTACTTGACCCCCCCTCCCCACAAATGAGGAAAAGAACAATAAATCCCAATTGATTAAATAATGAATTAGTCCATAGGTTTGTCATAGCCCCACAGGAATACTTTATTGTACAACACGTAGGTTGCCATATGACCAGCTAAGGCATAAGTGTTTGGTGTCTGGAATGCTGCATACGAATTGCACTGTGTTTTTTATCATATGATGAGCCACTGCAGCAGCATTTCCACCACTATAACGGTTTGCTTCAAATGTCCTTGCATAGAAAACTATTCTACAAGTATTGGTCATTAAATTAGCATGTGAGGACAGAACTTTAAAGTGTAACAATGAGGATGTAAAAAAAAAATGTGAAAATCAGCTGGACAGCGCTACATAAATAATGCACCACCTCCATGTAAGGGGCACAAGTACACATCTGCACATAGTATTAGGCTAAGGATAGTGTTAGAGCTATATATCTAAGCACACCTAGTATATATCTATATATCTAAGCACACCTAGACGTATCTTTATGTACTCTTTTTCTGCAATAGTAATTTTCAAGATAAGAAGTCTGTACACATTTTAAATGATATTGCTAAACTTTGAACAGGAGCAAAGTCTTAGAAAATATACCGGTCACATTATGTCATGTTAGCTGGATGTTGGCAAAGGCTGTGAAGGAACCCAAGACAAGGATAATAAAGACCACTTCACCAAAAACTCTGAATTGCCTCTCCAAGCTGCATGCATGCTAGAAACTGCTGATCACAAAGGCTAGAACGAAACAAGTCTGACACCCCAGATTTATACAGTTTCTCTTTGTAAACTATAAGCACTTCACTAAGACGTTCATGCTGGTTACTCTATAACTTGCTCTGGCTTGTGCAATACACTGACCCTATATAAACTTGTTTTCTATGTACTGTTTTAACCCTCTTGGGAATGGAATACTCTGTAATACAAATATTACATTGGAAACTCTCGTTCCCAAGTGGTTCTGGCCTCTCGTAATAATGATGCATTGAGTTTCTCTGGCAGGGTTAATGCTGACAGATGATAATAATTACAGCATTAACAACATGTTATAGACGTACAAGTCATTAGAATGCATTTTATATACGGAAATTCACACATGCATATCTTTAACTATTGATATTCTTGATTCACTGCTCCATGGTGCAAAATGATGTACAAGTGACTGACTAGAATAAAGCTGGTCACACATGGGATGATTCCTTGGCTGAAGATTGAATGATCACCAGACAACAAGACCTCAGCATAGGAAGAGGTAACATTCCAAAGCAGACAATTTAATGTGGATTGACATTTTAGGTCTAGGTTTAGCCAAAAGGTGATTTCCTGTAAGAATGTCACATCCTGCACAGTACATGACTTGTAATGTACATTAAGTAATTTGTTGCATCTATAATTCTGACATGATAATTGGGCCCAGATGCCTGTCTAGTCAAACGCGATATTGTATATTTGCAGTGTAACTAACCTCGGCATAAAGTGGCCAACAAATTATCTAATCTAACATTATGACCACACACATGAATGGCCTCATGTTAAATTACCTATTCATACAGGTGGCCAGAGATTTACCAATTACGATCTTTCCTGCGTCCATTGGTCACAGGAAAGATCATTTGTTTTCAATACATTTATAGCTGAATCATTAGATATAAAGGTAGAAACAATAGAATTCTGTCATTTGACGAATCAGAAGTAAACACTGGTTGGGCACCTTTTAGAATTGTCAAAGGGATGATCCAAGTGTTTTAGCAATGGAAAATACATATATAAACACAAATTCAATAACAGAATTTTACCGTAAAGCTGGCTATAAATGCAAAGACGCAATTTTATGAAACTAAGATTTGTACGATTTTCGGATCGTATGTGAAGGGTCCTGGACATTTTATGTGCCAAGGGGATCGGTATGGACAATATCAGTGGGTGACTGCCACTACTATTTGTCTGGCATAAATGTTGTACGATTGCTGTCTGTCAATTAGGCCAGAACATCATCTACTATTTTATTTTTCCTACTTATTTAATCTGAATAGTTAGTAGTAGATTGGTACACTGAAACTACTGATCGTTCGTAGTGTAAAGTTTTAAATCTGCACATTTATGGCCAGTTTAATACTAGATAAACAGAAGGTGTGATGGGTAATGGCAAAAATTGGGGAAGAGAACCGATTATGATGCCTCATGACCAAATAGGAGTTTCCGGAAGCACTACATTGTAGACTCATTTTCCTTTGGGTGGTGAGTGAGCATTACCATTTTATCAACGAAATGGTTTGGGTGGTCTGGGATATAATACTTTTTTTTAAATATA
This sequence comes from Xenopus laevis, assembly GCF_017654675.1. NCBI lineage: Eukaryota > Metazoa > Chordata > Amphibia > Anura > Pipidae > Xenopus > Xenopus laevis. Next base: position 121,731,434 of record NC_054372.1, on the reverse strand, counting down.
ATCTATATGTAATGTGCCTAAGTGAAATATAAATTCTTTTCTCTGTGTTATCCTCATGTTCTTTTATTTGTAAGACATACCTTACTCAGCTTCAGAAGCTCATCTCATGTGTCCTCATTTACATAAATATTTAATGTTTATTGTCATTCTATCACTACCATGCATATAATAAAGATATTCTGGAGTACTTTGACAAGGAGAAAAAAAAACACAGAAAATGATAAATAAATAAAACAACAAGTGGCAAGAGAGCTTGTGAGATGTACCGAAAGATACATTATCCACATAAATGGATAACTATACCCCCCCGAACAATGTAGGTCTCTATAAAAAGATATTGCATATAACAGCTCATATGTAAAACCCTGCTTCATGTAAGTAAACCATTTCATACTAATATACTTTTTAGTAGTATGTGCCCCTCTAAATAGAAAATAGTAATTTTAAAAAATAAGGGCCGCCCCTGGGATCGTAGGATTCACGGTTCACACAAACAAACCAAACAAACCATGTTAAGTCACATGAGACAATTAAAAGACAGAATTCTGTCTTTTGCTTCCACATTCCAAAGTTAAAGTTGTAGTATTTCTGGTCAGGTTATCTCTGAGGCAGCACACAGACCATCATGAATTGGTGGTCTAAGACAAGAGATGGAAAAGGGCAATATTTACTTAAATGTATATACCAGTTTGGTAAGATTCTTTAATATGCCACTTAATTTAATATAATCTGTTGCTTAAAATTTCATTTTAGGGGTAAAGTTTTCCTTGGACGGATTAATGGATACTTCCACTGTTTAAAAGGAGGCGCGTGTTTTCTCTGGCAGTGTGCAACAGGAGGAAGGTACGAATAGTTGCATATTAATACAACCAATTGTGTAGTTTCCTTTACATGAAGACATTCCATATTAACCTGGTTGGGTGCTAGATGCATGCCGTCACTAAATGCTGCAGTCAATATTTCCACAATGATCACAGTTATAGATACCGAAAAAATAAAGTTGTCCACGGCAATGTAGGAAAGTTGGGCCCCCCAAGCTACATAAACCAGGGATGTATAGCAAGATACCCCACAGTTGTTGAGATACAACTCACAGTACCCCAATGAACAACAGTGTTCTCCCCTCAAGGGTTCCTATTGGCTATGCCTGAAAGTAATAAGCGATAAAATAGGTATACCACACTTTTGGGGATTATTGCAAGTATATACATGCACATAGTCTTGGCCAGAATTTCCATGTCATGAAGAAAGCAGCAGTAGGAGACTATCGAAGAGAAATGCACCCCTCCACTACCACCACCAAAATGTAAATATTGTAATGTCTGCTCCTTTCCAATTTTAAAATCAGGCAGATGACTGACACATAAACTTAGCTTCCGGAAATAAACTCAAAACACAGAGCTTAATAACAAGTGAAATCTTGATAAACTGCATACAAAATTATCAGCACATAGACGTTGAATATGGTAACTGCCATCTATGTCAGCAGGAACAAGTTGGCCTTTACATCCCTGACTGAGGTTATTAGAAGGATGAAACTGTGCTGGAATGCTGGAAGGAAAGTTCATAGAACACTTACATCATTAGAGCTAGAGGTGCTCCGGAGTTCATACTGATTATTAAAACCATATTTTACACACAAAATTATATTCCTATTATGACGTAGTATTCCAGAAAGAAAGACTGATTATGTTATTAAAAACAAAGATGTCAATTAAAAGCGCCCAGCTATGTTGTAATATATAAACAGCAGAGAGTCTGATGGGATCCAGTAGGTCAGAACATTCCAAACACATTAAATGGATTGAACTCTTTCTACTAATAAGAACATCATAGTAAGCAGCTGTGGATAAGGCAATTCTATCTGTAGTAACATAGAGTTCCCTAACCCTAAAATATCCCAATTTCAATACACAGCACAGTAGAAGTTACTGGATGATGAACGAATGTGATGAGAAGTGCTGAAATGTAACTGGTTCTCTATGCATACAGTATTCTTTTCAAACACTTTCATGTGTTAATGGAGAATTGCCATGGTGGGGGTGGAAGAAAAAGGAAAAAAAATGTTTTTGTTTCTGCAGGAAGTGTTTACCAGGTGTCACTATGTTAACCCTTGATTTCCAAACCACTTTAGCGTTGCTATTTGGTTGGGTGCAGGTTGCACAAACACCCCCTTTAGTTTTCTACCATGTTTTGCTTTTCTGCAAGAGGTATCAAAGTTCATGCTATGTTCTTTTAATCCATATAGCAGGACATGACTAAACAACCTGAGAAGATGAAAGTCCTGACACAGTCTAAACACAATTCACATGGTTCTCTTTGATTATTGTCATTTTATTTTCTCTTCCGATCATTGGAAATACCAAAAACATGAAAGAGAACAGGGATCAAATGCTAATGATTGCCACTTAAAATGCCTGTATAGGTAAGGCATGGAAAGTGTCAAGGCTATTTACATGAAAATGTGGATCCCAGCTACAAGTTTCAGACAGCAGATGAGAAAGCAAATGGGAGGGGTAGGGGACAACCACATTTTCATCAGCAAAGGACACAGACGAGCTACACTTATCCTTTTACTATGTCACATCTCCGATCTCAAGAAAATCTGGAATTTGTTACACTGCTGTTCATCTGCTTTATGATGAATCTAATAGGGTTCTATATTAATAAGGAAAAAGCCTTATTCAGTTTCACCAAACTTATCCTTGAGAAATGAAGGCACCAATGTTTTAACAGCAGGTTCCAGAGAGTATGGAGTTGCTGACATCCCAAATACTAGATCTCCGTGATTGGCACTTAAACAGTTACCCCCTTGGAGGCACAATTAATAAACATCTCTCACAAGGAAGACCATTAACTCCCTCACTGCCAGAAAGTACTCAGTATATCCAATTTTTTTCTGCCCCTCTGTGACCCATAGAACATTATATCCATGCAACTAAAGCACTGAAGTTTCATTGCCATCAAATGGCCACCACTATATCAGCACATTATTCAGAAACTCTTTCTGCACACATCATTAAATAACATGCTCGGTGGGGAATCCTTCTGTTGCCCTGCAACATTCTTCCCTTGTTTATTATGATAGTAGCAGCTGACAGGGAGTTCCACTCTGCTGTTCCTTGCAATTCATTCCAGGAGCAGCCAGCCAGCATGTGTGGGCACTCAAGCACAGGCAATTCTTTCCAGGATGTGAATGCTAAACATGGCATTAGTGTAATATATAAATATATATTTCCCCTTCCTACCCCTAATTTACATACGCAAATTAGGATTCGGATTTGTGTCGGTATTCGGCCGAATCTTTCAAGAAGGATTCGGGGGTTCGAATATATATATATATAATTTGATGCATAGAGCCGCACTCCAAGTCGATTGTGAATCAAATCACTTTTATTAGCATATGTGTCCTATGCTAATAAAAGTGATTTGATTCACAAATGACTTGGAGTGCGGCTCTATGCAACAAATTAAGTAATAATACATTTTGAGCCTGCACCCACACGAATATTATAAATCCGGATTTGAGTGCGGCTGCCTGATAACAGATATATATATTTCCAGGATGATTATATTAAGTACATGCACTTTCTAATATATTCATCTTTTATCATAAGAAATCTCTGTGTTGCTGGTCTTCTTTAGTATATTGTATATTTTTAATTTTTTGGCAGTGCACCAGGGGCCAATACAGAAGCGGAGTGCTGCCCTGATCATATATATATATATATATATATATATATATATATATATATATATATATATATATATATAAAACGCTTGGTTCCAAGCTGCTGGCAGGCACATTCACATGAGGGACATACACTGTACATGTGGATTTGCAGAGCTCAAAGGGAATATACACATACCTATGGAGAGCCTAAATTCAAAGTTGTTCTCGCCTCCTTGGGGTGCCACCACCCACAAACTCCTAACATACCTCTTTTACACCTGAACCCCTCCTGGAAAAACAACAAGATCTGGCCAAGAAAAGTTAAAATCCCAACCCCCCAAAATGAATGGCGAGCAGCGCAGACCCTCACCCATCCCAGAGGAGAGGAAGAGTGCATGTGAACAAGCAGCTGGGGGGGGGGGGGATTACCTGTCCTATGTTGATGTATCCGTACTTGCTCGCTATCCTGTTGGCTTCGTTTTCCCCCCCTGCTATCCTCACAGCCCAGTGGTTAGTGAAGGTGCGTGCCCAGCACGGTGCTATTAGGATTGGCAGCAGCACGGTGAGGGTCACTAGCTGACATCTCCCTGGGAGCCACTTGTTTGCCATGTTGCGCCTCCTCCTTACAAAACAAGGTCCCCTGTTATTCCAGGAAGGGGGGAGGAGAAACTCAGACAGGTGAGGGCAAATCCAGAGGTTGGCAGGGCAAAGCTGCTCCGTAAAGTTGCCACGAGCTGAAGGTACTTGTATTATTCCGCTTTGCACTTTGACTCCGCTCTGGCTGCCAAGTGCTAACGGGCTACAACTCCACAGTCCTGGGTGCGCAGTGCCAGGGTAAGAGTCTTCCCTCGATCCCTCCAGCCACTCTTTGCCGTCCCTTCTCACTGTATTACTGTTACTGGAGTGTGAGTGGGAAAAGGCAGCGCTCGCTCTCTTCCCTTCTCTGCATAAATGACTGCCCCCCTTCCCTTGCTCTCCTCCCGTCCGAAGCCAGCAGCACCCAGATGGGAAAGGGAGGCGGAGCCTTGCAGCCTCTCGACCCGCCCACTCTCGTTACTATGCGCCCCCTGCTCCTCACACAAGCACACGCCACTAAATGTTGTGGAGAAATGCCCTCACCTAGCCCTGCTGCCACACAATGAGCATCCCTTTTCTGGCCACTTAGAAAATGTTCTCGCCATAGAGCTGAAGCCGAACTGTTTTTTTTTTAATGAAATAAAATGTGATTGTAAGCACCTGGCGTTTCAAGGGAAAGTAGTATTTGTTTATCCTTTGCTCTGGTTCTGTCTCTTGGAACAATATAGCAGAAGTAAGTTCTTCTCAACGTTTGTTAATGGGCTGGATTTTGCTACATTCTTTCAGAAACTGCAGAGCAGGGAATATAAACAAGCCACCAACATTGGTTTATCCCCTTAAATAAAAGAAAATTGATTTTGCACCAGAATTTCGCTTTTCATTTGAACTCAGCGACAGACTTTGAATTTTTGGAACATTTTGTGCTATCTCAGATTAGGGGCAATTTCTGAGGGGAAACCTTTAGTTTAAACAAAAACCAAAATCGGGATAGACTTACTGTTAGTGTAAAAAGAAGCCCAGATGGTTTATGAAAAGTAGAAAAATCGTTTTTGGGACATATTCAAGCCTGACGCGTTTTGTGCCGAAGGTGGACACTTACTCATAGAGTAAGTACCCACCTTTGGCACAAAACTCGTCAGGCTTGAATATGTCCTAATAAAGCTTTTTCTACCTTTTATATACCATCTGGGCTTCTTTTTCCTCTAACAGTAAGGGGCCGATTCACTAACTTCGAGTGAAGGATTCGAAGGTAAAAAACTTTGAATTTCGAAGTTTTTTTTGGGCTACTTTGACCATCGAATGGGCTACTTCGACCTTCCACTACGACTACGACTTCGAATCGAAGGATTCGTAGTAAAAATCGTTCGACTATTCGACCATTCAATAGTCGAAGTACTGTCTCTTTAAAAAAACTTTGACCCCCTAGTTCGCCATCTAAAAGCTACCGAAGTCAATGTTAGCCTATGGGGAAGGTCCCCATAGGCTTGCCTAACTTTTTTTGATCGAAAGATATTCCTTCGATCGTTGGATTAAAATCCTTCGAATCGTTCGATCGAAGGAATTATCATTCGATCGAACTATCTGCGCTAAATCCTTCGACTTCGATATTCAAGTCGAAGGATTTTAATTCCTAGTCGAATATCGAGGGTTAATTAACCCTCGATATTCGACCCTTAGTGAATCGGCCCCTAAGTCTATCCCGTTTTTGGTTTTTGTTTGATTTCATTCAAATATATGGTCCTTGGACTGGGGGTCTGCTTGGGATTAGACTACTGTGAAGGACTTTGATCTTAAAGGAAAACTATACCCCCCAAACAATGTAGGTCTCTATTAAAAGATATTGCATAAAACAGCTCATGTGTAAAACCCTACTTCATGTAAATGAACCATTATCATAATAATATACTTTTTTAGTAGTATGTGCCATTGGGTAATCATAAATAGAAAATTGCCATTTTAAAAAATAAGGGCCGCCCTCTGGGATCGTAAGATTCACTGTACACACATACAAACCACATGTAAGGCCAATTAACAGACATAGTTCTGCCTTTTGCTTCCACACTTCTTCCTGTTACAGTTAGGGGCAGATTTACAAAGCTCGAGTGAAGGATTCGAATTTAAAAAACTTCGAATTTCGAAGTGTTTTTTGGGCTACTTCGACCATCGAATGGGCTACTTCGACCTTCGACTACTACTTCGACTTCGAATCGAACGATTCGAACTAAAAATCGTTCGACTATTCGACCATTCGATAGTCGAAGTACTGTCTCTTTAAGAAAAACTTTGACCCCCTACTTCGGCAGCTAAAAGCTACCGAAGTCAATGTTAGCCTATAGGGAAGGTCCCCATAGGCTTGCCTGTGATTTTTTGATCGAAGGATATTCCTTCGATCGTTGTATTAAAATCCTTCGAATCGTTCGATTCGAAGGATTTAATCGTTCGATCGAACGAATAATCCTTCGATCGTTCGATCGCAGGATTTGCGCTAAATCGTTCGACTTCGATATTCGAAGTCGACCGATTTTAGTTCCTGGTCGAATATCGAGGGTTAATTAACCCTCGATATTCGACCCTTCTTAAATCTGCCCCTTAGTGTTGTAGTATTTCTGGTCAGGTGATCTCTGAGGCAGCACAGATAGAGTCACGAAATGGTGGTTCAAGGCAAGAGATGTAAAAGGGCAATATTCATGTAAATATATATTCCAATTTGGTAAGATTCTTTAATATGTCATTCAATTTGATATAAACTATCTGTTGCTTAAGTATTCATTTTGGGGGTATAGTTTTCCTTTAAGGAATTAGATCTTTTGTAATTCACTTTGATCCTTGGATTACATTTGTGGAGGCACACACCACAGCTATATAGTTATTTGCTTGAAACCTTTAGTTTACCTAGGAAAACTATACATTCGTGGGCATAACTACAGAGGAAGCAAACCCTGCGGCTGCCTGGGGCCCAGGCGGTATAGGGGCCCAATGAGGCCCTAATAAATCAGCAATTTCAACATACAGTCATATGAAAAAGTTTGGGAACCCCTCTTAATTCTTTGGAATTTTGTAATCAAAGTAGCAACTTCCTTTTAATATGTAACATGCCTTATGGTAACAGTAGTATTTCAGCAGTGACATAAAGTTTATTGGATTAACAGAAAACATGCAAAATGCATTATAACAAAATTAGACAGGTGAATACATTTGGTCACCCCAACAGAGATATTAGATCAGTACTTAGATTAGCCTCCTTTTGCAAATGTAACAGCCTCTAGACGCCTTCTATAGCCTTTGATGAGTGTCTGGATTCTGTATGGCTGTATATTTTGACCATTCGTCCATACAAAATCTCTCCAGTTCAGTTAAATGTGATGGCTGCTTCGCATGGACAGCCTGCTTCAAATCATCCCATAGATTTTCGATTTACAATATTGTACTTCTCCCTCTGCATAAATGCGTTTGTAGATTTCGAAGTGTGTTTAGGGTCATTGTCATTGTATGTAACCATTCTCACAATCCTCCGCATATGCCACTCCTGTATTTTTCTTGGCCTGCCAGACCTGGGTTTTACAGCAACTGTGCCTGTGGCCTTCCATTTCCTGATTAAATCCCTTACAGTTGGAACTGACAGTTTAGACCTCTGAGATAGCTATTTGTAGCCTTTCCCTAAACCATGATACTGAACAATCTTTTCAGATCTTTTGAGAGTTGCTTTGAGGATCCCATACTTTCACTCTTCAGAGGAGAGTCAAACAGAAGCACACCTTGAAATTGGCCGCCTTAAATACCTTTTCTCATGATTGGACATACCTGCTTATGAAGTTCAAGACTTAACAAGCTGTGTTTGCTGTGCCTCTGTACGATCGCGCCCTAGGGGCCAGTTTCCCACCCGCTCCGCTAATTTCCTAGGGCTTATGAGCAAGCGGGGAAGGAGCGAGCGGTTTTAAAAGCGCTCCTGCTGCAGAACGTAGTTCTAAGTTCTATGACACTTAAAGGGTTAATAATAATCACATAAAGTTGCATCTTGTGGGTGTAAACGGAACCAGCAAACAGCATGCACCTGAACGTGTGACCCACACAGCTAACCAGTCATAGTTTAACAAATCATAAACCTGGAATACCTAAGAATCATCCAATCAAAGGGTTTTTTTCATGTTTTCATGTTACGTAAGTTTTCATGTCCTTTGAATTTTCAGTGATCTTGAAAGCCTTCAAGATTTTTATATTTTTTAGGTGTCTGGTTTAAAAGCAATGGTATTCTAGTTTGATGGGGACACTGACAGTAGAACAGGGCTCTCCAACTTGTCTTTACACTCTCTTTTATTGTATTATAATTTCCAGTCCTGACAGCTCTCAGGAATTTCTGGGTCACTGATCATCTTCTACCCCAACACCTTGCTCCTTTTCTCACTCTTTCTGGGGCCAGAATATTGGAATATTGGTGAGGGCATAAAGCACTCACACCACTCAAGAGTAACCCATTTAAGTGCTGCAATATACATTTACCTAAGCATTTTTAATGTCTTGAATTCATATAGATCTCAGAAGACTGCACATACTGTATCCTCAGTTTTGTTAGCTAGGGAAATTACCACATTCAATTTGATACAGATAGGTGCAAGCAGAGCTCTGGCAATTGCTCAGCACGTATGCCAAGTGTAAATTATAAGTGTTTTTAAAGAAATTGGAAATACCATCTGCACCTTTATATGGTAAGTGTCCTAGCTGACACTTGGTCATCCTATGAAGATGCAGATCACTTTCTCTCATTTAGCTGGGGCTTTGATGAGTGTTATATAGAGCTGCACATAGGAAATTATATACTTTCTTTTGTCAAATATAAGGATAATACAAAATACAATGAGTAGATGAAGGCACAACTTCCCAGACCGAGTGGTTTTATGCAAGTCATGGAACATGAGACATCTCAGGACTTATTTATGAATGCAGTGTCATTTGAGAAGTACAATTTTTGGATGCAAGTAATCAGGTTTTCCAGAATTCCAGTGTAATAACAGATCTCTGCCATGTACCGGTGCAGGTCAAATTAGGACTAATTTTTAGTGAATAGTGCATAAATTGCAGAACATGATTTGAAAGGGGAGTTGACATCAATTTGCACAGAATCAATGGCTGCATTTGTCACAGCACCCTAACCTTCCACTTTCCTGCTCATGCTTGCACAACCATGGGAACATTTACGAAGAAGTGGCTGGGGAGGGAGGCTTTTCAAGCTATATTGGAAGCCTGCCCTACAATGAAGGTCCCCCTTTTCCACAGGCCCCCCAGCAACAGTACTTTTGTACTCGTCTTTGGCAACGATATACCTCTGCGTACATATCCGGCATAACTATAAGCAGCCTCTTGAAAATGCTATGGTGATCATCCATCATGGTATTCCTTGTTTTCTAGAGTGACTTCCGACTGAACTAACTTGTCATTTGAATGTTCCTTATTGGCTTTAAATAATTATGTGAGGTCCGAAACAGTGTAGCATAATGGGGTCAAATCCAGCATTCAGACAAAACGAGTGCAAAAACCTTAGTAAATTTGCCTTTTATTTTACAAAACTTACAGCATAATAAATAGGCCCCTAGGTGTCTAATTGCAATTGTATGGAGAGTACCTTTCTGAATAATTTGGAATGCTTGCTCAATTTTGAAACCCATTCTAACAATTTATTTCTCTAAAAAGAAAAAAGGTTACAAAATTGTATTTGCTAATAAGATATTTATTTAAATGTTTTTTTAAAGGTGCTATTTCTTATAATAAACAAATGCCAGTGAGATCACACTGCATTAATTGTACATGAACTGATGACATCACTTAACACTGTTTATAAGTATATTTTACAGGTTATTCATGGCTCTGTAGTACAGCACTCCTTGACATTCAGCATTTTGCATTCTGCATGTTTGCAACATTTTTTTATAGAATAAAAAAATAATCACAAACAATTTCTATCCATCAAACAAATAAAAAAGGTTACAATATTGATTTTCAAGCACTATGAATTAAGCAAAAAAGGAAAATAAATTCTGTGTGCAAAATGTCAGCTCAGGTCACCGAGTAAATCCTGTGCAGCAAAACAAATCATGAATACATTTTTGTCTCTAATTGCCATTTCTTTAAGAATCCAAATTAAGAATATACGTAAATGTGCATTGTTTTGGCCTCAATGTGTAGAGTACCAGCAATTCATATTTTTTCTTTGAGGGGTGGAAATACGTGTCCACACTTCTTAAGTGATTCAAATAATTTCTAAAAGCATAATATTTCTATATAGAAAATGGAATTTTACTTTACCTTTGTAAGGCTCTTCCAAAAACTGCTGCAAGTATATATTATATATTCATTATATAAATAATATATTACTAGGGGCGTGGGTATTTCTGTATGTTGTTGTGGTATGTAAGTTGAGCATCAATGTATATTTTTATTTATATGGTTCAAATATAGGGTTTAATATCTAGATTACCTGGGACCTTGAGTTTTCTGGATAAGGGATCCATGTGCATCTCCATACCTTAAGTCTACTAAAAAATAATTTAATCATTACATTACATGTATGATTGTTTTGCCACCAATATGGATTTGTGTATATTAATTTGGATCAAGTAAAATGTTCTATTTTATTATTACAGAGAAAAAGGAATTTGTTTTAAAAATAGAATTATTTGTTTAAAATTGACACTATAGGAGATGGTCTTCCTGTAATTTGGAGCTTTCTGGATAAGGGATACCATACCAGTACTACTTGTATATGCAGTCCTGGGGTAATTTTACATTTTTCTTAGATACATTTATTCAATTTTATAAAGTCAACATAAAAATCGATTTATTCAATTATATGAAATCCAAACTGTATTTGCCAATGTTGAATTTAAACATGGACAAGCAGTAGCTGTGTGTTACATGCTGTGATAACACTTTACAATCCTTCCTTCCAGGGGTATGTGTGCCAGAGAAAGAGAGATTGTGTAATAATATGGCTATGGGGCATATTTACGAAGGAACTTTGACATTTGAATTAAAAAAGACCAACCAAAAATTATTTTTTTTTTTGGTCTAATAGGTCAGTTTTCGATCGAATAGGTCCGTATTCGGTCGAATTCAAATTTTAGGAATTGAAGGAATATCGCATTCCATTCGATCAAATTCAAATCAGAGTTTTCCCCCAAAAAAGTCCACCAATTGACTCCAAATAGGTTCTAGTTTTCCATAGGCTAAAACAGCTAAAACCTACTTTTGAGACTGTAAGTAGAAATTTTCTGGATTTTTCCTGTTTCTTCTATTTATGTACTATACTACTAAACAGTACTCTATACACAAGAATATAACCCTATTTTGACACCACATGTATTATAGGATGTATATCATTAAACTATTACCATGCACAGGTCCTAAATTTTCTTTGCAAAGTTAAAGGGTACAGGGAATTTCTCTCAATGGCAGTGCCTCCACCTAATGGGATCCAGGGATACACCTATGGGTGGCCCTACTTGGAAACAATAATTAACCATACTGTCCAGTGACAAATATAACTTTATATAAACTGAAGGGTAAAACAGCAAAATGCAGTTACATCTCAATAATACCCCTGCCCTGAGGATCCCATGTGGTAAAGTCCCAAATCTGGCACAGTTTTTACCAGGCAAAGTCTCACACTCCACTCCTAGTGGACATAGAGAGTCACAATCAGCCTTTTCCCCAAGAGCTCTTACCATTCTCCAGGTAGCGCTACCTGACCAAATACCTCTCCTTATGGATAGAGTCACAGTCAGCCTTTTCCCCAAGAGCTATTACCATTACCCAAGTAGCGCTACCTGCCCAAATACCTCTCCTTATGGACAGAGGTAGTTGCTCCCACATAGCAGGCACACGGACAACACCTGTCCTCACATAGGGGACATGCTCTGGAGCCATTCCCTACCTTCCCTCAGTCAGAGACTCATTGGGGCTCACACAGTGCTGGAGCATGCATCCACAGCATCTCCACATCCTCAAACCAGGTTCCCAAGCTATCTTAGCAGATGAAAACACACACACTGAAGCTTGCTTAAATATTCAGGGCACAGCTCCCAGCACTATCCAAAGTGCAAGCATAACAAAGGCCTCTTTACTGGCATCCATCCACAGACAACTTCTGTCACTGTCTCTATGCTGCTTCCAAGCTCTAAACTCTCCATGGTTGAGCTTACCAGGCTTGAGGCCCCGTACCCCAAGCCGTCCATGGTCCTTTCAAATTCCTCAGGCCCTTAAATCTTTGCTACAGTTCATTCACTCCTAGCTGAAGTTAAAATGGAAAGAAAGGCTGAGCATATGGCAGCTTAGCTTTTTATACTCCTTGCATAACAGTGACACCTTCTGGTCAAATCTGGAACACTCCATATTGGACAAACAATATGGACAAGGACTCACTCCCCTTCCTAGATCCAGTTTAAGTCCAACACTTAAAGGAACTGATTTATTAAATCTATTCTACCCACACTAATAATAGATCTACCCTGCATAAAGTTTATTAATATCAATGCTTCATTAAAAAAATTCTGTGAGAAAACACTGCTTCCTGTCTACTGAAAAACAGTGATAGGGAGACTCACTCACGAAACAGCGAAAAATTCACAAAACGCATTGAAGTCAATGGGCATCAATTTTGACATCAGTGTAAATTTTTATACGCTTGACTATTTGGTCCAGATGCAAATTTTTATACGCGCACCACTTTTGCCACACATACATTTTTTTTGACGTGGCGCACTTTTCATCAGCGAATTGTTGTCACAGTTTCGTGAATAAATGCACTTGCTGTGAAACACGGGAAATCACCGCAGATTAATGTCTGGCGAATTTATTCGCTCATCACTAGTTATAAGCAATACAGCTATGCCAGCGGTGGGAAGACTACTGACAGCTCAAAGAGTTCTGTCCTGAGGGATGTGTTTTGCACTCTGATTTCACCAGGCAGCAGCACTATGAAAACGCCTCCTGTTGCCACCAATTTCCGAGCATGTCTCTACGTAACACATTCTAACACAGCTTACAGGCCGGACTTTGCGTTACTGGCGCAACTTTCTCTTTCTAGAGGAGGGGCGGCTAAGATTTGCTACTCTGTGTTGGAGACATTTCTATCTGAATAGAATAGCGAGAGGCATGGAAAATGCAGGAAGTGGCGACGATCCCCTCTTTTCCCCAGCTTACCTCGTATTGGCAGGACTGTAGAACACTGAGCACTGCCCAGTTCTCTTTCCAGGCTTACTCTTTGAATTCTGGTCACTTTTGATTGTTGACTTTGCCCATGCTTCAAAATCTAGAAATCAGATGAGAAAACACTTAGGGGCTTATTTATTAAGGGTCGAATTTCGAATTGAAGAAACTTTCGGAATTAGAATTCAAAAAGACCAACCGAAATTAAGTAGACGTTTTTTTTTGTCGAATAGGTCTGTTTTCCATGGAATTCGGTCAAATTCTAATTGTACAATTCGAAGGAATAGAGCATTTGATTGAATTTGATTAGAAGTTTTTTCCCAAAAAAAACCTTTGATTTTTCAAAGTCCACCAATTGACTCCAAATAGTTTCTAGGAGGTCCCCCATAGGCTAAAACAGCAATTTGGCAGGTTTTAGACGGCGAATGGTCGCAGTCGAACAGTACATGATAAATTTCGATATTCTCATTTTTGAATTTTTTTCAGGCAGATTAATCAAAGGTCGAAGTGAATTTTAGAATGAAAAAAATTCAAATTTCAAGCTTTTTTTGTGTACTCCAAATTCGATTTGAATCTGAATATCGAAATTTATGTACTTTAAAAATTTGACTTCAGCTATTGGCTATCTAAAACCTTTCGAATTGCTGTTTTAACCTATGGGGGACCTCCTAGAACCCATTTGGAGTCAACTGGTGGACTTTAAAAAACTTTGAATCAAATTAGATCGAATGCGCAATTCCTTCAATTCGTATGATTCGAATTCGGCCAAATACGGACCTATTCGATCGAAAACTGACCTATTCGACCAAAAAAAAAAAATTTGACTTAATTTTGGTTGGTCTTTATGAATTCGAATTTCGAAGTTTTTTCAATTCGAAATTCGATCATTGATAAATATGCCTCTTATTTTCTACAAATTCAAAGAAATCTAAGCTGCACCATAAATGGTGTGCTAGCTTTTAAAGGGCAAGTGAACTCCAAAATAAAAATTTGCCCAGTAGAAGAAAGTATAATTCTAAGCGACTTTCCAATACTCATTTATTTATTTTCAGTGCTTTTAAAGTTATTTGTAATAAGAATTGCTATTGAAAGCAGCATTTGGTGTTACTTATTAAGCAATATTGCAAAAGCCTTACTTCCCCAGCAAAGACAGGTCTATAAATCAGCTGCCTCGTCTTACATTGTTTCAACAGTCTGAACCATTAGAACAGAGAAGAGAAGAGGGACAGACAAACACTGCTTTCAATAGCAATATATGTACAAATAACTTAATAATACAAATACACAAATTACACAAAGTACAAATGGGTTCAAAAAACAGCAGAAAATGTGTACTGAATGTACATTGCAAAGTTGATTAGCATTATGTTTTCTTTTATTAGGCAAAATATGTTATGATTGTACAAGTGAGAAAAAGTCTGGAAATACTGTGGTACTTAAAAAAATCTCTGCAATTCATCAGATGCTAACATGGGGGCAACAAATTACTTTTATTAATTAATTCCTACTGGTTAATTTTTCAAAAATTAGAAATTTAAGAAGTAATTTCTTTTATGAGAATTCATATGTTTAAGGACCAGTAATATCAAAGAGTTAAAACAATGTATTAAATATTTAAATTAAGGGGCATAATTATCAAGGGTCGACCTTCAAGGTGATGGGAGTTTTTTTTAAATCCCCTCAACTCGAAATTGAAATAAAAAAAGAGCAAGCGAAATTTATTTAAAACATTTTTTTTAACTTCTAGTGAATTTATTCAGTCGTTCGAAACTAATTTGGATTGTATTCAATCTAATTCGAAGTATTTAAAAAAATTTTTTTTCAAACAACTCTAAAAAGGTTCTAGGAGGTCTCCCATAGCTAAAACAGCAATTTGTCAGGTTTTAGAGGGCGAATAGTTGAAGACAGTACATGATACATTTCGGTATTCAAATTTTTTCAAAAAATTTTCAAATTCAAATAGAATTTGGATTATTCCCTAGTCGAAGTACACTAAAATTAGCTCAAAATTCGAATATATAAATTCAATTTTTCAGGACGTCTTAAGAGTCTGATATGTTGGTTCACTATCAGTAGAAGAGCAACAACAGAAAAGGCAGTCATACTGTGTAGGGCCCCGAGTGTCAGCCCACATATGGCCTCCTTAAGTGAGGAGAGTAGGTTCTATCACTCATTCTAGGCTGGGGAAACTTAATCCTTCAATAAACTGCAATATGCCTCCACCCAATGTGACTTACAGAAGCAGCTCTGCAGTAGTACTGGGCTGGGGATGACATAAAGGCAGTTTTCCAAATAAAAAAAAGTACTAATATTACTGAAACAGTACTATCAGTCTATCATTTATATGAATATGTCAGTATCACTTTAAGAATACAATCATGATGCTGTAACCCCTATGGTGGACTATGCTTGTAGTAGTCCATCAACATTTGGGTAAAGTACTAGTGTTTCCATCTTTATTTGAAGGATATGACAAACTGGATGTCAGTAATAAATCCCCAATGTCCCATTTTGCCATTCAACTGTGGGAACATATATTTGCTCATGACAGTTGTCTCCTTAAAGTTGATGAAAACTTATAAAACTGAGTGCTGCCTGCTATTTTATTCTGTCCATGCACCCATGCCTTCTTGTACTAGGCTGCACTGGCAATTCATTGTGGGACGATTTAATGACAGAATAACTGAAAAAATAGGAGACACAAAATAGGAGACACAATCATGGCATAGAGGAATGATTATCGGTCTTTCTGGAGAATCAACTATGTCTACACAATTCAAAACACTTTTATACTAAACAGTGTTTTTAACATTTTATTCATTTTTTACAAGAGTATAAAGAGAAAATGATATCTCTCTATATAAAGTACCTTTAAATAGGATGTACCTTTAATAAGGATGTGGTGATTATAGGTGAATGCCAGAAGTATCACATTTACCCAGTCTGGAAAATGGCAGATGTCCTTACAATAACTGTACAACATTGACTTCCGCTGAAAACAGGTCATGGTACAACAGTCTGCTGGTCTCCAATGCAAGAGGATGAGTAAGGTAATACACCAAGTTTCCTTGATTCTAATATTTATACTGTACAAAGAAATAATAATATTATAAATATCTATAATAATTACCAAGGTAAACTTGATTTGATTTCTTATAAGACTAGTGATATAAAAACTACACTGCAACAAGAGGTATTTAAAGAATTAGGGGCATTTACAGGTGTTATCACCTGTGCGGAGGGAGCAGGGAGAGGGGACTATGTAGGGTAGGGGGTAGGGTTTTTTAATAGTGTGTGGGGGGGGGGAATTCTCCTTTAAGTATCTGTTTTTAAAACCATCAATTAAACCAAACACCTCTGTTGACTCTCACATGTTGTATACGCCTACTAAAGTTCCTCTTCCTTCTAGTGCTTTTGAGGCTTTTTACAATAAGGATAAACAATGGACACAATAATCAAAATTAAAATTTGTTGTTCCTGAAAACAATTCTGCTGCAGGAATTTGAGCCCCTGCCAGCATTAATTAAAAAAGGTTTTATTGAGGTTGAAACTTTAACAATGCAACGCAAACAACGCAACAGCATTTTACAATTTTTTTAAATATCAGATTTAGTAAAAGAAAACTGTACATCAATCATTAAAAGTTCTTGAAAAATGAAAGAGAATTATTTAAAAGGGATGACGCTATGCTTTAAAAATAACCAAAATGCCTAGTATTTCTAGGCCAGCTTATTTTAAGTGTGTTTATTTTTTCTTCTATACTGTATATCCCTACATTACTGCTTTTATAAATCCAGTTTTATTTGAATCATATGAAAGCAGAAATGTATATTACATAGATGTGTCATGCTCAATCCCATTTCTGTTTATCCCAGGAAAATCTGTTTATAAAATGGAGAACATGAACCTCCTACTTTCAATTGTTGACAGATGAGTGTGTTAAAATGGCTATGACTTCACCAGCCTCCATTGGATTTAAAAAAAAAAAAATCCATATAGCACACACCCTTCAAATGTTCCAATATGAAAATTCTGTTGTATTAGTTAATACTTTTTGTATTTAATTTGTCTGGAAAACATCAAATGTGATGCATAGAAAAACGTTAATGCAATCATCTTAATTGTTTCACCACAAATTATTTCTATTCAGACCCATAGTGCTCTATGTCCTACTCTTCTTGTTTTGTTTACTGATTGTGTATCTGGCACCCGAGTTCCACAGATTTTCCCACTAGAAATTCTTGTACTGAAGTTTAGTGAAAAATAGCTTTGGCCATAATCCAAGTTGAACTAAGTATTTGGTTGGATTGGGACAGAAACCGTTGTACAAGCAGCATCAACTCAGTAGTTATTTTGCATTTGTTTATATTTTCAAGGAAAAGATAAAAACCCACTTGTATACAGTGGGTTATAGAATCTTTAAAGTTAAGGTGGCCTACTTAGGCCAATAGTAGTTGCTGACTCACCAATTGCAGACTGAATTGCTAGTTTAATGGTAAATGCATGGGGAAACACCTTCGGTTTGATTACTATCTGTGGCCCACCAGTCGGATCTTTCCTATTTACCCACTTATATGGTTAGCCAAGAATGAAAAACTTAACCAAACAATGTAGGACTGGGATGCCAGGGGCCAACCATGAAATCTTTAGACTATTGACCCATTCTCCAAGCTAATTTTCTTCTACTTCTTTCTCAACCTTTTTATTTTCTTAGTACAGGTATGGGATCCGTTATCTGAAACCCGGTATCCAGAAAGCTCCGAATTATGGCATGACCATCACCCATAGACTTCATTTTATCCAAATAATCCAAATTTTAAAAAAATATTACCTTTTTCTTTGTAATAATGAAACAGTATCTTGTACTCGATCCAAACTAAGATAAAATTACTCCTTATTGGAAGCAAAACCATCCTATTGAGTTTATTTAATTTTTATCGGATTTTTTAATAGGCTTAAGGTATGAAGATCCAAATTATGGAAAAATCCATTATCTGAAAGATCCGTGGTCCTGAGCATTCTGGATAAAAGGTCCCATACCTGTACTTTTTTTTATATGATATACTCTATTTCCATCTATTTGGCCCCTTTTTTCTATAAAAAAAATAGGTAATGAACATGAAATTATTACAAATACTTAAAAGCATGAGGGCCCACTGACACATGGGACCACCAGGAGTTTTCCTGGTATCCTGGTGGGCCAGTCTGACATTGTAACCAAATGAATGGATTTTACAGTGTATGGCCAGGTCAACTTCATTTACTACAGCAAAAGGCAAACAACACAACTCAGTTTAAAACTGGGGGAACTGTAATATTCATGCAACTACAAGAGTCAGTAGTGGAAGGGACTCATTTTTGAGTCTCTAAAACTATGCATCACATCCTAGGATCAATATACCATTTAAATTGTAATTCATGGATGTATTTGTATCACCATTTAATGAATTCAGCCTTCACACTAATTGCAAGTTTAAAACAAACGATGTAAGTCAGCTGCTAATCTTTATAACGCCTAATTACTCTGTGTCATTTTGCTGAAGCTGATAACAGTGTGATTAATAATCAAAGAATGTGTTTGCACCAGAAACAATAAGATTTGAAAAATGCTAAATCTTTTAATAAAGCCAGTGTGTTTAGTAAAACAGTTTTAAAGCCTTAAGAACAGAGACAGCATGCTGACAAATGAACAGTACATTCTTCTTCAGTTTCAGTTATTATTACAATGTAATTGTTGCCCTAGTCTGCATCAAATGATCTGGATACGCACCTGAACCTGAATGTGGAATATTCTATACAGAATAGGAATCAAAGACTTTTATTCAGATTTTGTGTATGAATACACCCAGCTGCTGTAGAAATGATATTGAATGAAAAAGAAAAGAAAAATCCCTAAATTAAATTTGTTCATCACTGCCTGTTGTGGACAGAAAAGGCAATTGTGTATGAGAATGGGTGGGAGGGGCCAAGGACATGTAGGGGCTGATTCATTAAGGGTCGAATATCGAGGGTTAATTAACCCTCGATATTCGACTAGGAATTGAAATCCTTCGACTTCGAATATCGAAGTCGAAGGATTTAGCGCAAATTCTGCGATCGCACGATCGAAGGATTATTCCTTCGATCGAACGATAAAATCCTTCGAATCGAACGATTCAAAGGATTTTAATCCAACGATCGAAGGAATATCCTTCGATCAAAAAAACGTAGGAAAGCCTATGGGGAAAGTCCCCATAGGCTAACATTGACTTCAGTAGCTTTTAGCTGCCGAACTAGGGGTTCGAAGTTTTTTTTAAAGAGACAGTACTTCGACTATCGAATGGTCGAATAGTCGAACGATTTTTAGTTCGAATCCTTCGATTCGAAGTCGTAGTCGAAGGTCGAAGTAGCCCATTCGATGGTCGAAGTAGCCCAAAAAATACTTCGAAATTCGAAGTTTTTTTACTTCGAATCCTTCACTCGAATTTAGTGAATCGGCCCCATATAGAACTGCTGGAATTTTCAGGAATAGGGAATACCCACAGAACTAAAGCTGGCCATAGATGCAAAGATCCGATCGTACGAATCAAGGCTCTATATGATTTTCAGACCGTGTCCGTGATTCGCGAGTCCTGACATTTTTCGTCCAGCGGAGATCGGTCGATTGGACAGGTTAAAAGATTTATTTTGGCTGCCGATTATATCTCTACATGTATTGCCAATCCTACAATTTTCAGAGGGAGACTGTCACTAGCTTTGGTCGGACATAACTTTTGTACGATTGCTGTCAGGGGCAGAACATCAGCTGATCTGTTCTTTTCTACTTTATTTGATCGGAATGGTTAGTGGCAGGTCGGGAGATGGGGAAGTCCGATCATATGATGATTCGTACAATCGGATCTTTGTGTCTATGGCCAATTTAACACTGTAAGTGCTAGTGCTATAAGTACAGGGAAATTAGATGAAATCCCAAAGACCTGATGGGGGTGTTGAACCATCCTGGGAATAACAGTGCTGTGGCATAAGGATAGACCCTTTCTTTCACTTATTATTATGGTATGTATATAGTGCAATGTTTTTCTTTTATTTATACACTCTATGTACAGAATTTATGTGAGTTGTGAGCAGCTTGCTGGCATTGTCAATAAATTAATTCATTTTATCCTACCTGGCAGCACTTTAACCACTAGGTATTGTATACAGGCGTATTCTTTGAACACAGGTCACTTTTGGTTGATTACTTTTTTCCCCACTGGAAAATTTCCTGTGGTTGTCCATGTCAGGAATTATGATTAAGGGAGGGTCCCCATCTGTGGCTCTTAATAATAGTCCAAGAGACATTTCTTGACCGTGGCCAAGTGCATGTTCCTATCCCCCATTTATTGTGTATTGCTTTGACACTATACTAGGTGTATAGTGAACACTGTACCACCCATATATCTGGTAAAGTTGATGTGCACAAGTAAAGTTCAATACAGCTGCTTTACTGCAGATTGGCCCCTTCTTCCTTGTTTCCAGAAAACATTTGCGTGAAAGTCGCAACTCATTCACTTCTGTACTCTGAAGCTGAATATACATGGGCAGATATAAGGTGCCATCTTCTTTTGGCCAGATATCTATTGGGCAGGTATGAAAACTCCAATTGATCGATGACAGAAAACGAGGACCAAATAGAGCTGTCTCTCTTCCTGGGCATACAGAGCTATCAAGCCACCCCCCCCCCCATTTTA
Organism: Xenopus laevis; assembly: GCF_017654675.1. Taxonomy (NCBI): domain Eukaryota; kingdom Metazoa; phylum Chordata; class Amphibia; order Anura; family Pipidae; genus Xenopus; species Xenopus laevis. The sequence goes on along the minus strand of NC_054372.1, from coordinate 121,710,278 downwards.
TTTTTTTTACCAGGGGCTCCATCCCCGGGTCTTCTGTCACTCTTAAGCATTCTCCCTTTTTCTGAAGTTTTTCCACAATTTCAGTGTCATCAGCAGAGTGATGTGAGCACGAGCAGCACGGAATTTGAGGTTGTGCTCATGCATGTGACATCAGCTCCACTAACCTCACTTCTGCTGATGTTACAGAATTGGAAACATTTTGGTGGAGCTTGGACATGCTGTGGGTGACACGATGGACAGCTTCACAAAGTTTACAACTCTAGGCATGTTGTGAATACCTGTCCTAGCAAGACATTCTATAGTAAATGAATCCATGCCTCTTATTTTGAGTAATTAAATATTAGGGAGTTTTCACCCAGTTAAAATAGAAGGAGATGATAGTATGTATATGTTTAGGTAAGAGGTGGATAGGACTAGCTTGTCAGTATGCTTCTCCATAGTGTCCAGTGGCTTTCAGGTAAAATATTATAATACTTTTGTAAATTGATTCATATTAAGAAATCGTAACCAACTTAGTGTTACACACTGAGAAAGAGCTGCATTGTTAAAACATTTGGAAAGCATGAGAGAACGTCTGGATGTGCAATGCAGCTTTTTTAGTTAAATCTAAATATTTCTTTGGTTGCTGACTTTGGCCCGACTCTCCAGAGTGTGTATTTGTAAAACATTAAGTTCATCTTTGTGAATGCAAACTGTATTACTCTTCTTTTGTTGCCAGAATGTTCTGATGCAGAAGGAATTGGATTGGAACACAAAAGAAAACACAATTATCTCAATGGATCTCATGTTTTACAACAGTAAATATCAAGTCAAAGTTTTTTTTATGCCTGCAATGTGTGATTATAAATGTTTTGCTTGTTCAAGAGAAACACTGAGTAATTATTTTAGCTTTTACTTTTCACAAAATAACTTGTGGTACAAAATCTATGCCATTGCAGACTAAACACTAAAATAAATGTAAACTCTAGTAAGTAGTATGTTAACACTCAGCTGACCTGCATTTGTATATACCGAGGGGAAGATTGACTTCAAACTAGGGTATCCTGAAGGATTACAAGCAGTTAAAATTTTATCAACTGCTCTACGTTGAATTCAGTTTGTACCTATGGATGCTAGAGTTTAGAAAGCAGCACCGAACTCTAAGAGGTAAATTTACTAAGCGGCGAAAATTCACCAGTGACAGCTTTGCAGCCATCGTAACACCTCGCCAGGTGAAAATTCACTCAAACAGCGATGATTTACTAAAATGCGAAGTTGCGTCCAGGGCACGGAACAATGACGAATTTTCTCTAGCATTACTTCGGCAATGCAAGAAAATCCTACACAACTTCGTTAGAGGTCTTCGCTCAGGCTAATTTGCATACAGTGGGAAATTTAAAGTTAAATTATATGTATACGTTGCAGCAAATATATTACATTACACGAGTCCAGGGTAAAGACAATAGAGTTGTATTAATGCCCTACACATGAGCCCACTGTATAGTTAATGTTCCATATGTTAGAAAATGTATGGTGGAACCCGGTTACCCAAAATAAATTTCAAGGACTTTTGCAGGCTATCAGGCACTCCAAACTTCCACCAGGCATTGGTTTCAAAGTGAAAAAGTGGTTTATTGAATCCAGGCTTTGGACACAATAAACTACTTTTTCACTTTGAAAACTATGCCTGGTGGAAGTTTGCCTTTTTGGAGTGCCTGCTTCAAAGAATTTCCGGTTGTCCGCTCCCTATGCTGTGGGCTCAGGGCAGTGCACCTGGGTCACTTCCTATATGTGGTGAGTTATTATTTACATACTTGGAGACCATTTTACTATATATTCTATACAGTTTTGCAGGCTATCGCCAGCGTTTTTTGGACTTTGAAACTTTTCCCACTAAATAATATGATGTATGTAACAGAAGAATGAGGAAGATCTATGTACTCCATTGCACTTTGCCTGGTCTGAGCTGGCGAAGGTAAGTCTGGCAAAAGAGGCAATGTTCAGTAAAATCTGCATCTTAGTGAATTTGTGGAGTAACGTCCATTCCCCAGAGCGAAAATTTGCCTGGTGATAGAGTGTGAATGAGCGATAGCGTCTGTCTCTTTTGCTAGTGAACTTATGCCTGCGACCGTGCCTAAAAACTGTAACGCTGACGAATCATCGCTAATGTTAGTCATTTCGCCCTTTAGTAAATCTGCCCCTAATACTCTTCCAATTCAAAAAGTACCTTAAAACAGCGAACAATACATTACAGTTACAGTGATTCTATTTTATGGATTGTTTCGGAATATTTATTGTGTTACTACGAATTGGTAGATGGAAAATAATTTGCAGATATTTGTTCCTTTTGTATTAATCACAACATGTTACCACTCATAAAAAAAGAAGATTCTTTAACAGTTGCCAAACTACCAGGGGTGCCCTTGGGGCTCACTAAAACTGAGGCAGACACATAAAATGGGCTGATTATTAGAGTGTGTGTGACTATAGGACAGGGAGTGTGTGTCTGGAAGACTGGGGCTGGGGGCTTTAGTCCAGGGGGTATGGATTCTTTACATGCTGTTTAACTCTATTAATATTTAGCGTCACACTTTTCCGAAGACGTCTAGCATTGATACTGTGATGGTTTGCCTTAATGCCCAAGAAAATGTGGAGGATGCTGTCAATATGGGGTTTGAGTTGATTTTTTAGACCCTTTTAAAATAATGCTAATTATAGCTAAGATTTGCTGTTTGGTAGTATGCAGTAAAAAGGCATATTTATATATTGGTACCTGGTACCTTTAAGAGCTGAATTTATGTTTTTTAAACTGGAAATTTGGCTTTACTAGTGTGAGAGAGTGCAATTGTGCTCTCTACACTAGTGTTGTGGCCTCTCCCTGGACCCCCGTGCAGGACAGATAAGCGGGCCAGGGTAGTGGCATTGCAGGAGACGCCTCAGAAACGGCCCTGATCACAATGCCTACTTTTTTTTAAAAAAAACATATTGTCACCTTTAAGTTAGGGGTTTTTTAAGCTCTCTAGTATAAAGGATGTTTACTTTATGAGCAGTGTTTTGGAAAGTGGTTGTGTATTGCTGTGATACAAGGAATTGGTAATGTACTGATACAAAAGCAACTAGGACTCTCTCTAGGACAAATCTTTGTATTTACACTATTACCCATATCATTTTCCATGTTTTATATGTTATGGTTGTGAGAGTGGGCCCTTTCTTTGGTGGGCTTTAGGAAGCCCAGTTCAGCAGCTGAAAGTCATCTATATAAAATTTAGCTTTAGGCAAATATTGACATTCCTCATTAGAAATGTCTACATGCAGCACTTTAAGTAAAGGGAGTAATCATGCACTGCTTTTTGGGAACATTTTGTTTATTGTAGCACTTTAGTGCCAGAAGGTCAGAAGGTTTAGGAAGAACTGTGCCATGTAACTTCAAAATATTTGAATTCTTAACTACAAGATGCTGTCCCAAAGGTTTGCTGACATTTGTTTGATGATTATCATAAGTTTTACATTTTCTAAAATAAGAAATCCATCTGCACTCTTGCACAATGATGTGTGGCCAAAAGAAGTAAAAAAATATGCAGCATCAGTATAGGCAACTAATAAGTGGAAGTGAATCTATGAACAAAGGTATTAAGCAACATAAAACCAGATGGAGGTTATTTCCAAGTTGATAAACAAACCCCACATCAAATACATTTCTTCAGGATTTGCATTCTCCCATTGAGAAATTATAGAAATTATGATGTGGCAGTTGACTTACTTGACTTTTTGTCCAGTGGGGAAGTGTATAAAATGGCATAATACACACTATGCTTTCACTTATTCCTCTGTGCAAATAATGTTTGCTTCGTGCATAGTGAAAATATGTTTTGTGAATACTGTAGCAGCATCTTGAATGGTTGAAGGGATACTGTCATGGGAAAAAAATTTTTTTTCAAAATGAATCAGTTAATAGTGCTGCTCCAGCAGAATTCTGCACTGAAATCCATTTCTCAAAAGAGCAAACAGATTTTTTTTATATTCAATTTCAACATGACCTGGGGCAGCTGGGAAATTGACAATATGTCTAGCCCCATGTCAGATTTCAAAATTGAATAAAAAAAAATCTGTTTGCTCTTTTGAGAAATGGATTTCAGTGCAGAATTCTGCTGGAGCAGCACTATTAACTGATTCATTTTGAAAAAATGTTTTTTCCCATGACAGTATCCCTTTAAGGAGAAAATATTGTGCGTTTAGGGGCTTGTGGCAGTACACAGCACTCTACTAAGATGCTGGACTTAAAAATGTGCAGCTACTAAGACCTGTCAATATCCTACTGACTTGGGTATTTATGTCTCCCCAATATTCGTATTACTCCCTATCTACCTTTGGGGTGTAATCAATTCATTCAAGATGTATTTTCTTCCAAAGTTCTTATATTTGTACTGCAATTCTCCTGGCCCCATCCCCAAAACCATTTTTTATTGAAGTAAGCAGAAGCTCTTCTCCTTTTTATGGGCAGGAAAACAACCAAGATTCTACTGGAGATCCCTCACATCACCCTTTGACCAAGGAGCCTTCATCTGCCTCAGCTATACCTTTATCACTTAGCTGAACTACTGTCCAACCTGCACTTCTGGTTTCTCTGGATGCAGAAGACCCAAATATGCTCTTATGGGTACTGATCTAAGGATCCTTTGCCCACAGATCTTTATGCAAAATCAGAGATTCTAATCCTCTTGCTTAAATTGACATAAAATTCACATGCACAATGTTACAATGTGAATATTTATTTTTATTTTTGGGTTGTTTTTTTTTGGTTTACATACTACCCTAATTCCCTTACTGGCTAAAGCTTGTTTCTAAATTGCTTTATTCAGTGTTAGTTTTGCACTGAGACTAAGAAACTGAGAAACACGCAAAAAATTGTTTTGTTCAGTCAAAAAAAAAAAAACACAGGGAAAAATAACCTCCATTGCATTAAGCAACACAAACATACCAACTTCCAGACAAAGGGATTCAGAATGTTGAGGTATTTGTAATACTTCATAATTTGTAATAGATGACAAACCTGAGCTAGCCTCATAACATCAGATTTCTTCAGAACAAAGGACACTTTGTACAGGTTCATATAAACATATGAGGAACAAAAAGGCAATCTACGAATTTCAGAAATGAATGTCACTTATTTACTGTTAAGCCAAATAGATTCCTTAAATTATCACTAACAAAAAAAGTATATTTAAATATTTGTTGCTTTGCATAGGAAAGTCCAGAAAAAATGTATCTTACAATTTTCTGGTCTTTCTGAACACTGAAAGAGTTTTCATTCATGTTCTGAAAATTTCTTCAGGCTGAAGCTTGGTTGGAAAAACTGACCAGCAGGTGGTGCTGTTGCTCAAATTCATTATATTAGGGTCATCATCATTGCTTAAATAATAATAAAATAGTTATGCATTGATTTATAATCATTAGCAGTGTTAAAATTGCTACTATCAAGAAATCTATAAAAATAATAAATACATGTAAATTGCTCAACTCCATAAAAGAACCCTTTGAGCAATTTACAGTGAATTTGTTTTGAGGGTTTACATCACCTTTCTTTTGTGTTCACCAAGCAGTAGGGATCTTTTTCCTTTACAGTTACTCCACTGCTGGCATGTCACATATCCAAAGGCCCAAACAGCCCAAAATAGGCCCAATAGAAAGCTTAAATCTGTGGCAGTTTAAAACAGACCCTCTGGCATTTGTCAGAGTTTCCAGTTTGCCAGTTAAACTTGCTGTTTTTTTGTAAATCTATTTGCCTGTTTATATTGTTTGCACTGTGTACAATTAAGTACAAAAAAAAAAGTACAAAAAAGAATAACACTGTTCGATTGATAATTGAATTAAAATGACCAAATTAAGTGAATAAGGAATGAATAGAGTGGAATTGATCTTTCCAATATATGTTTTATTAATAATCTGAAATAATCTGAAATGGGCTTCTGCAATTATCTTTAGAGAAATCCCTGATCTATTATTCTGCTCCATTAATGGGTCAGATACGTATATAAAATTAAGTAAAAATAAAGCAAATGGTTCGGAATGTCTATAATGAACATATTAATACATTAATCAGGTTTTCTTGTAGTTATATAGATGTGTACTATTAATTGTTATTAGAAATGTAAAGGTATATACAAAACGAACAAAAATGTTTTAATTAGTATACGCACACTATTCAATTATAAAGACACTCAATATTAAATGATTACACAAATATTTATTAATGAACCAATCACAAAAATGTTATTCAATAATTTATTTATTTTAAATTCATATATAATAACATAGCACAGTACTTCATATATATACTTCATATATTAATGAATATACAGCAACATGGCAATATGGAGTACAATAACTTAAAAATATATACATTATTTGAAACAAGTATTTTTTTAAATAAAGACACACATAATATTAAGAGATTGGTATCACATTCAAGAATAATGAGCGTCACATTTGTACAAGTATTATTTTACACTTTATGTATAATTTTACGAATTTGTTTGTTTTTTCACAAGAATGTTCTTCACCTTTAATTTGCTAATGATATGCATGCAGGTCACTATTTAAACATAAACACAAGCATGCACTAATCACTCTGATGAAGTGTCAAGTCTTCTGACACGAAACGCGTTAGATGTAAATCCCCTCCTTTGTAATTTTAAAAAGCGCACAAATAAAGCCGATACATTGATATTAACTTACCAGACTCCAAGAATGCTTTGATCAGCGCTCTGCAGCAGTAACAGAGGTTTGATGTAGTAGCCGGTCAGAAGGAGCCGACACATCGCGAGAGCTGCGGTTTAGCAGGAGCCGGCGTGCATGGGAAGAGCTCCGCCATTGCCACATCGCTTTTTCGTTTGCCAGTTTAAACTTGCTGTTTTTTTGTAAATCTATCTGCCTGTTTATATTGTTTGCACTGCTGGTTCTGACTTTTGAAATTAAAAAAACGCAGAAAAAGTTGACTGAGTAACCTGTTAGAGAACTGACTATGTTTACAAATAACATTTTGGGGTCAATTCACCAAGCTCAAGTGAAGGATTCGAAGTAAAAAAACTTCAAATTTCGAAGTGTTTTTTGGGCTACTTCGACCTTCGACTACGACTTCGACTCGAAGGATTCGAACTACAAATCGTTCGACTATTCGACCATTCGATAGTCGAAGTACTGTCTCTTTAAGAAAAAACTTCGACCCCTAGTTCGCCACCTAAAATGTTAGCCTATGGGGAAGGTCCCCATAGGCTGGTCGAAGGATAATCCTTCGATCGTTGGATTAAAATCCTTCGAATCGAAGGATTCAATCGTTCGAACGATTATTCCTTCGAACGAATTGCGCAAAATCCTTCGATTTCGATATTCGAAGTCGAAGGATTTTCATTCCCCAGTCGAATATCGAGGGTTAATTAACCCTCGATATTCGACCCTTGATGCATCGGCCCCTTAAACTACTGAAAGTGTTCAATGACTATGTCCTGTAAAGTTGCTTAGAATGGCATCTTCTTTACTTCGGCAAAACCAGTTTTGGGTGGAGTTCCCCAAAGTTTGTTTCAATAAAAGTAACCAAGTGTGTTCATCCATTGTGCCCAAAATAAATTGAGGTGGATTTACTACCCTCTATGGTTAGTTATTATTTTATGCTGAATATTTACAATAAAGCTTATATTTGTTTAATTTGTATATCATAAGATTTTCTGCAAGCTGACTTTTTCTCTTCTAACTTGTTCTATGAGGCATTAGCTGCTTATAGTTTAGGAACCTAGTACTTTTTTTTAAAGCACTTACTAAACACGTCCTTTGCTGAGATACTCATAAAATGTTGCTGCCTTTGGGGTTTGCAGCTCTTAACAACAATATTTTGGACTGCAGCCATGGTTTTATGGGAAGAGCATTAAAGATCTGGAGTTCATTTTCAGTGCTGTAAGTGGGCTTGGGTTGTGAACTTGGCTTTTCTTTTAGGGAGTTAGCATACTGAGGCACTCTGCTAATGACCCCATTCTGAGATTGTTCACACACATAGGAATAATGCAAATGGTTAATGTATCAAATCCTATAGATGAGTCTCAAAGTGGAATGCGAATTAAGGCACGCAAGAAATGCTGATTTTCCTGTGAAACATGTGATTGATTATAAATCCCAGTGACCTCAGAGGCAGAGAATATTGACACTATGCACACTTTAAGCGCGTGTATTCCTGTTACTATGCCAACAATTTTAGGGTGAGTCAAGACCTCTGGATGAATTCCATTTACATGTCTCTATTGGTTTACTTTGCCATGACACGTGGAGAGCTGTGTGGATTGTAATAATGTTTTCACCATCTGGCATTTCTGTTTTTACTTAAACAGCTGTTTCGACATCTGTCCGCTATCCTGTGAGTCAGCTTGTTTTAGATTCTTGTGCACCAGTAGAATAGGATTGATGTCACGTTGGATGTGATCTGTGGATTTGGTTCCAGTTAGAGAATGATTCTTCTAACTTGTTGTTTGCAAAAAAAAACAAATGCAAGTGTTGTTGGTGGTAGCAATACCGATTATTATTATTGTAATTCTCAATGTTACTGTTACACCTGTTTCAGCAAAGGCTGCTGGCAGATTTATGGTAATAACAGATGCTTCATTTTCCCAAAGTCCTGACACAATAATGTACACTATTAAAGAGAAAAGCTTGAAAATATGTACAGTAACTCCTAAGGACATATTGGTAGCACCAGTGCTATACAGTGTATTGTCTGTGCTAATATTCAGCTACTGGAGGAAAAGATTTTCAACTTACTGGATGTCAGTTTTGCTCAAGGTTCATGACTACAAATAGCTTGATTATTTAAGCATTGGAGATATTTACTCAATTTAATTCAAGGTTAATTGCTGGAAGGTCTGGAAGTCTAGTGCTGGAAGTCAGTGAGATAGTCATTACATCCTATCAAGCATTAGAACTATTGACAGCACAGTGGAGCTCATTTATTAAAACTAGCCTGGTTTGTGAGCTGTAACTGATAGCAAAAATACATTTGCTTCCATTTTGTGTCCGCAATAGAGAGTTGAAATTACTTATTGGTATAGATGACTTCACTAGTGTTTTTTTTCTGAGTATAATTAAATGAGTCCTAATAAATTAAAAAAAAAAAATGTTTTAGAGGAGAAGACTTATGTGAGGCATATTTATGTATTAGCTATGAACATAGAGGTTTTCTGTCGGTCTTGCCTATGTCTGCTCTTTGCTGATAACAGCCCAAGTTTATAATCATGGAACAAAGCCACAATATATTTTCCCACAAATCCAAGCTGGTTTATTGCAAGAATATTATGATGCATGTCTAGGACTAACATGATGAAAGACTCAGGAGATTTATGGGATGTAGATTCTCTGCAGTAAGGTACCAACTGCATACAGAGTTGATATTGCCTTCATAGTAGCTAAGGATGCCTTACAGTATAAATATAGTTACTATTTAATGTCCTAGTACCACCTTGTGTAAATACCAAGTAAATTAAATGTGAATTAAATGGAAGGAAAACACGATCCTCTATGACCACAGCAACAGTGCATCCAATTACTCAGTATTAATCTTACACTCTGAAATTATAATGACCTTTTCTTTTTTTGTCTTGCACTGTTGATAATTTGGGAGCAGGTAAGTGACATGGAAAAGGAAATTGAGGCAATACGATGAGGTATGACATAATAGAAAAATGGAAAGTGGGAAAAGTTGAGGGAGGAAAGGATTGGCAATAGTTGAAAAGCAGGCATTATGGAGGAATGTGGAAGAGTGCAGAGTGAAGTAGATTATGGGGAATGCCAAGAGATGAGAGATTGAGAATGAATGTAGAGAAGGGGAAATAAGTGAATGTTAGGTTAAGCAAGATGAACAACAGGTGAACAAACACCGATGATAAAGTTCTTATGAAGAAGACATATATCCAGATACATTAATGCAAGTATTTGTACGTGCACCATTTTGCTACACCTATAATTTTCTATATCCTGTGTTTTGGAACCTTGTTATTATTACTGATATGCTTCAAGAGAATTAAATTATGACTTTATCTCGGCCTTGATATAGCTGTATTGCTCACTGCAAGCCAATACGCTGAGTTATGTACAGTTCTTCAGGAAGACTCTAAAGCCCCTAAAGAACTATTGGTTTGTATAACAAAATATATTAGAGGTAAGGGAATGCTTGGGACCTGGGGTTTTCTTGATAAGGAGTCTTTCTGTAATTTGGTTTACCATACTTTTAAGTCTACTTGAGAATCATTCAAACTTTAAAAAAGTTTTGTCTCCAATAATTATTAATTGGATCAAGTACAAGGTACTGTTTTATTATAACAGAAGCAAAGGAAATCATTTAAAAAATTAATTATTTTATTAAAATGGAGTCTATGGGAGATGGCTTTCCCATAATTCGGAGCTTTCTGGCTAATGGGTTTCTGTATAACGGATCTCATACCTGTATGATATTTTATACAGTAATATCATTGTAACATTAATCAAAGCAAGTTTTACTGGACTATTTTCCTCTTTCGTGTTACTTTTGGATAATTATATTTGTATTGTAGCTTTTCTGGTGGACAATATATGTGCAAATGTTTTGGAGGGGAGAACATTTGTATCCTGAAGATTCGGTTAAGGGCCATGTGTAAGGATGCCCAGGCACTAAGGAACTATATGCTGTGTTTTGGAACCTTCTCAACCTTCCTGAATCCTGAGAAAAACAGCCAATGGGTTTTTTTCATTTCTAAGGTACAGATGACGTCTGTTGCTTCTAAGTGGTGAAATTAAAGGTCCGAGACATTTAAGTAGCTTTCTTCTCTTGCAGATTTACAATTTCCTCTATTTTGCTGGCTCTAATTTGTCAGGCTAACAAGGCACAAAAGAAAGCCGACATACAGTATCTTCTGGCCTGAGAGGGAAGGGGTGATAATAAATTTTTTTCATCATGTGCAAGAATGTTAATCTAATGACAGATGACTCTGTATGACTTCAGTATATTTATTATAAAAGAGTAAAGACATTACCTTCAAAGCCTGATGTATTTTCCAAAGCCTTAAAATAGATGTAAAAAAAATGACTAAGTACAAATTTATGCTTTTGAATTGTGGTGCTTTTTTTAACTCTTAAGAGTACTTTAGTCAATAAAAACAATAAATCAGACCCTTTACTCTTCAAATAAATATTTATACATTTGCTGTAACAGTAACTCAAGTATACTGTACTTGTTTTACCTAAACCTAAACTTAGAGGAGAACATAGAATTTCTTTTAGTTTTCTGTAAGCTGTCCTTAATGCCTGTGTTTCCCTTTCCACCCTGAAAATCTACCCAAACACAGAATAGGGAGTGTCTGGCATGGTCTCCTTGCTCTCTACTTCAACTACAACTGCCAGTAAATAATTTTCATTTTTCCAATTGCTCAGTCTCTGCACATAAGATACAATTTAGGAGCAGACAGCAAAAGATTTCATGCAATCACTTCATTCTGTTTTATACATACATATATTTTGTAATGAAAGTGGAAGGAGTCTGCTACCCCAATATATTTAACTTTAGAGGGTGTCGGTTGACAGGATAGAAGGTAATAGGGGCAACAGCCTGCATTTATAGAGGTACAGGCCTATAAATTGTTATCATTTTTGCAAATATTATGGGCAATTACCTTTAATGAATGGAATTTTTGTGCAGGTAACTTTACAGGCCCACAACTGCAAACAAATACTGGGGAATGAACTGGCAACCCAGTGACAAAATTTACTGACCTTTTACCCCTTGCTGTGGTTTTTCTTCTTAAAAACAATTAACCGGTCCAGGGTAATTTTCCACTGAGCGCCATGCTGCCATGTTTTTCCTACACCAGTGCCCCAAATTAAGCTTGTTACATTTAAAAAACAGAAAGCTACCAATACATGCAATACTACCAATGCACCAGGCCCAGGCTGGTGCAAGGGAGACCTTTATTATTTTCTTTTGCTTCCCTTTCAAAAGTAATTGGGTAAGTAAGTGGGTACATACAGACATCTGAAAGGAGCAAAATCCAAATTGGGGCTTCCCCCACTCTCTGCCATGCAAACTAAAGCATTTACCCTTTACCCTAACAAACATACATATTTAGTTTGCAACTAACAATTACTAATGATTGCTGTCCAAGTAAAGAATTACATTAATGTCCATTAAGAGTGAATGACCTAAACCATTCACAGTGAAACGTGAGCTGGCAGTCATTATAAGCAATTACTGCAGGCATTTACTCAATAATCTCCACATATATTGACTGTAAAATCAAAGAGGTTAGCACAAAGCTAAGGCCATTCAGTTTTGCTCTGAGAGAACATAGTCGCTGCATAGCCAAATGTTAACTCATAGAATAACTTTTCATCAACCCCTTTATTATTGTTGTTACTTTTATCTTTCTTGGTCACATTTGTCTTTAATCAATTTAGCGCTCAGTTTTTTATTACTACCTCTGCTTTTTCCTCCCTTATGTCTCACTCTCCTACTCTTCATTCCCCCCTTTTGATCTTTTATATACCAGTTTCTCCTTCTCACCTCATGTGCTTTGCCTTACTAACTCTAGTTTCTGCCCAAATGTTATCTTCCATCTTGTCCTTCTAATATGGTTTGCTTTTCTTCCTATGTACAAACTCTTGTGCCTTCTGTCTCTTCTCTTAAACTCTCTAACACTACCCTTACTCCAGACTTTGCAAACATTCTCCTCACCCGTAATCTTTAATTTTTCTCTCTCCAGTCTGCTATTTGCCTGCCACTTTAATTTCCTTCACTCTACTGGTCGGCACATATCTCTATGTACCTTCCAACATTCTCAGTCCAAGAACAGCAGTGTCTATTTAAAATTAAGATGCACCTTTGAGAGCTTCTTCCAACTGAGAACCTTTACAGCCTACACTTGGTCCTAGCATCTGCCCCCCCCCCGTGGATGTATATGCATTTGGCAAAGACTGTCAATACTGTGTATGCCACCTTTTTCCCATTTTTGCCTCAAAAGTTTCCTTTTCATCTATAATTGCTCATCATTACTCACATTTTATAGACTAAGTGACCAGGGCACTAGCTGACATTTTGATCACTCTGGAAAAGATAAAAGTAGTTATTTATCAAAGTACGAATTTTAGAGGCAGATTTATCAAGGGTTGAATTGAAAATTCGTGATAAAAAATTCTAATTTCGAGCTATTTTTGTGTACTCCGACTAGGGAATAATCCAAAGTTGATTCTAATTTGAAAAAAAAATTGAAAATTCAAAAATCTAAATTTATCATGTGCTGTCTCTTTAAAGCATTTGGCAAAGACTGTCAATACTGCGTATGCCACCTTTTCCCCATTTTTGCCTCAAGATAATAACTGTATGGAACAGCTATTTATGGTTTAAAAAAACTCTCTACCACTAAGTTTAGATTTACTTCTGAACATTGTGAACTTTTGTACTTCACTAATCTATTTATCCATTTATCAATATGTTCATTAAGACCGTTATCTCTAGTGAATAAAATCATTACAGACGACACACTGCATGCATTCATTTATCTGCTGGCATTGCTCTTTAATTTGCAGACTGAAAGGTTACCTTAACTCACTGTACATAAATGTATGAATATGTAAAACTGCTTAAAGATAGATTACCTATGCATGCATGGCTGTTCTGCCGAAAGCTGATACACAACTAGAGCCTATCTGCTCTGCACTAATCACACTGTTTATTATATTCCTGCTATTCACAAATATACCCTTGAAACAGGTTGCTTTTTATGACTGCAGGGACATAAATATGATTATGTGAAGGAGAAAACAGTAAATTAAACCGTATCTTTTAATGCACAAACACAGCAGTAATTGTAAAGAAACAAGTAATCAGTCCTTTCTTCACTAGCGCATAATGACATTAGATAAAATGAGTGACCATGCTGTTGTATGTAAGTCCTTAAAGGAGAACTTAAGCTTAACTACAGAAGTAGGCTAGAAATGTTGTACATTATGTTTTGTGCTTCTGTACAAGCCCAAGGCAACCACAGCCCTTCACAGTAAAGATCTGTCTCCAAAGATGCCCCACTAGCTCCCCATCTTCTTTTCTGCTGATTCACTGCACATGCTCTGTGCTGCTGTTACTTACTGAGCTTAGGGACCCACTCACGATATACAGTACACATAGAATATAAATGTAACAATATAAGGCTGATTAGAATTAATACAGATAATTACTTTATGGCAGCACAGAAACCAGTGCAACTAGCATGAGAATTTAATAATCAGCCCTGTAGCATCAGCTTATATTACAGGCCAACCTAATTTTCTGCTTGATAATTTGTGACAACCCCTAAGTTTAGCATCTCAACAACTGCTCAGAGCCCACTGAGCATGTGAGTGTCACAGACACTTTCCAAGATGGGGACCCCCTGTGACAAGTTTGAAGTCCTGGATCATTGCTGCTATTGAGAAGCAGACACTTTAAGCTGATTCAATAAGTTCTGTATATAAAATATATAATTTTTAGCCATATTGATTTTTAGGGTTTAGTTCTCCTTTAAAGGGGCATTACTGAAAACAAGCATAAGCCCTTTTTTATGATGGATGCCTAATGCCAGGAATAGTCTATCTAAATTTTCCTTTAAAACTACATAGAACAACAGGCACGTCAGAACCATTGTAATGGTCCACATATATTAGTCATAGGGTTATAAATGTGATAATCTTGGTTCATGCCTTTTTACCAAGAACTAATAAACGATATCATGGGATACATATATACACAGTGGTGGACTGCCCCAGGATACCAGGAAAGCTCCTGGTGGGCCCAGGTGTCATTTGGCCCTCCTAGTTGCCCTATGATAAGGATTGGCTTTTCCAATTTCTATGTGATAACAAAGAGAAGAAATAGACAGAAAGATAGATAATAGTGTATAAGAGGAAGCAAGTAAGAGAAAAAAGAGAGTGACAGTAAAGGAAGATGAAAAATAGTTTGCACAGTGGATCTGCAGTAAAAATTTCAAGGTGAGCCTCTGGCACCCGATCAAACACTGTAGATAGACACACAATCATGTTTAAGAACATTTGGTATACAAATTCTTGTTATTGTTATCATAGTAATGCTATCCTCTAAAGTGGCAAAATCAGCACTCAATATCATAAAGTTTCTGTATCTATTACCATAGATGTGTTCTTTTGTCAGTTTTATAGCAGAGGAACATGTTTCTCATAGGCTAAGCATACATTTATTCAGTTACGTCTATGTTTTTCTTACAGGCTATAACTAACAAACCCAGTGACATCTTCTTCTATGAACTGCCATTAGATGTTTCATGAGATGGAGATGATACACAACTGATGATTAGAGTGTTTTGCACACACTAGCAAGTTTAATTTCCAGAGCCTCCTTTAACCTTGTCAACCATAGCTAGGAGAACTTGTCCTAGAAAAACCTCATTGTACCAGAACAAGATGTGTGATCTACATAATTGCTTTAATTGCTGTTAGTTTTACAATGAGTAGTACTGCTGTCAGATTTAACAATGACTTAGAGGCAGAAATATCTGTAAGCTTTTCAATTTAACATGAAAGAATCTCCTATTACAATAGTTGTTCATTAACAGACCAGATGTGTAAATAGGGGAAAAATAATTAATGGTACAAAGTATGCCTTGGTGTACAAGACACAGTGAAACAATCTACCAGAAGATATTATTTCCATGAGCATCTGCACTCAACCATAACACAAATATCATGCTTGTTCAGTTGAAATAAATGAAAGGCAAACAGATGAGAGGTGGAGATACAAGGATTGGGATGACTCCATGTACTTAGTATTAGGGCCTATAGTTTGGGAGTTGTTATAAAAGGTTTTGGTCACGAAGGCATAAATATAAACATACTTATTGCTTTGCACGAAGTAGCACACAAATTCAAAATTATCAGTAGAAAGTACATATACATCCATATATGCCTACAGCAGGGGTTGACACATTTTTCCACCTGTGAGCCACATTCAAATGTAAAAAGTGTTCAGGAGCAACACAATTATGAAAAAAAGTTCTTGGGGTGCCAAATAAGGGTTGTGATTGGCTATTTGGTAGTCCCTACGTGTAATTGCTGCCTACATGAGGCTCTGTTTGTCAATACACCTGGTTTTTATACCAACAAAACTTGCTTCCAAGCCTGGAATTAAAAAATAAGCCCCTGCTTTGAGGCCACTGAGAGCAACATCCAAGGGGTTGGAGAGTAACCTGATGCTAACGAGCCACTGGTTGTGAATCACTGAACTAGAGAAAACCATTTAAACTATTACTTTTCAGTACCAAAGCAACATGCGCCTAATTTATGTCTATTCTTTGAATAGACATATTGCTAGACATATTGCTATATACAAAGCGCATTAACAAAGAGTAGGCAAAGCACACTAGTAAAAATATGGAGTCAGAGTATTACTTATCCAGAAAAAAACTACAGGAGGGCATGTGCCTGACTTTTGGATTTAATTCTGCCTGAAACCTGTGGTGCATTATTGTGTTGGACTCTATACTATAGCTGCCTAGTGCCCCACTTCCTCCTCAGACATACACTGCATAGGATTCGAACATCACAAGAACTGCCCACAAATCTTAATAGGTGTGCTCTTCCTGGGATTGTTAAGTATTCCCCTAACAGCACATATGAACAACAACCACACTTACAGCAAGGGAAGGAAAGACATTCTCTCATTAAACACACCCTTACTTGTCTCTATATATGATTTTGCTAAAAGTGAATCCAGATAGCTCACTTTCTTATATTCAATTACCAGGGGTCTCTCAAATGCCTCAACCTGTGTCATATGATCTTTTAGTAATGACCAATGGCATTTTAAAATGGTCTCTATATGTTTACTAAGAGTGTTATACCATGTAACAAATTTCACATGGTTTTCAATTTTTTTACACTTTTATCTAACATTTCTGTTCTGTCATGTGACAATCTCATTTAACTGTCTTTTTAGGAGGTTCTCTGGAAACTTCACATGATCACACATTTCTGACAATCTTACCTCTGTTACCTCATTAGAGGACACAATCCACCTATCTACTTGAACTCTACTTAGTTGGGATTTAGGTAATGCATTAGGTATCACAGATAAAATAAACGGTAGCGAAGTAGCAAAATATGCTGTGGGTTTAACAAATAGATCCGTCAATAAACTAGCTTCCTGGTTAAAAACTTTCATATTAAAAAAGGTATTTCTACCCAATTCACATTTAAAGAGACCATTATATAAGTTAATTCATTATTGATCTCCTGAACCAATATTCTGAGCCAGTAACCAGAAAAACGATGCCTCTTCTTTCCTACCTCAATAAAGTCCACCAAGAGCAATTTAAACACTCGTTACGGGTACTTTGAATACCTAGTTATGCCTTTTGGACTATGCAACATGCCCACCACTTTTCAGCACTTTGTTAATGATGTTCTTTGGGACTTTCTTGATATTTATGTGTTGTTAACTTAGATTACATCCTTGTGTTTTCTCAGTCCCTTCAGGAGCACCGATTTTTGTCTGTGTGGATAGACTTACCAGGATGGAACATATTTCTTCCTTACCCAAGCTTCCTTCAGCTTCAGCGATGGCTGATTTATTCATCAAGCAGGTGGTGCATCTTCATGGCCTTCCTGAAGATATAGTATTTAACTGTGGTATGCAATTCATGTCTCAGTTCTGGAGATCCCTGTGCAAAGCACTTCAAATGAAAGTATATCTATCACCACTTTTTACCCTCAGTCTAATGGCCAGACTGAGAGTACAAATCAAACTTTGGAACAATACCTTTGGTGCTGCTCTGCTTTCTCCCAGGATGACTGGGTGATCTTATTTCTATTAGCAGACTTTGTATATAATAATGCTCATCATGCCTCAATTAATCAGTCACCCTTTTTGCCAATTTTGACCATCTTCCTGCTTTCTTTTTTGTTTTTTATGAAGAGGTTACAGTTCCTGCTGTTCAGGATTTTTTTGATTTTCTTTTGACTAACTTCAAGATTTTTCAAGAATTATTCTGACTAGAGACATATTAC
This sequence comes from Xenopus laevis, assembly GCF_017654675.1. NCBI lineage: Eukaryota > Metazoa > Chordata > Amphibia > Anura > Pipidae > Xenopus > Xenopus laevis. The sequence continues at coordinate 121,692,227 of NC_054372.1, read as the reverse complement.
TCCCCCTAACTTTAAGGTTGGAGACAAAGTTTGGTTATCAGCCACTACCTTAAGCTTGCTTATCCCAGTAAGAAGTTGGATCAAAGATTTTTGTGTCTTTTCTTTTTATACAACAAGTCAATTCTGTAACTTTTCAAATGAAGTTACCTCATTCTTGGCATATTCATCCAGTCATCCATGTTGCCTTACTGAAGCCGGTGGTTTTCGAATGTATTTCCTAGTCGTACTTCTCCTCCTTCTCATTTTGTGGTCAAGGTGCTAGAACAATTTTAAGTCGAAAGCATTCTGGATTCCAGAGTCCGGGGTTGTCAAGTGCAATATCTCGTTAAATGGAAAGGGTATGGACATGAAGAGAATTCCTGGGAACCATCTTAATCTCCATACTCCTAGAGATACTCCATACTCTCTGACAATCCACTCCACAGCTGGGTAGGAAGGGAATGAAGAGGATTGTTTATATTGCGTTGTCCGACATCTACTGTTTATTTATTATATTATTATATGGAAATTAAACTTTTTAAGCAGGGCTATGCACAGGGCACTTGTTTTACTTAACATTACTCAGTACCTCATTAAGTCTGAAGATTGTTGTACAGATGGCCTTAAAGCTATATAACAATGCTTGCAAGTGGGTACCTTGTGTGAGCACAAGAAAGCATATGGATCAATCCTTTTATCTTGGAAATATGTAAAACAGATGTACAATTTGATCTGCATACAAAGAGTGCACCACACGCCTGCTTGCATGCTGCTAACTGTCCTTCTCGTGCAAAACATTTTAATTCTGCCTACTTAACTGCTTTAATGAAGAGGATACATTTGGATGCTCAGGAAATAGTTCATCATAAATGCCACTAATTAAACCTTCTCTGAAGATAATTTTTTTTGCTCAAATTTTGCTGGCCTCCCTGAATATTATTCCCCACGCACACACTGTAACACATTGCTGACCTTCACGTTCAGGAAATAATAAGGATAAATCATAATTAATTGATGTAATCAGATCACATATTCACACACATTTCTACAAAATGCGCTACTACAACCTGCTTTAATAAGAGGTTTCCAAACGATAAGGGTTCCCACCCCACTCTTGAATAGGAGCTTAGTTTAAAGGCCAGTATGAAGGATATTTAAGATGAGGTTTGTTTTGAAACAATTTCTATATATACTATTGTAAGGCTATAGTTATATGAGAGACACTGTTACTCAAACTAGCAACTTTTCCCTAGTATATGCTCCAGGTGAGATGAGAGCTGCTTAATATTGGTAGCCCTATATCTGGCTGACTCTCCTGGAGAGACTCATTACAGGATCTACAGTAGCTACTAGTTCTGACTTGATAGCTCCACGTGGTACACCAATCCACTTAGGGGAGTCTTGGGCAAAAAGCCATAAGAAGCACATGGTTTTCCTTTTCATACTTTAGCATACTGCCAAACTTGGGAAAGCTAGGGGTCATGCTGTGATACAGGAAGTTGGGCATTATTCCATAGACTAAAGGTGGCGCCAAACGAGCGGATCTCTCCCCGATATGCCCACCTTGAGGTGGGCAATATCGGGCTGATCCTGGGCTTACTATACAGATTACCCATTTTCTGTAGTAATTACACTGGCTCATCTGAGATTAGTGTACGGATTATCCATTTGTAGCAATTATACTGGCATTTAGGGTAATATGCAGATTGTCCATTTTCTGTAGTAATTATACTGGCATGTCTGGGTTTAAAAGCCTCCTGTATTTTATTTATTGGTTATACTGGCTTGTCTAGTGTTAATATGCTTGCTATCCATTTTCTGTAGTAATTATACTCAAACATATTTTGGTAGAATGGGTGTGGTATTTAGGTGTTTGTTCACATTGTGCACTTTGACAAAAAAAATTTGCAGCTCCCCATGTTATACAATTATATAATTTGTGAGCGACTTTATCGGCTTTGCCAATAAATTTCCTACAAACTGTTCCTACAAACTAGGTATTGTATACGGGCTTAGTCTTAGAAAAACTGGTTGTTTTTGTATGATGATGACTTCTTTGACCCCTCCTGGAAAATGCTCACAATAACTGTGAGGTGCCATATGGGCTCATGTGTGTATGGCTCAAAACCCATGTATTGTGAGCTTCTGGCAAAATATTAAATGGCCTGAATATGGCTACAGGCTACTGCAATAAAAAAAGTTAACCAGAAGACACATTATTCTTGTGGTTTCTTTGATCTCATTTAACTCTACAACATTAGTAAAGCTGTGACATTCTGAAGAACATCTGTGCTCAGTGTTCTGTGCACATGATCATTTTGGAGCTTGTGTTGGAGCAGGGGGCCTAGAATTTTTTTTCATGGGCGGGCAGGGTTGGGAAAGGTACACCACTGGACAAATTAATCATATCACATTGTATCTTTGTGTTAGAATGAATGTATGGAATATAGCTCTTCAGTAAATATCATAAATCCTGTCTAATAATAGCAAAGGCATGTGGGTAATAATAGCATTGCTCCCCTTCCAATCCCCTTTCAAAGAAAAAAAATGTACTGGATTTAGTAGTGTCTTTCAGCAAATTATTTGCTATTTTACCTGCTCTCCCAAGTGTTTAATGGTCAGCTCATTGTAATGTGCATTAATATTGCTTAATGCTGTAATACAATGTTAATGCCCCATAACCAGGAGCACTGTGTCTAACAACTTAAGTAGTTTACAGGATTGTTCCTGATTTTCTCTGTACTGGATTGCTGCATTCTTGGATTTCTATTCTATAGTGCCTCTAGCTCTCTTGTTTGCCCAGCTGTGCATTGGGTGAAACAATACATTTTTGCATCATCTTACTGATACTGATTTCAAATAATAGACAATTGGTGACTTCAGATTGTAATGGAATTCTACTCTTTTGCTCACTATACATAAAAAAAGACATGATTGTGTACTCTTTTTTTTTGCCAGGTACCTCTTATTTTATTTCTTAACATTGTTCTTTTGACTTTAGATTGGAAGACTTGCTAAATGTGTTATTTCTCTGTTAGAAAAAATGTTATTGAGTGCCTATGATACATTTTCCATCCTCATTAGGATATTCGTAGGTAAATCTAGTAACTAGCATTAATAATTTATGAGATGACAGACTAAATACAAATGAAATGCCTGATCTCTTTTCTTTCTACTACTGACATACTAGCACAAACCCCCCCCCCCATCCCCGGTGAACAAATCCACAGGGTGTCTACTGACATATAAATCCAAAAAAAGAAAATTACATTAAATTACAGAAATTACAGAAAATTATTCCTTTTTCTTTTATATATAAAGATGTAAAACTTAGTGTTTTATAAATATATTGATCTAAAGATTAGTAGTCTGACCTGGAATATTTTTCACCAGAGATAGAAAACGGCAGCATTTCTGTAAATGGCACCAAAGCTTTCTTGCATAATATGATGATAGAGCACAAATGTATCCTGACCTTTATCTCAGATTTCTCACCATGTCCCAGTATGTCATATTTCAATGGACCATTATACACTTTTTACTACTGACGTAAATCTTGTAGCAAGTTGTCCCGTGGCTTAGCATACAATGTTAAAATACATTTTACTACAAAATCTGAAACTCATGTATTATAATAAAGGTTACCTACTGTAGAGACTGGGGTTAAACAGCTAGTCAGAGTCATTTAGTAGCTGGAGGCAAGAAGTAGGAAGACAGGATCACCCACAGACAGCAATGGAAATATATGAGGCATGTATTTCTAGCAGTAGGAGAGGGAAGGGTTAATATCCTAGGCAGCAATAGCCAAAGAGGGCAGGAGTCAAACAAAGGCATTATCATCCGCCAGGGCTATAAGGTGCTGAGAGGTTGAGTGACTAATTTGCAGATCATTCAGAGGAAGTACACAGAGTCAATCATGTTTAGTTAGAACCAAGACAAATTCAGTACAGTCATGGGTGTCCACATACAGCGGAAGAGGGGGTGGAGAATTTGGCACCCCCTAGAATTTTTCATACTGCACAGCCCACTGCCCCAGATAGCTTGGTCTTCTTAGCTCCCTTCTTCTCAAGAAAAAAAAAATCAAGATGGCCATGTGTTGCAATGTGGAACACAGAGCCATCTTGGATTTTTTACAGCAGCCAGGCAGAGGGAGGTAGAGACATGGTGGAATCAGCAGAAAATAATAACTTTAGTATTGGTATTCTGAATGTGCAAGTGAAGATGAGGGAATGCTTTCGATCTATTCTATTATACATCTTACTGAAATGACTGGAGTTAATGGAGAATACACTGTCATTGGTCATTTCTACAGTGATTATATTAGCATGTCTGTGGTAAACACACTGATTTTACATTTCCTGTAGCAATTATACTGGCATGTCTGAGGTTAATATGCAGACTATTCATTTTCTGCACACAGCAGATTTTAATGATTTATATACTCTTCTTAAACAGCCCCCATAGTTATATAATTGTAAGTGCAAGCAAGGACAAAGTAAGGAATAGGCAAGGTCAGAACTGAATCAACAACCTAGGATGACTAGGTTTTGGGAGATTGAAGCTGGTTGGAGTCCATATGCTGGGTAACATAGTAACATAGTAACATAGTAACATAGTAAGTAAGGTTGAAAAAAGACACATGTCCATCGAGTTCAACCTTTTTTTTTTTTATTAACTACCTATCTGCCAGTTGATCCAGAGGAAGGCAAAAAACCCATCTGAAGCCTCTCCAATTTGCCTTAGAGGGGGAAAAATTCCTTCCTGACTCCAAAATGGCAATCGGACTAGTCCCTGGATCAACTTGGACTATGAGCTATTTCCCATAACCCTGTATTCCCGTACTTGCTAAAAAGCCATCCAACCCCTTCGTAAAGCTATCTAATGTATCAGCCTGTACAACTGATTCAGGGAGAGAATTCCACATCTTCACAGCTCTCACCGTAAAAAACCCCTTCCGAATATTTAGGCGGAACCTCTTTTCTTCTAATCAGAATGGGTGACCTAGTGCCAGCTGGAAAGACCTACTGGTAAATAAAGCATTAGAGAGATTGTTATATGATCCCCTTATATATTTATACATAGTCATCATATCACATGATGGTGAAACTAGATGATGATGATCTGCTTCAAATCGGAAGTATACTAAGATACAACATGTTCAGAATTCACCAGAATAGTGGTCCAGGTGCACCAGCCCAGACCATCATCTTAAGTAAGCTGAAGTTTATTACACAACAAAACTGTGTGGATGGGCACATTCACAAAGTCCTCCAAAATGTAGAAAAGTAATTATTTTACATTTTGTTGGCCTTTATGTAGTCATTGAGTGCTCATTCGCCTATTGTTGCTGGGTATAATAGGAATTTAAGGACTGTACAAAGGCTAAAGGCACAGGACAATGCCAGGGATAAGTGCCAGACAATAGGCTAAATCCAATTCAAGGGCCTGAGATCAAGGGCAGATGGCACACACAAACAACGTCTTTGTAACTAGCAAAGGTCAAAAACAGGGAGGAAAAAGACAAAGACATGGAAGAAAGTAACTCAAGAACTAGTTAACTTACTTAATACATAATGACCAAGTCCCAAGAGCTGCAGAATTATATACCTCCTTGCTCGAAAGATTGCCTACATCTAACCCTAATAAAGTTGCAGTGAGATACAATGTAGGTAGTTTAGCAGAAAGGTTTATTAGGGTAATTTGTTAAGTTGAGCCTAGTGAGCCCTCTTGTGTCTTAGCTGCAGAATGCATTAATTAATAATTGGAAGATCCTGGGTTCTATACCGGGCAGGTCCTGACAAAGGACCCAATAATTGTTTCCATGTTGTGGGGCAGAATAAATAGGCTTCAGACATTACTAGCAAAGATATGATCTAGCCATATGATTTAGAACACAGGTCATGATACCAATTTATGACAAGGCACACAAATTACGTGATTTTTTTTCAGGAATTCCCTGATTTCTTCAATTATTTTTACTATTTATACTAGCTGGTGGTAAGTTTAAACTAACTGGACTTGCTTACTAATATTTGAAAACATTTCATCACTTATCTGAGCATCTTCTTTAGTTCTCTGCTTAGCGTTATCAAATAAGCATTTACTGAACACAATCGTTAATCTTTTTAGAAATATAATAAATGAATGTGACACAATTGTGTGCACTTTTATTTGAAGGCAAAGAAATAAACATGTGAATGCATTCCTGCCCCTCTTGGCCATAACATAAGTGTAAAAATCCCACAGGAATAATAACCCCTAGCCCCTACAATGAAAAAAAATTTTTAAACTGATAAATGTCAAAAGGGATTTTAAAAACATATTTCGAAAAACTAATATTTATAAAAAAGGCTGCAATTACTAAACCTGGGAAAGGTGGAATATGCAAAAATGAGAGTGGAGTTTTTTTTTTATTTATTATACAGTATATGGTTTAGGCACTTAAAGCACAAGCAAATTGATGCTAAGAGCTACAAATATTTTCTGTACGTCATCTTGATGGATGCAGACTTACTTATTACATATATTATTTACTTACTTATTTACTTACTTATTATTTGTATATCTCGCATCAAGTCTAAAGGCAATTTAAATTGTGAAAAGTGTTAAACCCTCTTGTAGCCATTTGTAGTCTGAGCATGAACTCACCCTATGGTCTGTGGCTAACAGGCTTTAAATCTTTTTTATACTTTACAATTTTATCGGTCATGATCACCCTGGGACCTGCTGCTAGAGGGCTTAAAATGTTTCAGAGTTAAAATCTGCTTCAGTTCAATCACTGGGTCAGTTGCAATATTGCTTTCTTGGGCGTATTGCTATAAACATGCCTGCCATCACTTTTATAAAATTTGCCTAGGCAGCTATTTGACTGCTGGGAAAGATCCATCTCACTATAGGCATATATTCTAATATAGTTGTTGACAGCAAGGTTTAAGCTGGTATGTTAGCCCCAAATTGTTTTATGCTGCTCATCAGTAGAAGTTTAGACTTCTAAACTTTTTGAAATTAAAAAAAAAAGTTTAAATGTATCTATAAAACATAAACTGTATTTTATTAAACAATTTCTGGTTAAAAATAAACAAAACAACCACTAACAATAGCTACAGTCTAGAATGTACAAACCGGGCAAACCTTGGACATTGACTTTTACTTTCCTTGACCAGAGCAGCGTCAAGTCATGAGTTTGTCAAGAAACCCTTACTGAACCATTGCACTTACCTTTCCCTGTTCTAATCATGAGATTACACACAATGGTCCAGGATAGATGTCAGATGGCCACAGCTTTATTAACACTGTAAACAAGCCAACAGGTTAGATAACAATTGAATAAACAATGACACTACTGCTCCACTCCACTGGAGTGAATGGGCCCCCTTGCCATGCCAGCCACCCAGCTGCACTGCCCTAGGGTGGGCAAGTGTATAGCAGAATAGGCCTCACTTCAAATGCCTACCTCCTGGGACCATTACCCTAGGAGTTTAAAACACACACCATAAACACCAGGGGTACTTGCCCCTTCCCCACTCTGGTAAGCATTCCCCGCCAAACCCCCATGCTGTGACTTAACGGAAACCCCATTATATGAAGTCAAAGCTTCCAAAGATCACCAAATCCCTTACCCCCTCAACAAATCATGGGCAGGTGGGAGCAATACTGCTCACCGCTGACAATGTAGACAGATGGGTCTTGCCACGGTCAACTGGCAACCAAGGTACTCCTTCCCTCCTCCTTCCTCCCTATGGCCATAGTCTGATCCTTCCACCTCCTCCTTCCTAGCCCTGTCTGGGCTCCCCTCCTTTAACCCTTTGGGTTCGGGTAGCAAAATTTTTATACAATATGTCTTCCATTTAAATTTGTCTGGTTACCACAAAAAATTGTCCATGCCCCCCTTGGTTTGCCCTTGAATTGCTTCCAACTTTATAAATTTCACATTATTAACCACATTGAATGAAGTGGTTTGGAAGGTTACATTAATTTATGTATGTTACCATTTGTGTTAATAGTGGGAAGGCAGCCTTCAAATTAATATATGATATTTCATATAGATTTTGAACAGATTTTGTCATAGAGGAAGTAAAATCACACTTTTGATTTAAAACAAGGGGACTAAGCATAATTCAGATGGTCCCTAACTGCTGGACAGGGAAACAATCATACTTATAAACAACAAGGGGAGCCCCCGCCTTACTGCCCAGCCACGCAGAACTAAACTCTGTAGAGCAGTCGGCAACTTTGTATTGGATTTTATATTTGCCTTTATATCCCCTTTACTGTTTCCAACTCCAGCTGCAGGGACAAAGATTATGGAGCCAGATTTAAACAGATAGACTGGGATTCTATTTGGAAGATTATTTTGCAATACTGATTCTGCAGATTTGGAGAAAGTTTGTATTAAACAATACAAAAAATACAAAATCCACATTAGATTACATGGAACACAGGACCCAGTGCAGTCTGTATATTCTGATTATTAATCATTATTGCTGTAATGGCTTCTGGCAGATATTATTTGACTTGTGCTGTTTTGATACTTTATGACGATCCCTTAAAAGCCCAGACCACACTGAGCATGTGCACAGTCTTGGTCTTGCAGAGATGTATAACAAAGTTACAAGATGGTGACCCCCTGTGAACAACTTTGAAAGCATAAATCATTTAGATTAGGCTTGTGGTGCAGTAAGTTCATGTTTATGTTTAGTATACAAAATACAGAATTTCTAGCCTTATTCTACCTTTACTACTTTACTTCCCCTTTAAAGTTACAAGAGGTGGCTTTTTGCCGCCCCTTGCTTGCTGCCGCCTGAGGCAAAGTTCTCACCTTGTCTCATGGTAGGAGCAGCTCTAAATAAGTTAAAGGTATGGGATCCGTTATCCGGAAAACCATTATCCAGAAAGCTCAGAATTATAGAGAACCTTTCTCCCATAGACTCCAATATAATCAAATAATCCCAAATTTTGTAAATGATTTCCTTTTTCTCTGTAATAATAAAACAGTACCTTGTGCTTGATCCCCACCAAAACATAATTCAATTCATAATTTTAAGCAAAACCTGCTTATTGGGTTTATCTAATGTTTACCTAGTGGACATAAGGTGTGAAAATCCAAATTAGGAAAGATTTGTTATCCAGATATTTCCTAGGTCCTGAGCGTTCTGGATAATCGGTCCCATACCTGTACAGTGAGAATTTTTTTTTTCAGCTGAATTTCTTTTCTTTTTATAAGTGAATTGTGAAAAGTGAAAATATTGCAAATATCACTGAATTTCAATATTTCGATATAAACTAACCTATTCCGCAAACAAACTCTAGGCCAGAGAAATATACACACATAGAGAATTTCCCCAAACAAAGTGGATGCTTATTTCTCTATAAGTAGTTGTATACTTAGAATTTTTAAATAAAAATATAAATATATACAGTATATTTTTGAAAACCTCAGATATTTGCTGGTATGGCATTTTTTACTAGTAGTGTGGTACTTCTATTTCATTAAATACTAGTTAAAGCTGCATCCTTACATCGATCATAGTTTAACTGCTTCATCTAAAGACCAAAGTAAACAAACAAAAATGTGAAGAACTGCTGTGGATGATTTCCATGTGCATCTGAAGTGTGACATCCTTTCAGTTTGGAAAAAGAGATACGTTTTCAAAGTACATAGAAGCCACCAGTGAATGGGTTCAGCTGGGGATGGCACATTTTACCTAATGGTTATAACAACTAAATTCAGTTTTGATATATTAGGCAATACAATAGGATATTCCTACACTGTGCCATTTTGGTTGTTAAAGCTGCACAGATTTTTCAATCCAATTGTGTAGACAACAATTTATTCTTAAATGGCTGCTTAGCTTAAAGTTAATGAAAAACACTTCACACTGGGTCGTGGGATCTAGGCGGCTTTTCAAATTACCTGAAAATGTTCTTTTGGAAAGTGCAATGATAAATGTATAGTACACTCTTTTTAGAAACAGGTTTGTAGTTATATTTTCACTTTTGTTTTTACTTAAATCTAAGTACATTGTCAACGGTACTTTAGAACAGCCTGTTCACTTTATATCCAAGTGGAATTGCACATTTGGGTATTTGAGCATGTGATGTGATGCAGTTTTCATATTGTTGCCAAACCATGTCTGGATCTTCACCTTGGCCTGAAATTAGAGTTTCTGAAACTTTGCTGCTTGCCTTAGATTTTCTCCAGCTGTTAATAGTGCTTTTGCCACTCTTCAACAGAGTACTACCTTATATTGCTAATAACTAAGGTCATATGTACCACAAATAGATGTCTCGAAAGGCTAGGTGTACATTGGTGATGTGCGGGCAGGGTTGGACTGGGCCAGAAAAAAAGCGGTCGGGCCTTGGCCGCCGACCCAGGTCCGCTTCTTGTTCTTCACCGATTGAAGGGGCAGCGGTGTCACTTTGTGGTGGGGTTGGTGGCACTTAGGGCTGGGGTACCCCCAAGTGGCAGCCCCAGTGGGTCCCAGACACCCCTGTCTGACACTGTGTGCTATTCTAATCTTAAGTGCCCAGCTCTGACCTGCTTATAAATAAAAAAAAAAGGCTGCCAGAAACAAACGCTGGCACCGAAAGGTCAAGGAGAATGGAAAGAAGAGCTCAACCTGAACCTGCCTGCAACCTGTATAAAGTATGAGGAAGTTGGCCCAATCCAGCCTGACCCATGGGTTTCTGGCTGGTCTGTACATCACTAGTAGTGATGGGCAAATTTCTCCCAGAAAAATCGTGAAATCGGAAAGTTTCACGAAAAAATCTTGAAATTCCGTCATTTTCACGAAAAAATCACAAAATACGGAAATTGACGCCTGCGTCCAAGCTGACACTGGTGTTAAAGTCAATGGGCGTCCAAAAAATTTTGACACCGGCGCCGAAACGCAGAAAATTTGCATCGAATTCGTGCCAGCCGAATTTATTTGCCCATCACTAATCACTAGTGTAAATGACCTGGAAGTACATTGCTTAACCAAATTTTCAGAGTTGATACGTGTTAGATCTCCTGATCAGGAATCTAATCTAAGGGTAATGAACGCTGATTTCAAACACCCCCCCCCAAGTAGGTTATATTAGCCTAAAATACAGTAAACTATGAACATTTTGGCTAAACGTAAGCATGAAGTAGCACAACTGGTAGCTTTATGATGGTCAGGAATGGAACATGGTTTTGAGTTTCAGCGTGCCATTTTATTTTATTGAGTAAGTATTTGTACAATAAAAAGAACTTAAAAATGCATTTGTTTGTAGGTTTTACTCCCCCTTTGAAAAGAGCATTGTTGCTATGTAATATATACAAAAACTTCGTTCATGAAACACATTTGTTTTGTTTCATGTATTACCTATTTACAATAAGTTTGAGAAATTACTTTTTTTTTATCATGGATTGCAATCTAATAAAAATTCAGTGAATGTGAATGCATTCCAGTTCAATCTAAGATTACTGAGAATCACAACTCATTTTCTTGGTTATATACAGGAACTGCAGAAAGCTATATGAGGGGTATAAAGCATGAAAGCACCTCATTATATTTTAAAGAAGGTCACATAGATAAAAGAAAGACAAAACCTTTTTTCTTATTTCCATGCTCTGTGGCTGGATATTGTTCAATTTATCTACAATTAAAGCTGTGTGTAAAACTGGAATAAAAGGCCAACGTTACCAATTAGAAATGTAGATTATTAACACCCTACTTTAAATGAGGAGTTCTTAAGATACTCTGTGCCCATTTCAGCAGGCTTTATAGTTAGTGTAAATTTTTATAAAGCATATTTGGTAATTAGCGATGAGTGAAATTTTTTTTTAGACTCCAATGAGTGAAAAAAAATTTGCGTGGCAAAACAAATTGTTGCCCATAGCATTCAATGCATTTGGCCAATTTTTTGCACATTATTTTGCAAAGTGATGATTTTGTTATATTAATTAATAATCTCTAAAAGAATGTTTTATCACATATTTATGTATATATTTTTCTCTTGAATGATGAGCTGCCTGATAGCTTTTGATAGGCAAAACTGTTAACCAGTGATGTAACAGGAGCGCCAGTTCAGAATCTTCACCTGGATCACTGAGCTGCCAGACTGAGACACTCCAGACACAAACATTAAACTTTAACTTTACATTTTTGGAAAACGGTAAAAGATGCAAAGTTATTGAATAAAGTCTATGTTTCTGGTGAACAATCTGAAAACAAATGAACTGGAAAAACTGTTTGACATGGAACATGTCAAAGAGTGTTTTCCATTTAACATGAAAGTTAAGATACTGACAGTTGGCAATATGCACTGCCTGCAGACTGACTGTATACTGTACGCTACTAGCCCATTGTAGATGCTTTGTGGGTGAAGGGGTTGGTGATGCATGTGGAATGAAGGGGTAGACCGAATCGATTGCGGTTAAGTTTCAGTATTGTGCCTTAGGTATACAGTAGTAGAACATACCGGTCAGGCAGGCGGGTTACGCCTTTTTAAAGGAGCGCATCTATACCAAGGACCTCCTGCCTTTAGTCATTCCGACCCCCTGCTCTTTACCTCTACTTTAATTCACTTTCCGTGCACCTACGTTTTAAGAAAGGATTGAAAGTTATGTTTTAATTGATTGATTGCTTTTTTCCCCGATCCTGTTTTCAAAAACTGTATATATTTTTTACCCCACAATCAGGTTTTTCCAAAAGATAAAAAGCTTGCCAGGTTTTAGGAGGCTGTCACTGAACTTTTTCCCACTACACTATCAAAATTGCACAAATGACTTAGAAATGCATGGAAAACTGTGATTTGTGTTTTGTGATTGATTTGAGCTGTTATGAAGCATTATATTATGCAGTATCTAACTGGTATGCCAGGGGCTCACCAGAAACTTTAGACCATGGACCCATTCTCCAAACTATTTTATCTCCACTCCTCACTAATCTTTTTAGTTTTCCTGGTCTCTTCTTTTTACAAACGTTGCACTAAACTTCCGCATTAGACGTGCAAGGTGTTCCTTGCTTGCATCAGCTCTGTGTGCCTTTGGATTTTTTTGCTTCTAGAGTGGATTTGGGGTTGCTGAACTTCTACCATTGTGCACGAGACATCATTGTATGAATCTTCATCACGGGTGCGTGAGAGCCAGATTTCTATTGTATAGAAGTATGAAAAATCGATGAAAGAACAGGGCTGCCCAGCACTCAAAATGGATCCAAAGGACCAGAAAAGTTTTAATTTAAAAAAGATATCTTTATTTTACAAAGTTAAAAATGTATACTTGCATCTCCATCCGCCCTACGCATTTCGTACCCCCCATGATTAAGTACCCTGGGGGGTACGAAACGCGCAGGGCGGATGGAGATGCAAGTATACATTTTTGGAGATTTTTTCTGGCGTGCCGCTCTCTAAAGCTGGGGGTCTGGGGCTGGTGCACCTGGACCACATCTACTACTCAGTGAGATATATACAATATATTCTGGGGCACCTTGTCTCTCTAAACATTGGAATAGAAGTATGAAAGCCAACTGACACCTGTGCCCACCTGGAGTTTTCCTGGTATTCTGGTGGGCCAGTCTGACACTGATAACCTGCTTAAAACATCTGGATACATGCAACTTTAACTGTCTTGTGGTTTGACCTTATGTTTAATACCCCCACTGTTTCATCATTTCATCATGCCTTACATATGCCTGTAATGCTTTATGTATCATATACAATATACCAATATCATTAGAGCTGTTAGGAAATCAAAGCAGGGCTCCTATTTATCGCACTAGTATCAAGTTAATGTCTGCTATTGGGATTCCCACATGAAGCAAAACAAATAACTACAAGAGAACATAGAATAAGTAGACGTGATTTCAAAATTCAATTGCACTTCCATCAACTTGTTTGTTGCATGTTTAACTTAACAAGCTTGTTCCAACTTAAAGGAACAGAAACACCGAAAAAAATGCACTTTAATATAATTAAAATATAATGTACTGCTGCCCTGCATTTGTAAAAGTTCTGTGTTTGCTTCAAAAAAACTACTATAGTTTATATAAATAGGCTGCTGTGTAGCCATGGGAAGGGAAAAGGGAAGAAGAAAAGGCACAGGATACTTAGCAGATAACAGATACCATAGGACACAATGGTATTCTGCAGAATGCATCTGTTATCTGCTATTTAACCTGAGCCTTGAATGACTGCCCCCCATGGCTACACAGCACCTTGTTTATATAAACCATAATTGTGTTTCTGAAGGAAACATGCCATTTTTACCAGTGCAGGGAAACAGTACATTATATTTAATTACATTAAAGCGCTTTTATTTTTTGGTGTTACTATTAGGATCTAATTGCCCAGAGGCGTAAAACAAAAATAAGAAAATCAGAAACATACACACACATGCAAATAGAAATATATATTTATCACTTTTTTGAGCATTTGTTATAAGGGAAATATAGATAACATGTTTGTTACATACATGCCTTTAGGTTCTAAAAGAGAACTGACCAGTAAGTAGTGCTCTCTAAGGCTAAACATATTTCCCAGCTGGTTATCTGTGGAAAAATTAAATACATTACACTGCACCAGAGCATGAAATGCCCACCGGCCTTCCTTAAACCATAGCTCCTTAAAGTAGATCTGTCACCCAGACATACAAAGCTGTATAATAATAGTCCTTATCAAACTAAACATGAACCCCAAATTTTTAACAATTTAACAGATAAAATGTGTTCAAAACTCTCAGCTGTTAATCATAATTTGCCTACCCCTCCTTTGTGCCTTAATCATAGAGTTGGAGCAACTTTGCATTCTGCACTTCCTAGATGTCACTGCTCTCCTCATATTTCCCCTCCCTTTTATCATCTAATTGTGTAGCTAGTGAATGGACATGGCTATCAGGTCCCCCATTCTGTCACACAAACAAGACTTTGGCATGATGCAAAACTTGCCTCAATAACAGTGTCCACAAAATGGCACCTGCCTGTTTGCTGTGATTTTGAATTCCAAAACTAAAAAGATTTAAAAAAATTTTATAGTGTAAGTAAAGTTTTTTTTCTAGAATAACATCATAGAAAAGGATTTGGAGTTATTTTTTAAGGGTGACAGGTCCCCTTTACAAATCCTACTCATATTACTTTTATCCAAAAAGCAAATAGTAGCAGAAAGTTTATATGGTAAATGACTGACTTGCACTATAGCTCTAATTATATAATTTCAGACTAAAAAAAGAACCCTCTAAGTAATATAAAAAAAAGAAACTTGCAATTGACAACGTCTCCATGGCCTCCACATATAAATTTTGTGTAGAATGTTTTGAAGCTTTTACAGCAACAAGCCTGTTTGTAGCTATTGAGAAGAATCCTTTTAAATTAATCCATTTGTTGCTGTGGAAGCAACAAGATCATGCAGTGGTGCATTCATCAATTTGCATAACAAAGCTCTTTTGAATAAAATGACATTTCTAAATGATGACTAAAATGTCACTAATAAACAGAAGAATGAATAACATCAGTAACCCTGCTGCATTTTACTTTAAACATAATGAATATATACCCAAAACAGGGGCAGCTATTTCTTGTACTACACAGGACAATATCTTTAACAAAAGCTTCAGCTGAGGGTAGGGATGGTTTACATATACTGGGGGGCTTTTCAGTGGACCGCTAATGTGTTCCTGTATAAACCTGAAGTAAAAGGGGACTTTACTTTTTATATCGGATGTTGTCTTCTTAAGTGCAAAAAATTATAATAACCATAGATACAGGCAAGGTGTATTTCCACAATTTGGATCTCCGTACCTTAAGTCTGCCATAAATTATTTAAATGTTAAATAAACCCAATAGGTTTGTTTTGCCGATATGAATATTCATGTAGCTTAGTGACCATCAAGTACAAGGTACTATTTTATTATTACAGAGATAAAGGAAATACTCTTAAAATGAACTTAATGGGCGATGGCCTTCCAGTGATTCCAATCTTTCAGTTAATGGGTTACCACCACCTTGTCTACTCCAAGAACACCACTATTTTCCTGGGATAATGACTGTTTAATGCAAAAGTGCAGTTTCGGTGCAAAGAAAAATAGGCTATTGATTTTTCTGGCACATCTTATTTTTACTATGTGAAAGGCTTTGCAATATACATTACAATTTAATGACTGTTATTTCTATTATACTTGGCACAAAAACTTCACAACCACTTAAAAGATACACAGAATGGATGAATAACAATATATTATGTTGTTATCCCCACCTACTTCTAGGGTGAGGCTTCTTTTTACCCATGAAACCTGCATTATTGCTGGTTAAAGGAAAACTATACCCCCCATACAATGTAGGTCTCTATAAAAACAAATTGCATAAAACAGCTTATATATAAAACCCTGCTTCATGTAAATCAACCATTTTCATAATAATATACAGTTCTTTTTAAGTAGTATGTGCCATTGGGTAATCATAAATAGAAAATTGCCATTTTAAAAAATATGGGATCCTAGGATTCACAGTGCACACAAACAAACCAAACAAAGTATACATGTTAGGTCACATGAGCCAATCAACAGACGGACTTCTGTCTTTTGCTTCCACACTTCTTCCTGATACAGTTAGAGCTGTATTTCTGGTCAGGTGATCTCTAAGACTGCACAGACCATCACAAAATGTTGGTTCAAGGCAAAAGACGTAAAAGGGATATGTTTACTTAAATGTATATAACAGTTTGGTAAGATTCTTTTATAAGCCACTAAATATTATATAAACTATCTATTGCTTAAGTATTCATTTTGGGTGTATATTTTTCTTTAAAAAATATACTATATACTAATAAGTATTACTAGTGGAATGTCAAGGAATGTATTTTATTATACTGACTGTATTATCATTAAACTTCATATAATCTTGCCTAGAGATAATAATGTGAGAAGTTTCATAGAGATATCAGAGACTCTGAGTCTGTGGAAACAAAGAATAATCAGGGAACACTCTATTAAAAGAGCTCAGTGAAGCCTTGCCACCAGCACAAATAATGTCTTTTCATTTGCCTATAAGGAAATATCATAAAGTCTGAACTATTTTTGAAGGGATACTGTCATGGGAAAGCATATTTTTTTCAAAGCACATTAGTCAATAATGCTGTTCCAGCAGACTTCTGCACTGAGATCCATTATTCAAAAGAGCAAATGGATTTTTTTTAATATTTAATTTTGAAATCTAACATGAGGCTAGACATATTGGCAGTTTCCCAGGTGCCCCGAGTCATGTGACTTTTGCTCTGATAAAGTTCAGTCACTCTTTACTGCTGTACTGCATGCAGTCCATCAGCAGAACAATGGGAATGTATCCAAAAAGCAGCCACCTGAACAGCACTCAATTGTAAAAATCCATGTCCCACTGAGACATCTTCAGTTACATTGAGTAGGAGAAACAATAACCTGTTAGAAAGCAGTTCCATAATGCAGCACTGGCTCTTTCTAAAAGCACATGACCAGGCAAAATTACCTGAGATGGCTGCCTACACACCAATATTACAACTAAAAAAACACTTGTTGGGTTAGGAATAGAATTTTACATGGTAGAGGGAATTATCTGCAGTGTAAACAGTGTAATTTAGACATAGAAACTACATCATAAAAATCATGACAGAATCCCTTTAAAGAAGGAATTCTTTATGAAATTTCTTATATATTTTTATAGATGTTGCTTAGCTGCACAAACATATTGGAGTAATTATATTGTGTTGTGGCGCTGCACATGACGAATTCCTGCTTAAAAGGATAATTGTATTTTTGTGGGTTCCATACCATGGGGTATTATTTTTATTATGATAATTTTTTTATATTTCAAGCAATTTAGATGCTTTTAAAATGCTTATGTAAAAATGTTACCATTTGTAATGATTTTTACGGCTTTCGATAAAAACTTTTGATATGGCAAAGACATTGCAAAAAGCATTGTTTTTCTAAGGGAGGTTACATAGCAGGTTTGTGGAAAAGGAGTGGGCAAATAGTATAAATAATATAAATGTAATCAGTTTAAGTAGCATTTACCATTCCCATCCAATTTGTATTTTGATACCAATTACTATTTTGTCTTCCTTTGATGTCAACTGAAAACCTCCCCGTGAACATAAATGCAGTTCTATCTTCAAAGTTAATAATAGAGGCCATAATGTAGAAGGTGCAATAAAGGATTCCAGAAAAAACTAGTCAGAAATGCAGCATAAGAGAGGTTAAGGCAAGACAAAAGTTCAATAAATGTATAACCCCTTGTCCCCCTCCTCCGGCCTTGCATTTGGTGAAAACATTTGCATTTAGTGAACCCTTTATTCTACATACTCCGGTTTTATATAAATTATTTTCTGGTCCCATAAAAAACGTAAAATGGGTGTTCTACTGTACAATCATTATGTGGGTCTAAGCAATGATTGACATGATTTACATATAGTCTGAGAAATATTTGCGCCTTTTGAATCAGTTTCCATTATAAGCTATCTTGTTGCATTATTTGATTTGACCTTGGTTGTCATTAATTATACCAATATTTATGTTCCATTTATTTTCATCTCTGATTTGCCCTTATGTATTCTATTTAGTTCAAAATCTTGAACTTTAACTGTTGTGGACTTTGCTCAGAACATAATGCTTTTGTTGAAGCTAGTCACCTGTAATGTGCAATTTATTACACAAAGTTGATTTGTTGTGTAATTTATTATTATTGTAATATTAGTTTATATTAGCCCTCTGGTGGGGAATTTTTTGTAATACTGAGGCTCAGTAGAGGACTGATAATGACAAAAGGATAGTTTTATCATATGGTTTTATACCATAGGTAGAGCTAGAGTTTGACTGTTAAATATGTGTGTTCTATTTTGGATTTCAGGTCATTGTTTACATGGTTAGGGCTGCAGTCTCTCTCAGACCCATTTCTCCATTTAAATTAGATTAGACTTTGCAAACAAAGTAACTCAAGGCTTTATTCAATGTACAGCACCACAGGGTTGATGTACTCAAATCACACGAGGTAGTACTAACAAATAGCAGGTACAATCACAGGTGTAGCAAATACAGCACAAAATGGCACCACTGAAGGAATAGCAGGGGGAGTTGAAGTAGACACCTTCCAGGTTGTCAGTACCTCAGGTGGTCTGTATCCCTACAGTAGACATGGAACAGGGATAGAACAATAACCTGTTTCCCTTGTCAGTACTGAGGTCCCTTCACTACAGACAAGCAGGGCCTAGGGGAGAGCTACTCCCTTCTAATCATACTTGCTGGAGCTGAAATGCTGCTCTTGCTAACTAATGCTCACTGGCTCACTCCTCCTAGAGAGCGATATAACAGTGGCTATCCTACACACTAGCTAACCTTGTTCACTGGGTCCTTGTCCCCTGACTTTCTCTAAGGGGGTTTGTCCCTTTACGGCTTAACACTTCTGGGGCCTTGTTGGCTTCAGGCTCAATGGACATCCATCCATATCAACTGCTGCAGACCAAAGATGAAGGACCTCCCCCTGCCAAGCACTATGTTACAATAAGACAGGATATGGTCTTCATCCTACAGACTGGGTATGCAAAATAAGTGGAAATGGTTACATTGGTTTTAAACCAGCAGCAAGGAAACTAGGTGCTGGTAGGGAATGACGCCATAGGGGCCATGTTCCTATGGGTCCCTACATTAACCTTTTTTATCATATATATATATATATATATATATATATATATATATATATATATATATATATATATATATATATATATATATATATATATATATATATATATATATATATATATATATATTTCCTCTTTATGTCCCTTTTCTTATTATCCAATGTCCATTAGTAAATGTACATAATGATAGTCTATTATATAGTTTTTCCTCTATTATACAAATTCTGGGCCATACAAATTCAGCTATGTTATTTCTATTCTGCTTATCCAGGAGATATTCTAAGAAATGCAGAAAAACAGCCCAGAACTAAAGGGTAATAGGAATACATAAAAATATTTATGTTTCTTTTACACAACATATATCTTGCAGTTTTAAGCACCACAACTATCTTTTTTATTTTATTGTTGTTGCAAAAAACCTTTATTACTTGCAAGTTGCAATTGTAGTTTTCACCATAGTTTACTATTCTACTTTATTATGTCATATTGGTTATTCTGCTGTGTGGAGGTCAAAAATACAATAAAATACAATAGTTTTATGAGGAAATATATAGGATTCAAGATGTTTATAAAACAAATGTTTTCAGTGTTGTAGTCATCGAGACATTCAGTTTAGTTTCTCTTGGTGACTTTAAGTGGGTTATTTATTATCAATTTTTTCTGGTTGGACTTTCTTAGAAAAAATAAACAAATTTGTCCTGATTTATTAAACTTTGATGGAGTTAAAAGTCTTATGTTGAAGAGCTGTTTTGATTTTACTTTTTCTGGTCGCTTTTACCTATAGGAAAGCTAGAGTTTCCAATGTGTTTTATTTCTTTTAAATTGAGCATAATTTTGGATTCAATAACATTTATGATAAAAAAAAGAAAAAAGTCTATAGATATATGAGATGGCTATTATTTTCTGTGATGACTTTGGTCTTGGTTATTCTGATTAACTAATTTTTTGTATTGTTCCTTTTATGCCTTATAAATATGCATTTTCTTAATAGACCTGAATATGTGAAAAAGTAATCTAGAAAATCTGCTCCCTTTCTAATAAAATTCTGTATTCTACACACTAATTTGTAATTTCTAATACAGACGGAGAAGCATATTCACAGGGCTATTATGAGCAAGGCAACAGTGTACTGTGTAATGTTAAAGACATTAGAAAATATTCTTTCCCCATAACGGAAAAAAAATAGTATTTCCTACTGTAATTGGATCTTAAATTGTACTCTTATTGATATGCAGGAAAGAAAATAGAACAACGTTATTTAGTATATTACTTCTCTTAGGGGGTTATTTATCAAGGTCCGAATTTAACTCAATATCGGCTGCTACAAACTCCGATCTAACCCGCTCGGGTTTTCCACGCTTATTTATTATTACATTTTCCCTGAAAATTACCTTTGCGGGAAAAGCTCAGAATTCCACAAATTTTTTCGTGAATTTTCCCCGAAAACTCCGGAAACATTGTGAAATTGCCCGAAACCCCGACACAACCAAAAATCAATGGGACTGTTCCCATTGACCGTTATGCAACCTCGACAGGTTTGAGATGCCGTGGTTTTATATTCTGACTTTTTAGCCCTCGAGGTTTAATAAATTCCGAAAAACTTGTGATTTTTTTTAAAGTCTATTATAACACAAAAAATCACAAATCTTCCGGATTTCGGGGAATTTCAGGCATTCGGAGCTTAGTAAATAACCCCCTTTCAGTAAACTGTAAGGTTATGGCAAGTTTTGGCAAGTTTTAGTTCATAAAGTGAGAATTTTCCTTTTTCTGGTATTGCAGTTTATGGCCATGATGTCAGAAGTTTACCATTTATTGGTCTGGAACATAGTATTTGAACTGACTGCAGGATAGATTACAAAGAGTTGAGGTAAATAGAACATTTACTAATTGGATCAGTGTTTTTAGTGAAGTACCAAAGGGCTCTGCCATTTGCCCTTTGCTTTATTATTTTTAATAATGAGGTGGGCATTTTAAGTGCCATCTCTATTTTTGCTGATGATAACTGTGCAAAATGCATTCATGTTGCCACTCCACTGCAGAGTAATTCAACTAACTTGGAGATCAGGACAGCAAACAGACAGATGAGGTTCAATGTAGATAATTGTATGGTTATGCATTTTGGTAGAAATGCAGGTAGTATGTTTTGTGTATTCTTACTTGAGAAGGATTTGGATATTTTTGTTGATTACAAAGCTATTCAGAGTAACTCAGTGGCCACTACAGCAAAATATAAATTACTGTCTTGAATTTATAAAGGGCATTAACTCTTGGGATGAAGATATTATTTTGCCTCTTTCGAGATCTCTGGTAAGGCCTCACATTAGGTATGCAGCCCCAATATTCGAGGAGGATATTAGTGAGCTGGAAAGAGTGCTAGTAAAGGAATAGAAAGAATGAAATTTAGACTGTTTTTGTTTATCTATGAATACTCTTTACAAGTACATTACAGGTCTATTAAGATCTTTCTTCCCATTGGCTAGGGCCTCACAGGGGCCAAAATCAGCTAGCTGAAATACTCTGGCTGATTTCAGCCTTACTGCAGGCAGTAGCCTTCTCTCATTTCAGCATTCAGTAACTTTGAATCGGCTTCGGCATGAACAGACTTTTTGGATTTTGGCGTAGAACCGCATGTATAAAATCTACAACTAAAGTGATCTTCAGATCTACAGTTAGTTTAGTATAGGTATAAATAGTTTATATAAGTCAGAGTATAGGTATCTCTGTATATGTATGTTATATACATATATGGTATGATAAATGTTCGGATATATGGCTATGAAGCTATGGTTGTATGTGTAGTTAAATCAGTGCTCCTAGATGAGAGAGAGAGAAATTTCCAGAAAAATAAGTTTCTAGGGCATTTCACAATGATGACTGGAACTTTTGCAATTACCAGTCCTGACTTGAGTATAAGCTTTTTGTTTTATAAAAGGGGCCCATTTGGAAGCTTCCTATCAAAAGAAGACCAGTCTCCAAACACATTATCAAAGATTTGAAAAAATGTGTGCTTTGTGCCATGACTTGGCATGATTAAACATCTGCTAATCAACTCCTAGCCTTGGCAGAATTATACATTAAACCTGTGACATAGACATATTGTTTATGGCTCCAGATACAAGACAATCAAATACTGGTATTTAACTTCAACAACATTGGTTTTCTTGGTGGATATTCTGATTTCCAAAATAGGTGCAAAATGGCAGAAATGCAGTTGCCAGTAATTACAAATTAGCAATTAACTTTGAATGGCCTGATACAAGTTTGAAAATTAAAGACCATATTTGTTGCTATTGGCTTCTGAACTTTGCAAGTCCCTCCAGCTGTGATGCACCACTTTTTTTGTCTTGGATAGATAAAACAAAATTGTACCCTGACCAAAACAACCATTTGGTGAAAAATGAATGCCACATTTTAAAACTATAAATAAGACCTAAGCAACAAGACCAACATCTGCTGAAAGACCAAACTGGAAATCTGCTGACGAGAAAGCTAAATAGCTGAAAAACCACAAAAAATAAGAAATGTAATTGCAATTTTTTTTCTGAATATCAACGCCTACATTGTAATAAAAGTTCATACTTTAAAAGAGCTAGTTATATTATTTGTAAAGATATATTTTATACCACCTTGGGTCTGACCTATACCATTCAAGATTTCAGGTGCATACACAAGGGGTAGGCATATATGGATGGTGTATGGTTCACTAATTGTGCCCCATGAATAAATCAGCCTTTATACATTTAATTTTATTAGTCAGTTTTGTTTCATCCAGCATATATTTTATATATTAACATATATATTTATGTTCAATTTTGTAAAGTAAAGTTATAGGAAGTTTGTTTTATAATCAAGGATAAATCTCTGCCATAATGAAATATATGTTTTTAGCAGCTTCTTGCTAAACGTAGACTTTTTTTAGTTAATCTTATAACTAAATCTATTAGTGATGCTTTCAGCCCAACTTAACCTACATTCTATGCATTATTTTAAACACATTTGAAACTGTCAGGTTATCAGATACCTTGACAGGGCTGATGAATGAGGGACTGACTCTGCTACAATTCTTATAAAAAGATACAGTGCCTGAGGATGAGAACAGGGCAGAGTTTTATGTAGAAGTGACAAATTGAATATCAGCAAACTCAGGCCCTTACATATACAACATAATGTATCTCATTTAAAAAGACACAGACATCTCAATATGCTGTGCCTAATGTACTGGTGATTATTTAAATACCCCTTACCATTTTAGCTTTAGTGGACTTTTGCAGCTAATTTGCAGTTTGGGGGTGGTTATTCATGACTACAGACAATGTAAAGGAACATGTGCTTTAATGCACAGGGCAGCAAATTGAATTATTATGTTTGTTGTGCAAAGCTGCTTAAGCTGCACACAAGATATTAACCTCCTACTGCTCTTTGAGTTAACATAGACAAAGGCCAGCCTTCCAATGCCGAGAAATGAGAGAGAGAGTTTGCATTGTGAACTATTCAATTATCCATTAAAAGCAAAGCCGTTAATGATCAATTGCACCTGGGATTTCATATTTTAACAGGGAGTAGATATAGCTACCATACCAATTGCAAAATAATATTATAAGGTAATTAACAAGTCTTAATAATCAATGTTGTCATTTTGATATGTAGAACTGGTAATAGAGTAACACCAGCAAACTGGATAGTAAATTGACCAACTTGGCTTATCTGCACTAACCTTAGTTCTGATAGCTTACTCACAGGAAAGCAATGGTAATAAACTAGTTGTTAAATGAGTTGTTCATCAGTGTGAAAAACACGTAACACTTGCATGTGGTCCCGGTGATCAGTAGCTTTACTCTGTACCTTTAAGCTGGAGTCAGTGTGCTCCTGTAAGCAGCACTGACAGGCACAGAGAATTCTGCATAGAAAAACAAGAGCAACTTAGTCATCAATCAGGGGCAACTCAAAAGAGGGCTTTTGTATTTTGGGCAAAACATATGGCATTTTCCACCTTGCCCCCATTTTAAATGCACCCTCCTCTGATAAGAACGCTGCCAGCAGGTCTTCTTTGGCCATTCGCATGTTTACTTACATTTTAAACACATTGTATAGCTTTGCGCATCACTGCATCCCTTGTAAATTGTAGTATTGTCTAGGGAACACCCACAATCTTGTGGGGAAGGGTACATTCCCAAGTTAGTTAGAAAAGAATGCTCCCCTCCACATTTAAGCTTTTACATTTTCATCTACAGTAGAAATCCCATTTATGTTTTTCAGGGGACCAGAAAAAATTTATGTAAAATCCAGGAAAATCTAAATCAGGGAAATATATTATGCATAATATATAGGTGGGACCACAAAACAACAATATAAAATGAGGGAAAACTTAAAATCAGGGGATGTAAAATGGGGGTTCAGTTGGAAAACTTGAACATCTTAAAAGAATGGCTGGTGCACCCCCATTGCATATAGTATCACTTCTGTGATTTTACTCTGCAAAAACTAAGGGGGTTATTTACTAAGCTCCGAATACCCGAAATTCCCCGAAATCCGAAAAATTCGTGATTTTTTTTTAATAAAATCGGACTTTTAAAAAAATCATGAATTTTTCTGAATTTATTAAACCCAGAGGGCTAAAAAGCCCGAATATAAAAACACGGCATCTCAAACCTGTCGAGGTTGCATAAAAGTCAATGGGAACAGTCCCATTGATTTTTGGTTGTGTCGGGGGTTTTGGGCAATTTCACTATGTTTTCGGAGCTTTCGGGTGAAAACTCAGAAACATTCGGAGATTTCGGGGGAAAATTCATGAAAAAATAGTGAAAATCTGAGCTTTTCCCGCAAAGCAAATTTTCTGGAAAATGTAATAATAAATAAGTTAGATCGGAGTTTGTAGCAGCCGATATTGAGATAAATTCGAACCATGATAAATAACCCCCTAAATATCAGAGATACCAGTCAAGTCCCATAAGGAACCAGTTTTAATTACTTGTCCCATCTAGCTGCAGATTGGGTTTTTTGCCATCCTCTGGATCAATTTATTTGTAGCTAGATAACTAGGAAGGTAGGTAGGGATTATGTGTGAATGAATGCTGAATGAAACTCGTGGCCGCCATTACAAATCTCTCATCCCCGTACAAGCTGACAATAGAAATATATAGAGCTGTATCAGTGAGTGAATGTTAGGGTTGACAATGAGTTAAACTAAATTTGTGTGGATTGATGGGCTTAAGAGTTTATATGCTAGGGTCACAGGGAGCCTAGATTGTGGGGTTAATGGAGAAGTTTCAGGACAAAGACAACACTGCTTAAGGAGAGGTTAGAGAGGAAGGTGGTGGTGGAGAAACATCAGGGAAAAATTAAGACTTGACAGAAAGATGCAGGAGGCACATCATAAGAGTAGTGTAGGGTAAGGTCAGAGAATGGGGAGATTTATAGAGAATTAGCAGGTGGTTAATACAGAAGAGTGGAGAAAGACCATTAATAAAGTCAGTTATCATTGAATAATTGTCCCCCCACAATTGTGGTGAAGACTATTAGAACCAGTACTGCTATAGGGGAAAATAAATTTTTTACCCCAAAAACCCCTGTGCTATTCCACTAACATGAGGAGCAAGCTTCCATTACATTATGGGCATGCAAGTGATTAAGATTGGGGGGCAAGTCCACCGCTCCTACCTCATCTGTATAATCATTGAACTGGTGCACTCACTCATCAATCATATGCATGCGCCCCATGCACCCTCCCAGTGCAAGTGGCTTAGTGCTCTCCAGGTCCAAATTTTTGGGAAAAATAATTATTGTTCCCCCCTATATGAGGCTGTAACCACAAAATTCATACAGGCAACAGACATGTAACCCATTATGAATATACTAAAGACATTTAGACATTTTGTGCATTAAGCTACATAAAAATCTTCTGTGCTGTCTTCTGCACTGCGTTCCAGTGCACAATGCACCTTGACATTCTCCTGAGGAGAGAAAGTGTAGAAAACCTATGGTCTCTGCCTGAATTGTGGTCTGAGTGGCCATTTTCTTAAGTCTTGCCCTAGGATTGAGGCATAGTAATTTGCAGATAAGCAATTTCCCTGCATCCTTATCTTTTTCCTCTAAGTCCTTTCCCTTTCATGCATTTTTGGACTCTGGGGTACTTGGATCAAATATGTCTGAGATTGCCTATCCTTCATAAAGCCATGCTGATTGCTGCTCATAATACCATTCACTAGGACAAAATGTTGAATGTGATTCCTTAACAAGCCTTCAAATAATTTGCCCACCACAGATGTCAAGTTTACTGGCCTATAATTGCCAGGCTAAAATCATAATCCCTTTTTAAATATTGGAATGACATTAGCTTTTCTCCAGTCCATAGGTACCATACCAGATGAAAACGAATCTGAGAAAATCAGAAATAGTCGTCAGTCTAAAACTCTCTTAGAACCCGGGGTTATGCCATCTGGTCCTGGTGCCTTGTTTACATTCATTTTTATTAAAGCTTTATGAATAGGGATGTAGCGAACTGCCGATTTGGTGTTCGCGAACGCCGTTCGCGAACACCGGCAAAAAATGCGAACGTTCGCGAACAGTTCGCGAACTTCGAACACCCGCTAAAATCGTTCGATTCGAAAGATCAAAGGATTTTAATCTTTCGATCGAAGGATTTTCATTCGAATCGAACTATCGAAGCCATTTGATCGAATGCTTTTCATTCGATTGAATGCTTACAATCGTTCGAACGAATGGAAATCGTTCGATTTTAGCGGTCGAAGGAATTCGAATGGTCGAATGGTCGAACGACTTGTATTCGAATCGAACGCGAACTCAAAATGCGAACGTTCCCAAACGTTCGCGAACATTCGGCGGACGCGAACGGTCGAAGTTCGCGCGAACTAGTTCGCAGCAGAACAGTTCGCTACATCCCTATTTATGAATCATATCCTGAGTCAGCCACTGACTAGATTGAGCTGAGCCATCAGTGCAGCTATGAAATGATAACAAACAAGGGAAAGTTGTGCTCACCACTATTTTTTAAAACCATTAGGCGGGGGTGCAATGAG
Source organism: Xenopus laevis (assembly GCF_017654675.1). Taxonomy (NCBI): domain Eukaryota; kingdom Metazoa; phylum Chordata; class Amphibia; order Anura; family Pipidae; genus Xenopus; species Xenopus laevis. The sequence continues at coordinate 121,664,583 of NC_054372.1, read as the reverse complement.
GCTGCGACCACAGAATACATATAGTCAAATACAAGAGTCCTCTGCACTCAACCCATTATCAATATATTTAAGACAGCGACATTTTGTGCATACTGCTACTAAAAAATGCCTTACCCTTTAAACAAAACAGGGATTGTTTGTCCATATATTGCAATATATTTAAGCTGGCCAACTACGTCAAAGTCATCCCATATCTGGCCAGTCCTATGCTCAATTTTATCTGATTCATTAAGAATTCTATTGCTTCATTATACATTTTACAAAGGGACTTGGTTTTACCTGCAACTTAGCTTGCTGCTTTCAAAGTAAACCTCCATACTTGGCTGCCCTTTTATTAGACACCAGTGGGATCACCTGACTATAGCTGGGAAGGGTGGGAGCTACAACATGGAGCTGGTCACTGCTCCCACCCTTCCCAGCTATAGTCAGGTGATCCCACTGGTGTCTAATAAAAGGGCAGCCAAGTATGGAGGTTTACTTTGAAAGCAGCAAGCTAAGTTGCAGGTAAAACCAAGTCCCTTTGTAAAATGTATAATGAAGCAACAGAATTCTTAATGAATCAGATAAAATTGAGCATAGGACTGGCCAGATATGGGATGACTTTGACGTAGTTGGCCAGCTTAAATATATTGCAATATATGGACAAACAATCCCTGTTTTGTTTAAAGGGTAAGGCATTTTTTAGTAGCAGTATGCACAAAATGTCTCTGTCTTAAATATATTGATAATGGGTTGAGTGCAGAGGACTCTTGTATTTGACAGCTATGAAATGAGCCTTCTTGTTCTGCTTATCTTTCTGTAGGGGTCCTTGTTTAGGAAACATTACAAATCAACGCATCATATGACAAGTTCATATTATATGACAAGTATAGCATTTAAATTATCCCTCATAGGGTTTTAAAGTACAAAGGTGAAAGTCTTTTGGTTTTACTTCAAATAAGGAGAGGTACAGAACAAAACAACAGTAGAATTGTGGTATTTGGAAGTTTTACTTTAAGGGCCAATTCAATGTGCATTCCAGTTGTATTAGGTTTGTGCCAATTAAGAAAAATTTCGTATGCAGTAGAATTAAAAATGTGTAGGAGCTGCCAGACAATCTGAGAGAAAAGGATCTGATATAGTACCCAATCCTTAACTTTGAATACAGAAAGTACCAATGTGTTCCTTCAGTTTTTTTGCACTTGCATGTTCTATCTTTGTCCCATACCTAGGGCACCATTAGGAGATAACATGCTTTTAACACCTCTTCCAGTCAAGCCCACTCTAATTCCAGTTTCCTATTTACTTATAGCTTTGGATTCCCATGTTCAGCCAGGCATTGATATAGGGGAGTGAGGGGAGCACACAGGGTATATTAGCACATACATGAGAGTGAAGCACATTCAGCATGAGCATGTCTCAACAAAGCTCTGGTCCAAAACATCTGCAAATATATAAATTGAGAGACATTTTTATTATAGGTAGGATACAGGAGCACTGCCTATTTCAGCTGTTATGCCCCTCCCCCTTATATTAATAAAGTTTTATACTGCTCATTTTGGCATGGACCAAAGCACCCACTGGATAAAATTGCTCCCCCAGCTGTCTTTGAAAAAGGAGTGCAGTATCACCCATACCAAAATATTCACCTATTCATAGAAGGGTTTCTATTTCTGCACCCGGTAAAAGGCTATGAGGTAAAAGCCCCATGTTGTTCATGCTGTACAAAATCAGCTGGATATACTGCAGTGCTGCATCATGTCCATGGTCAATTGTTTTCCATCAAATGACTGCACTCCACAGTTACCCTTACATACAGTTTAGGAGGGCACAACAGTCTGATCCCTGGACACCACTATGTCCAACTACAGGTCTCTATTTACCCTCTTTTGGGTGACTTTTCTTGCATCCAACCAACACACCTACGGCATGTCTGCAAAGGGTTACACAGGTCTAACCATTGTTTGCCCACCTGCCACCACCACCTCGTCTCTTTATATCACAAATGGTGGCAACCTAGTGCTTGTGCACTAACTACTTGTGCTACTAACTGCCCCAGGTGACCTAAGCACCATAGAGCTCAAATGCACCAATTAAAATGCTGTTTGTGCCATAGCCCTTTAAACATGTGACCTTGTATGAAAAGAAAAAAAAACAGGTGCTGCCATACCTATATGTCACTTGGCCCACAGCAAAATCATTCCACTCAAATCTTCTAGAAGTTGACTTGTTTGACCAATATATATTGAAATCCTTTATCAAAGGATGTTTGCTTCATCTATTTTAACGAAGGAAATAATGTTGACAACGACAAACAACATTTTGGATAATATTGTTAGGTTCCCAAGAAAGATTGGTGTCGCAACCAAACCAAATTGGGATCACAATTGTTGGACAGAAGGTCCAAAGTAAAAAGATAGTTAAAGAGACAAGAAAAACAAATACAGGTACCGGTTAATGACAAATTTAATGCAAATCATAGATGTGACAGCAGTTAGAATAAGAACCCAATAACTTAAGCTAATGCTGAAATCACAATAACTGTTACGAAATGTTATTTACAAATAAGCAGGGCCTTGAAAAAACAAACATTCAGTGGTAATAAGAAATTAAACTTATAAATAGTCCCTGAAAGCATTGTTACTGGTAATATATACATGCTTTAAGATGGTTTGTAAAATCTGCAAGCACACTTAATACAAAGCAAAGACTTTTAAAAATCACATCTGACAGATATTTGATATGAAAAGTAAAATGAAATGCCAAACCAAATATTTGGTTTATAGACTGGAATGCATATAATGGCGTTTTCTACACTAGATTTTCCACAAAATCTTTCAAAGCTAAATTTATGGAATATGTAGGAGCCATAAAGGGAAAGAGTAATAAATACAAGGTAGACACAGCACACTTAGCTTGAATATACACGACTAGAGAAAAGTAAAATGTTACTTTATTTGTAAACCATTAGTCCTTTGTCTAATTTTGTTAATGATTCAGATACCAGCATAATTCTTCCGTTCCAGTCGTTATACTACTTGGGACATTTTAATAAGTGGTTAAGAGTACTTAATATATGTATACCTAACGGTATTTGTTAATATAAAATAATGACATTTTAGTATGATTTTAGAATTGTTAATGGGGTGGTTCACCTTTAAGTTAACTTTCAGTATGTTTTAGAATGGCCAATTCTAAGCAGTTTTTCAAGTGGCCTTCTTTTTGTCTTTTTTAATAGTTTTTGAATTATTTGCCTTATTCTTCTGATTCAGGCTACATGTTTATTTTTATTGCCATATTTTATTACTAATCTTTCTATTTTAGGTCCTCTCCTATTCATATTCCAGTCTCTTATTCTAATCAATGCCTGGTTGTGGACCCTATTGCTGTTGAGCTGTTGAATAAAAGGCTTAAAGGAAAACTATACCCCCAAAATGAATACTTAAGCAACAGATAGTTTATATCAAATTGAATGACATATTAAAGAATCTTACCAAACTGGAATATATATTTACATAAATATTGCCCTTTTACATTTCTTGCCTTGAACCACCATTTCGTGACTCTATCTGAGCTGCCTCAGAGATCACCTGACCAGAAATACTACAACACTAACTGTAACAGGAAGAAGTGAGGAAGCAAAAGGCAGAACTCTGTCTGTTAATTGGCTCATGTGACCTTACATGTGGTTTGTATGTGTGCACAGTGAATCGTACGATCTCAGGGGGCGGCCCTTATTTTTTAAAATGGCAATTTTCTATTTATGATTACCCAATGGCACATACTACTAAAAAAGTATATTATTATGATAATGGTTCATTTACATGAAGCAGGGTTTTACACATGAGCTGTTTTACTCAGCATCTTTTAATAGAGACCTACATTGTTTGGGGGGTATAGTTTTCCTTTAATAACTCAAAAACCTATGAAAACTAATTGCAAGTTGTGTCAGAATATAACTCTATTTGTTATACTAAACATTTATTTAAAGGTGGCCAATAAGATTTTATGTTATAACAAAAACAAATTAAAGACAACAATAAAAACCACTATTCCCCTGAGAGGGAAGGTGCAAGTCACAAAACATTCAGGGACATTACTCCTCAGATGCGACAAGAATAGACCTGAAGGTCCTACATGTTACAAACAGTTGGATCATCTGTGTGAGCTGCTTTTATTTTTTATTAATGTTTTTTATCCTTAAACAGATTTAGAGCATGGCAGCGCTCATCTGTTATCTTTTTGCTCATGATACAAGATAACCTTCATACGTATTTTCATGATATTTTTGGTTTTTTTCCCCGCAAACAAAATTTTCGCAAAAGTCTACTAATAAATAAAGGCAAAAAAAACCAGTATAGATTTGGTTGGAGTTTTTTTCAGAGAATATTTAGATAAATTTGCCCTTTGATAAATAACCCCCTTAAAGTGCTGTATGGTGATCTAAACTACAGAAAGATCCATTATCTGGAAAACATCAGATCCCTAGCATTCTGAATAACAGATCCCATACCTGTACATTGAATTTAACAGTGTAGCAGTATGGAGTGCTTAATGTTGATTCCTTCCCCATCAGCAGTTACAGAACGAAATGCATTGCACTTAGCAAATGCTATGGAACCTTGTTTAACTACAGGCTAAAACTGGGGATAATCTACTCACCAATCGAATTGGTGGTTAGAATCATCACATCATTTCCCCTTACACTTTTGTGGATTATGCCCTGATCCAGTTCTTATGATTAATATTAAATTATTCATATGATTAGGGTCTTGAGAAATCCCTAATATACACTTTTTATAAGTGGAGTGGGTGAACTTATCATGAAGTTCTTCTCAATGTCCATGTCCCCTTATTTTGTAGCCATTGTCTTTGTGAAACATCTATGCTACAAACCAGATAGAAGGTCCCTTTTTGGGTTCGAGTTTAGCTAAACCATTGCCTAGGATAATTAAACACATTTTTCTGGTAGCTTTCAAAACAGTTACAAGAAAAAGAGGAAGGTAGGGGGTTGAATAATGGTTTAATCTAATTATCTAGCGTGCAAAGACTATACATGGAGTCTCTTCAATTTCCATTTTTAGCCTGTTTAGCTAAAAAATTAATATAGTATATGTGCTTTTGATTTTCATACTGAATAAGCAGGGTGTTCAGTGCAACTATGCAGAAGTGCAAGGAATGCCTTTAGATGCCTTTAAAGGAGAAACAAACACTTAATAAAAAAAACCCTACCCCCTACCCTACATAGACCCTCCTACCCCCCCCCCAGCCTAGCTGCCCCTCAGGCAAATGCCCCTAACTCTTTACTTCTCTTTACTTACTTGTACCCCTCCGTGCAGATTCTGTCCAGCGGAGTTCATGGGTGCCATCTTCTTCTCTTCAATAATCTTCAGAAAGAGAGGGGGGTCTATGTAGGTTGGGGGGTAGGGTTTTTTTTATTACTCCTTTTATTATTATTTTATTACTCCTTTAAGTACCTTTAATGGGTGGTGTTTTTTCACACAATGCAGGAACCTTTCTTTGACTGCAGCTGCACTTATTGGATGTAAATGAGCACTTCAAAGGAATTAAGCAGATCTCTGGATACAAAGTCATCTTTGAGTTTGTTAGGAAATTTTTACCAGAAGGCTGCTACTAGGGCTTTGCTATTAAAGTCAGTTTTAGCAGCAGGAGATCTGAATTCTGTAGCACAGATTCATACTTTCAGACCACCAGGAGGTCCTAAATGTTTGGCAGAGATGTTTAATGAGCTGAGCAGTAGGGATAGGTGAATTTTTTTGCCTTGTTTCGCCGCAAAAATGATGCCCATAGACCTGTATGGCGCCGTGCGTCCAAAAAAAAGATGCTTGTCAAAAAAAAAATCGCCTCGCAACAACATTTTTTTCACGCCCATAGACTTTAATGCATAGGCGACATTTCGCCGGCAGTGAATTTTTGGCGAAATGAAATGAGTCAAATTTGCCCATCCCTACTGAGCAGTTGTTTATTATCCACAATATATAGACCCTCTGTATAAATCTGTGTACTTTTCAATACCCTGCACAGCATATATCACATAGTTGTTCTCGCACTTAGGTGTTCGGTCTTATGGGCAGTTCAGCTTCTTTTTTAAGTTGTTGTTTGGTTTTAAAAACAAAGAAATGCAAGGTTGGAAGTTTGTTGTAAATACCAGCTATGTATGACTGATGTGCTCCTCCCCTGTGTGTTGGTCTGGTGCTCCTGTTTAAACTTGATGCTATTTTGGCCCTATCTGGGTTTCCACAAGCTTTCAGTTTAACTCTAATGGTTTTGATAACCCCACCTTATGTTCCAGTGGGTTGTGGGAATCAAACAGTGAATACTGATCCGTGTAAGTAGGTTCCTCCTCTTTTATACACACTGTACAATACAAAAATGCCATTTATTGCTTTTTCACATGCCCACTGAGTTTATGTGTTCCGTGAAGGTTGGAACCTTACGCATTTTAATTTTGACCGAGATGCCATCTATACATCTGAACCAATGACTCAGTGCTGTTCAAGGCTCTCTTTTTAACTTCCTCCATGTAAAGGTTCAACACAGTGGGAGACTGATGAATCCATGGCAGAGTATGGGTGGTGAAATGTTTTTAAGATTACTCAGCATATCCAGTGGCTTTAGACTTATAACTAGTTGATATGGTATAGCATGACCAGAAAAATAAAAAACTTTACATACATGCTTACTCAAAATGTTGTAACGTTGGGCATGTTGGTTTAAAAATAGGCAGTACCAACAGTGAATGTGACCAAAATATTGAGATGTGGCTAAAAAAATGTGTTCTTCAAACGATACATTTCAGCCACTGTTGATCCTAAATCTGCTTTAGTGCTTAGCATCACTGATGTTCATTCTACCCTATAGATCAATGTATCTTTTATCTGCAAAGCACAAGTCACCCATTATGTATGTTTTAAGAAAGAAGAAAGAGTTGCAGTGGTGACCTGCCTATATTAAAAACACAAATCTTCTGTCAACTATTTCTTTTTATTTGAAGCTATAAATATGAATCATCCTTGTCTAAAATTATCCTGTAAAAGAACAGAAAAAAATCTTTTTATTGGGTCAATAAAATATACGATTGGCTTTGCAGCCATGCTGTTTCTTTATGCTCTCTCCCTAAGTGACTTTTTTTTAAAACGCAAGATCTAAAGATTGGTTTTTCCTTTTGGACTGTGCAAGCAATGTTTTGCTTAGCTCAAATTCAATAATGGGATGAAACAGTAACTTATTTAAAATGCTTTATGAACACATTGTATTCAGACAAGTGTTTCATTGTCTGGCTAAATGTGTCTTAATTTCCAGCGGAATCAAACAAACATCAATAATTATAGGCATAATAGAATTTGTATAAATCATTTTTGATTTATAACAATGATGTCTATTAGAGTGATGATAAATAATTTTATCGCTAAATGATTTTCTCCCATTAGTATGTGAAAGCCAACGTCCTCTGTAATTATTTTACTACCAATACAGCAAGCTAGGGAGGATTTATATACAAAGATACATGGTAAACAGACAATACATATTTTAATAAGGCTTGTGTCATATTACATTTTGTGTTCAGTTATTTATGAATAGGGCCAGCCAAATGTAAACATATAAGCCCATGTGGATTTTTATTAAGAATGGTAACATGTGCCTAATCTCTAAAGTTTAGTCAGTGCATAAAATAGAAAAATAGATTTCAGCTGACTAAAAATATCCACTGATTCTATTCACTTGAATGTACCTATGGTACAGGTGTGATCATTGTTCATCTATAAATTAATATAGTTTTGGGCCAAAAGCACTTACACTCATACTTGATGGCAGGGCCACCATCAGAAATCATGGGGCCCCATACAACAAAATTTTCAGGGCCCTCAAGCCCCACACTCACACTACAGTTAAAAGACCACATCAGCGCTAAAATTGGTAAACCCCCCCCACACACACAAGTTATAAAAAGCCATTGATTGTCAGGGCCCCCCTATAAGATAAAAAAACTGTGGCGCCAGGGCCCCCCATAAAAGTTTTTTTTAAAAAAATTGGTGGTCAAGGCCCCCCATAAATTAAAAAAAATGTTGGCGCCAGGGCCCCTCCATAAAGGACACATTCCTAACACCCCTTAGGCTTACAGTGTAATGCAACCCCTCCCTCACCTTGTTCTATGGTGGAGTAATGGATTTTGGCAATTGAATACTTTTGCTTTCCATAGTGGGTGGTGCACAGATTTCCTGGAATGCAGTTTGCCCATATGCAGTAACCTATAGCAACCAATTAATTGTTTAGATTTAAACAGTTGACATGTAAATTCTTTCTGCTGAGTAGTGATGGGCGAATTTGCGCCGTTTCGCTTCGCCGAAAAATTCGCGAATTTCGAGCGAAATTCGCGAAACGGCGAAAAATTCGCGAAACGGCGCCGGCGTCTCGTTTTTGACGCCGGCGCCCGTTTTTGACGCCGGCGCCCGTTTTTCCGACGCCGGCGCCCGTTTTTTGCGCCGGCGTCCGTTTTTCGAAAAAAAAATTTTGACGCCGGCGAATTTTTTTGACGCGAATTTTCGCGGGCGATTCGCGAATTTATTCGCTGGCGGCAAAACGCGCAAATTCGCCGCGAATTCGCGCCTGGCGAATAAATTCGCCCATCACTACTGCTGAGTGGTTGCTATAAACAATAAGACAATTAGCAAACTTTATACCTTTTGTTACCTTTTCCCGTCACTATTATCCACAAACAGAAACAGTGTAAATGTCAGATTGATGATTTACATGAAGGTGAAAGCCAAGTACTGTATATCCCTTATTTTATTCCAGATTTAACTCTGCAGTCACATAGGAGTTAACTTTTTCCTACATAAGAAAAACAGCATTTTCATCCCCATTGGTAAAAAAAAAACTTTTGTACATATAGATTTTAAACACCAGTTTCCTTGCAAGCAGATGAAAGAGCTGCTAGTGGAATGTGGGACACCTGTTATAGAAACCTAGAAAATAAAAATCTGGATGATGTAGTGTCTAGTCAGCCTGAAATCTAATAATGGCGAGAAGTCCAAATATTTCTGTTTGTAAATCAGTAGAAAAATGAATCAGTGCTAGATTTTATTCACTGTTACTGGATCACAATGTGGTTTATTTTTTAATGCAATAGAAAAGTAAAACTTTGAATGTTCACCTAGGCATTTAAACCAATTGTATATTATTTGAAGCAGCACAGTTTCGCCACTATTACAGATTCAGTAGGCATCTGATACGCTCTTATATTAGTCTGAATCCAATACAGCAAGCGTCAAATGAAGATAAACCAGGTGCCATACTTTTACTACAGAGCAATTGCAAGATATTCCCATGGTGGGAAGAGCTGCAAGAAATCCCCCTGGCTCATACTAGAAGTTGTTTGCAGATAACAATAGTTTATAGATTTTCTGCCAGTGGAAATTTAGTTTTAAAGGGACAACCCCCCTACCCTTTTAAGATCTATTTATTATATTCTTAAGTTTAATGTAGGAAGTTTGTCTTGTTATTTTTTTATTTTCTGAACATTTTACTTGTTTCTTTTTAGTAGAATTTTTACAGGTTCTCTCTAACTTTATTTTTTTTAACAGTATGACTGTGAGCTTCTATACAAAGGAGATGTACAATTTCCATATCAGCATTGCTGGACAAAAAGCCCATGTGCCCCTGAGCAAATCTCTGAGAGTTTGTAGGCACTCTGTACATTGCATACATTTGTAGACTTATATGTGCAGTTTTGCTTTTAATAAAATTGGGACTAATCAGTTGGGGACAAGTAATACATTTTTAAAGCTTTTCTAATAAATGATGTAATTTTGTATTTTGCTGTATTTCATTAACAAAAACATGGAGGTTGTTCCTTGCACCATATTTCTGTATGAAAGGTCTTCACTAAAGTTGTATTTAAGGGTCTGTGTTTTTCAGACATGACCAAATTGACTGTTCTTCCAGCTAATCGGTTTACAAGCAAAGTCGAAACAGAAGCAAGATGATGGTGCACTGCTCTCACTATTTCATCTGCAATTGTCCCTGAATATGCCAATTAAGGGTAATGGTAAAACATATTTTCAGTCCAGGCAGACAAGCTGCAATGCCAACTGTAAAAACTGTCTCTATCTGGCTAGAACAAAGAGTGATGCTATGGGCATGTCAGTGATATGAGGGTTATTGAAACTAAGTCACATCATTCTTAGTTCTTAGTGTGCCCATATACATATATATTGAGAGCTTTGTCTGTGCAATACAGGTATGGGATCCCTTATCCAGAATCTGTTATACAGAAAGCTCCCTTTTTCCCATTTCATTTTATCCAGACCATAATTCAGTATTGATTCAGGAACTGGGGTCATAGATATTTAAGAGTCTTGTAGCAATTTGTGCTCCTCCTTTGCCTGCTGCAAACTCCAAACAGCTTCAAGGGTCAACCATCTAGATGGGAGCTTTTTGAATGAAGGACTGAACTTGATGTAGTCTTTTAGAGGAGAGTGAAAGTGCAAATTTCCGGGGGGGTGATTGATAGATTATAATCATTTACTTGATACCCCAGCCCAGTTTAGCATTTGACCCCCCCCCCCCATTGATTTACACTTTCATCTTTCTTTTTCCTCTCTTCAGCTTATTTTAATTACTGTTTACCGTTAATATGGAATATGAGAACATTATTTTATTATGAAAGATATGCATTTCACAGCCATGTAATAAACTAATATTCCCAAAGTGACTGACTTTGCGATACATATTCTACATTCCAGCAGAGGGCCAATTATCTACAAAAAAGCATCACTGTAAGAGAAAGTTAAAGTGCAGTAAGAAATGAATTAACAAACTGGTCACACAACATTAACTGCAAACAAATGACTTTGATTACTAACATAAAATGGTTTCTTATAAAATACCATTAGGGATAGTAAAGATGATTTTTTTTTCTTTTTTCCCTACACACTGGGACTATAATGCTATTTTATTCCAAATGAAAGAAACCATTCTGTCATTTTACTTTGCTTAATAATCAATTTAGGAGTCATTAAAGCTTGGTATAGCTGCCAGTTCCATAGACAGACTGCACAACGCAACTTACTGCATCTTATTTATCTGCTTATTGGCACACTGCAAATACGTCTGAAAAAATAAAATTAATTATTGCCTGTAAGCATAACATTTATTGAACCCAAGGGACCCTATTAAAGTGTTATAAATTCAGCTGTATTTGTCTACTGCTATTTAATTACTTTCAGTGTCCACATAGAAATAACTTGTCGGCAGTTATTTTGCAGAATGATTTCTACTATATTAGTCTCACCAGAATATTGTATTTTTTCTGGACAGCATAAAATAATGCATAGACATTTTTAATACTACAGTCAAAGTGTGAATTGCACTGTTTGTAAAATAGAGAAAAATACTGTCCTTAATTAAAAAAACAGCATGCATGTTAATGTTAATTATGTTCTAATTCTAACTGCTGCTGTTGCCACACTCCTCCTCCTACTCCTGTGAATGTACTTTATTGCTGCACCCAGCAATTAAAGGGGAACTGTCACAGACAACATGCACCCAAACTCTAGCAGACACCTACCACACTTTTTTCTCTTATAGCGTTCATTATTTTCCCTTATAGTTTTTGGGCTACAAATTGTGTATTAGTATCAGCTTCAAATATTTTTCTACTGCAAACAATACACCATACTGTATATCAGTACTGAATTGCAAATTATCTAATCAGCCAATCAGAGCAGATGAAACCTGTCAGCATGATGCTGTGACCCACAGCATCAGTAAGGTGGTTGTGGCATGGTAGAAAATGCAAAGTAATTATTATAAATATCATAGATATCAATTATTACATTTTCATTATGAAACATATTGGGCACTGATTCTCAACATGGAGTCCCAAGATGTTTCTATACTAAAATCCTCAGAAATCCTTTAACATTATCAGGCAGATATATCAAAAATTGTATGTGATTTTTTTCAACTATTTTAAAGTTTTTTGCACCCAAACTATTGTTATATTTTCAAAAACTCGAATGTATGTGAGTTAATTAAAAATACTCAAAAATTAGCCATCAAAAGCTGGGTAAGTCCTGAAGAAATCAATGGGAGTTGTCCTAGGCAGTTTTTGTGGTTGATTTAAAAGTACCGTATATACTCGAGTATAAGCCGTCCCGAGTATAAGCCGAAGTACCGAATTTTACCTCCAAAAACTGGGAAAGCTTATTGACTCGAGTATAAGCCTAGGGTTAGAAATGCAGCAGCTTCCGGTAAGTTTCATTAAAAAAATTGAAGGTTTCTGCTCCCATTGGAGGTGCCGGTGTCTCGTTTTTGGATGCCGGAGACTATTCTTGGACGCCAGTGAATATTCTTGGAGACTATTCTTGGGCGCCGGCGACTATTCTTGGGCCCCGGCGACTATTCTTGGGCCCCGGCGACCGTTTTTGCGATTGACCCGAGTATAAGCCGAGGTAGAGTTTTTCATCATATTTTGGGGGCTTATACTCGAGTATATATGGTATTTATCTGAAAACTCGATCAATTTGACTTTCCAGGACATAAATTTGACCAATTCAAGTTTTTCCGGGACATGAACTTGATCATTAGAGTTTTTTTCATTTTTCAATGAAGTTTTTGACATTCTGATTTTTACATAAATGTAAACATTCAAAATTCCAGTTTATCGGTGGTAGAAAAACCCTCACACAACTCATAAATTTTCACCAAATATGGCCTTTAATAAAGCATTAAGGCATTCTGAGAGTTGTAGTTCCCTGGGGAGTATAGTTTAAAGAATATAGTGGCCTTTTCATGAAGCCATGAAATATTTGAAATAGATCAAAATTTTGGTAAGAATAAACAACTTAATAAATTATAATTTAATAAATGATACATCCATAATTACTTTTTCGTATATATATATGTATATATATATATATATATATATATATATATATATATATATATATATATATATATATATAGACAAATACAAGATTCCTCTGCACTCAACCCATTATCAATATATTTAAGACAGAGACATTTTGTGCATACTGCTACTGAAAAATGCCTTACCCTTTAAACAAAACAGGGATTGTTTGTCCATATATTGCAATATATTTAAGCTGGCCAACTACGTCAAAGTCATCCCATATCTGGCCAGTCCTATGCTCAATTTTCATCTGATTCATTAAGAATTCTATGGTTTAATTATACATTTTATAAAAGGGACGAATACGTTTTACCTGCAACTTACTAGCTGCTTTCAAAGTAAAACTCCCAAACTTGGCTGCCCTTTTATTAGACACCAGTGGGATCACCTGACTATAGTTGGAGGGGGTGGGAGCTACAACATGGAGCTGGTCACTGCTTCTGTATAACTATAACAAACAAGGGAAAGTTGTGCTCACCACTAGTTTTTAAAATCATTAGGCGGGGGTGCAATGAGGGTGTGACCACAAAAAACATAGACAAATACAAGATTCCTCTGCACTCAACCCATTATCAATATATTTAAGACAGAGACATTTTGTGCATACTGCTACTGAAAAATGCCTTACCCTTTAAACAAAACAGGGATTGTTTGTCCATATATTGCAATATATTTAAGCTGGCCAACTACGTCAAAGTCATCCCATATCTGGCCAGTCCTATGCTCAATTTTCATCTGATTCATTAAGAATTCTATGGTTTAATTATACATTTTATAATCTACAGTCTGGTCATTTCCCTATGGGACCAGACTGTAAATTATATCCTTATAAACGGCGCGTTCTGGCGTCAGAACGCGCCGTTTATAACTTAATGAGTCAGCAGTGGTCACTGACGCACGCTACCTGCAGCTTTTCTTCCTTCCTGTCCGCCTCACTTATCACTTCCTCCATCATGTGGTATGCTCACTCGTGCCTGCTATTACAGTCTAGCTGACTTTTTTCCACTCTCCCACCCTCTGCCATGTCCTCCCTCAGCATCCGTCTCCCTCATCTGTTCCCCCGTCCACCTCTGATCACGCTCAGTCTGCGTCTCTCTCTCCCTCCAACCACTCCCTCTGCCCCTCCCACACCCTGTCACTCTTCGGTCGATCATTAGTTCTGCCGATACCACCCTCCAGCTAACAAACTTCAGACTTGCTCGTCTACGTATATCTCCCTCTTCTGCTCCCCAAGCCCCCTCCTTCTCTGGTCACAGTCCTTCTGCCGCTTTCACATCCTGACACTATTCACTCTTGTTACTTCTGCCGCTCCCACCCCCTCCCACTATCAAACTTCCCCCACCTTCCCTTGCCTTCAGCCATCTCTGATGCAGTGGAAACGTCACACAGAGCGGGCTACTTTAAAAGAACCTGCAGAAAGCATAATACAGGTACCTAGCCCCTTTCAAAGCGCTGCAGGGAAAGATAAAAATAAACAAGGGGAGACACCAGCAAAATAGACTAGTTGGCATTATGGCATTATGTAAAAAGCAAACACAGAAATCTTCAGGAAGTAAAAGCTGAACTCAGAAACTTTAGATTATAATGGATAATGTACCCCCTACTTAAAATTTATAAAGATATTAATATTCACCTCGGAGTTATGTGACCTGTATAAAAGCACTCGGCCTGCGGCCTCGTGCTTTTATATGGTCACATAACTCCTCGGTAACATAATATCTTTATAAATTACAGTAGGGGGTACATTATCCACTATATAAAAGGGACGAATACGTTTTACCTGCAACTTACTAGCTGCTTTCAAAGTAAAAATCCCAAACTTGGCTGCCATATATATATATAACACAATTCACAGGCTCAGTTAGAGTAACTGATTTTAATAAAAAAACAAAAGAAATTCCAACATTAATTAGCATCATAGTGAAAATCATCACGCTATGATGTGATCAAAAAAAAAAAAATATTCTCCTTCTCCATATTATGTGACCTTCCTGTTAAGATTAGATATCATAGTTCATTATTAATGAGGAATAACATTTTCATAAACAAAGGACAAATTATTGCAGATGCATATTGAACAAAGCCCAAGCCTGTGATATTTTTTGCCTAGTTTAATATTTGACTTTTCTAGGAAATACATAGCTCTTCAATTGCACCACTGAGAACCCAAAGCTCAATGTTAAAAACTGACTGATTTTTAAAGGGATACTGTCATGGGAAAAAAAATTTTTTTCAAATTGAATCAGTTAATAGTGCTGCTCCATCAGAATTCTGCACTGAATCCATTTCTCAAAAGAGCAAACAGATGTTTTTATATTCAATTTTGAAATATGACATGGGGCTAGACATTTTGTCAATTTCCCAGCTTCCCCATGTCATGTGACTTGTGCTCTGATAAACTTCAATCACTCTTTACTGCTGTACTGCAAGTTGGAGTGATATCACCCCCCCCCAGCAGCCAAATAAAAGAACAATGGGAAGGTAACCAGATAGCAGCTCCCTAACACAAGATAACAGCTGCCTGGCAGATCTAAGAACAGCACTCAATAGTAAAAACCCATGTCTCACTGAGACACATTCAGTTACATTGAGAAGGAAAAACAGCAGCCTGCCAGAAAGCATTTCTCTCCTGAAGTGCAGGCACAAGTCACATGACCAGGGGCAGCTGGGAAATTGACAAAATGTCTAGCCCCATGTCAGATTTCAAAATTGAATATAAAAAAATCTGTTTGCTCTTTTGAGAAATGGATTTCAGTGCAGAATTCTGCTGGAGCAGCACTATTAAAGGAAATCTATTCGTTCAAAACATAAATTTATTCAACTGATTACTTACTAGCTATTCAGAAAAAACACAAATAGAACATACCAGGCTTTCTTACATATTTAGGTAAATATTTAATAATTTGCATCATATACCTTAAGCAGCCATTTTAGGACATCTCAACTACTGCCTCTGGCCTGCGTGCTCGTTCACAGCATGCCTCATGTGACCATCATGACCTCACAGACACGCCTCCTTTTTTTAATTGGAGCATGGGACCATACGTCATTAGGAAGCGCCTTTCACCTTCTTCTAAAGGAAGTATACACTGGCCATTGAAAGCTGCATCGTGTTCTTTGCATTTATAAGAAATATTTGACAAAAGGTATGTATGTATAGTACAGTTTATCTTCTATCTGGTTGGTAACTTGTTTCAGAGCCATAATTTTCTTGTCACATGTGCTCTCATGTAAGTTCCCACATGGTTGTAGCTTAAAAACTGGGGGAGTGTTGGGGCCACTCCTGTTGGGGCTTCTGCTAACATGTAATACAAAAACGTAAAGCAACACAGATTCGCTGGCGTTCGCGTCGGCGCGCGCGCTCGCGCCGGCGCTCGCTCGCGTCGGCGCGCGTTCGCGTCGGCGCGCGCGCTCGCGTCGGCGCGCGCGCTCGCGTCGGCGCGCGTTCGCGTCGGCGCGTGCTCTCCTTAGTCTCTTTTTGTGTTACCACAAATTCTTGCACCAGCCAAGGAAGAAATTTTCCTTGCTGAGGTTGGTGGGGTCAGGGGTTTGTCCCTTTGCCATATGAGTGATGCATGAAAAATCTACAAAGCCTTCCAATCCTGGTAGAATTATAGTGCAAAGCACTGAGGCAAAATTAATAGCATAGCAAAGCCCTATTTTTTTTTTTCTTGGAGAGAGAAAATCCATATGCATATTAATATGAAGTTGTGCAAATAGCTAGAAATTTACAGTGCTACAGAACCACACTGGGCTAAATCTTTGCATCAAAGATTAGTTAATCTTTTTCGTTATGGGGATTTTCAATGGCACTAAAACTAGAATTGATTTGGATGCAGAGAGTCATCATTGTGAAAATGTGCACATATGGGAAGCCTGTATATTGGTAACTTACTATGCCTTGGCCGGATGATTAAAAGGGTTGTTAAATATACTTTTGTTGTATAGAGGTATTTTTTTGTCCATTTTTAATTTTTTTTTTTTTTGTGGTTTGAGTTATTTATCTTTTTATTCAGCCTCTCCCCAGTTTGCAATTTCAGCCATCTGGTTTCTAGGGTCCAAATTACCCTAGTAACCATGCACTGATTTAAATAAGAGACTGGAATATAAATAGGAGAGGCCTAAATAGAAAGATGAGCAACAAAAGTTGTACCCCCCTGCTGCTCACCTTTTTGGTGCCAGGTGGTTGTCTGTGCTAGCATAGTGAAGCAGTAATGCGGGGGATTTGAAGGCTGTAGAGGAAGTGAGTTGGGACGCTTTTCACTAACGCTGAGCGACTGTGTGTGAACTTTGCTGTGCTGTAGAGGAAGTAGACCCTGTGGTCTGGGCCCCCACGCAACCATGGGGTCTGCTTCCTCTATAGTTATGTCACTGCCCATAGGGATTGTAGTAGTTAATAAAATATCTCACATTATGCAATATTAAATGTTTCAGATGAGGTGCAAGTTCCCACACCTAATTGTGTCTACAATTGAATGCGACTAGTGCCTAACATAACAACATACAAGTGAAATTCTATGGTACCAAATTGTCTTATTCGATGTTTCTATTATTACCACAATCTTTACATTGGCACAGATTTACAGAAGGATGCTCCTCAGCTTTGCTTAGCTCAGGGCCTTGTACTCAAAGATTCATAAACTTTCAATTACACCCTTGTACCAGCAGCTCCTCTCAGAGTATTCATATAAAATAAATAGGTATATTAAAACTCAAAACAAACTATAGTAATCAACTGGTAATGATTGTCCAATGATGCTACTTTTGACAGACACAGTGTGATGCACAATTGCCAGCACTGACACACACATGCACAACTGACACAACGGGTTGATGCTCATGCACAATTCAACAGAAATCATGGATAATGTGAAATCACCAGAGGCATAGCCTGATGTGTGTGAACTTATTATCAATACATCAGTATATTTTATGAAATACTGTGGCTCTAAATAATAAATGGAAAACTGTGACAATTTCATTTTATGACATCCTCTGTGAGAGCGTCCCTCAGAATTTCACGACAGCCAAAGTGAAAATGTCCCCCAGCATATCATGATAGCCACAGCACAGAATGCACATTAGATATGAGGGATCAACAGCCTGCACTTGGTGTCCTGTAATAAAAAAAACTTAACTACAGCTGGGATTGTTTACGCTGCAAAATGCAGGGCTGAACAGTCTTGCTGGATAGGAAATTTGTTATATAATTCTCCCACAAGGCTCAACCTGGCACAAACTCCCAGCTGTGGTGAATTTTCTTATTACAGGGCACCAGGGGTATACAGATAAATCTGTGTGTCCTGCTTTCCCCCCATCCTCCTCCATAATAACTTTGTACAGTAAGGAAATCCTTCTAACACTTTCCCCTCTGCTGGTAACACAGAAAGAATACAGGAAGTGACTCAAGTGCAGGAAGATCTCAGGAGGAAGTTGCGGATGTCAGCTTTTAAACTCTTGCAAGTAAATTGAGGTTTGTGCTATTAATATATGATAGATTATAATATACAAGTTTCATTGAGTTGTAACAAAATTAAATTTATTAGCTTTGATAAGAAGTGGTGATTTCACTAAGCATCAATAACTATAGTTCCTGCTTGGAATTAACATTTCATTTTTTTATAACATATATTTTGTGGAACAGGTTATTCACCTTCAAGCGCTTACTCCAGTTCAGTTGGTTTCACCAGAAATAAGACATTCTGAAGTACTATTTCTCATTTGTGACCATTTTTCTAATATTGAAGTTACATAGTTACATAGTTAAATTGGTTGAAAAAAGACAATGTCCATCAAGTTCAATCCCTCCAAATGAAAACCCAGCATCCATATACACACACCCCTCCTTACTTTCACATAAATTGTATATACTCATACCTATACTAACTATAGAGTTTAGTATCACAATAGCCTTTGTATTATGTCTGTCCAAGAAATCATCCAAGTCCCTCTTATAGTCATTAACTGAATCATCACCCGGCAGTGCATTCCCCAACCTCACTGTCCTGACTGTGATCAACCCCCTACTCTGTTCCTTTAAATGAAACTTCTTTTCTTCTAGTCTGAAGGGGAGGGGCCTCTGGTGATTCTCTTTATGGGTAAAAAGGTCCCCTGCTATTTGTCTATAATGTCCTCTAATGTACTTGTACAGTCTAATCATGTCCCCTCTCATGAGAGAAAATAAGCCCAACCTTGTCAGTCTCCCAGTCTCATCATTTAACCCTTCCCTCCCTCTAACCAGTTTAGTTGCACTTAGTCTCTGTACTCTCTCCAGCTCATTTATATCCCTCTTAAGGACTGGAGTCCTGCCCCCATACTCCAGATGAGGCCTCACCAGGGACCTATAAAGAGACATAATTATGTTTTCATCTCTTGAGTTAATGCCTCTTTTATACAAGACAGAAGTTGCCACAGAATGACACTGCCCAGAATTAAACAACTTGTTATCTACAAAAAACCCTAGATCCTTCTCATTTAAGGAAATTCCCAACACACTGCCATTTAGTATATAACTTGCATTTATATTATTTTTGCCAAAGTGCATAACCTTGCATTTATCTACATTGAACTTCATTTTCCAGTTTGCTGCCCAGTTTTTCAACGTAGACAGATCACTCTGCAAAGTGGCAGCATCCTGCATGGAACCTATAGTTCTGCACAATTTAGTCTCATCTGCAAAAATAGAAACAGTACTTTCAATGGCCACCTCCAGGTCATTAATAAACAAGTTGAAAAGCAAGGGACCTAGTACTGAGCCCTGTGGTACTCCACTAGCAACACTGGTCCAATTAGAAAAAAAAGTGGAAAATTACATTTTTAACCTTCTAAAGCAGCTCTGAGAGGACATCGTTGACTAACTGTTGGAAATTGATACGAAAGTTTAGTTGATCCATTTCTTCTGTTTGTTCCTGCTGAGCATAATCTCAGAGTTTCATGGCAGCTGTTAGACTTGATACAGTAGTTGCTAATACTCAAGAAATGCTGTTGAGAAATGTATCAACTAAATGTAGCAAATTGTAACAGTGTAGAATGTTCCTGTATCTATGTGATGTGCAATAGAAGACCTATTATTATAAATCTATTAGTTAGAATGTTTATTATTATTAATATAGATATCCAGATATTTGGGATCAATGTCAGGAAGGCATTGCTTTATGAATGATCCTGTTAGGTAAGTAGCAAAGAGAATTATTTTATTGTTAGACATCATTGATATAAGTTAATACCTATGTAGAGTCCTAATATTATAAGCGGGTTGTGGAAAAACTGAACTTTTCCTTAGAATTATAAGGCTCAGGTTACTACCAGCTAAGGTTGGGCCAAGCCGACCGAGCACTCTAGGCAACTCTAGGCTTGATAAAAGACCAGTTGGTCTGAAACGTTGCTGTAATGCCCTTGGTCCAATAAAGGCCGTTTTATTCAAGAAACAGTGGGTGCTGGACTAACTTTTTTGCACTCTAGGCAACCCAGCCAGGCCAATTCCCCTCTCGCCACATGTGCCTGACCGCAAACTTAAGGTGCAGTGCTGAGAAAAGAACAGGACACTGAGGGCAGAGTGACAGAGGGCAGGGAACTCAGACTAGGGGTAGGCAGGAGAAGACACTTTTGTATGTACCTGTCCAGCACCCATCTATCCTTGTGCCCTAGGCAGGTACCTCTTCAGCCCTGCTTCCAAATCTTGTAGTATGCTTCTGTTCAGCTCCTCCACCTCCCATTTAGGGATGTAGCGAACTGCCGCCGATGTGTTCGCAAAAAATGCGAACGTTCGCGGACAGTTCGCGAACATTGAACACCGGCTGAAATCATTCGAATCGAACGATTTTAATCATTCGATCGAATGATTTTCGTTCGAATCGAACGATCAGAAGATGGTAACCATTCGATCTAATGCTTTTCATTCGATCGAATGTTAAAATCGTTCGATCGTTCGATTAGAATGATTTTAGCGTTCGATTGAATGAAAAGCATTAGATCGAATGCTTACAATCGTTCGAACGAATGGAAATCATTAAATTTTTTAGCGGTCGAAGTAATTTGAATGGTCTAGCGATTTTTATTCGAATCGAACGCAAACCCAAATTGCGAATGTTCCCAAATGTTCGCGAACAATCGGCGGATTATATACATAGTATTCAGTACATATATACACTATGCCAGTGACACAGTGATTTGTCTGTCTGTTTATACCTTAAATGCTTAATCTGTTTGTTGAGAAAATGCTACAGAGATGCTTTCCTATACCTAGAACTGAATTTTGGACACTGCAATGCGTTTCTTCACATCTTTTATACAGCTGTCTTGTGCTATATTATTTCAACAGTCAAGTCTATTTCAACAGACTTGACTGTTGAAATAATATAGCACAAGACAGCTGTATAAAAGATGTGAAGAAACGCATTGCAGTGTCCAAAATTCAGTTCTAGGTATAGGAAAGCATCTCTGTAGCATTTTCTCAACAAACAGATTAAGCATTTAAGGTATAAACAGACAGACAAATCACTGTGTCACTGGCATAGGAGTTTATTGCTATTTGTACTGAAGGTACATAGGAATCTTTTAAGCAGCATAGGCAGCAGGATACACTTAGATATATACATTATAATACAGAATTACAGTGTACAATGATAAAGTGCAGTAAGTACAATGTGAAGCAGAATTATGGAGTATAATAATAAAGTGCAGTAAGTACGGATATTTGTTAGAGTAATAGTGAGATCATGAGGTTAAATAAGTCATATTGATTCTTGCTTTTTTCCATCATTTGGAATCACTCTCCATTCATCTCATCTGGACCCAGTTATTTAGTTTCCCTCATTTGGACCTGTTTGTGATTAATGTAACTGCTCTTAGAAACAAGTTGTTAAAATTATTTTACTTCTTGTTTTTATACTTTCAGGCCTTTTCCAGAATAGTTGCGCTTGTGCCCTGCATGACTCTATCGCTAGTAATAGCTTTAATTTTGTTCATACACATCTTCTAGTCTAGATTGGATATTGCTGGGAGTGTTGTGGTGATAATTCGTTCAGCAGTTCTTACCAATCTTTGGATGGAGTTTTTCCTGTTGTTTAATGCTGCCATAGTACACTGCTATTTTGCCAGTTAAAATGCTCTTGATTGTGGCTCTATTAAAGTTCACTTGCGCCATCTTGTTGAATCTGCACTGCTTCAGTCGGCTAAGGACATAAAGATGCTGATGAGTTTTTTTGATTATGGCATTAGTGTTGCCAGTCCACTTTACGCAATATGTAGCCATAGAAATGTGATGCTCTCAACCTGCATTGACATTCAAATTGTAGTGGTTCTATCTATCTATCTATTATGTTTTTCCTACATTGAGGATTAGTTATGTTAGTTAAGTTATGTCTGAGTTTGTAATAAGTGAAACGTGGGCTTTTCTCTCTGCTGAAAACTGTTTAATTTTTAACGTTAATTCATCGGAGTCAATAACTTAGTTGGCCAAAATACTTTGTGGTTAATGTGTTTCCATAGTGTGGTCTAAATGGTGAGCCTGATGTTGTGCTGGTTTCCAAATCCATCTGACACTTTACAGGCAGAAGTGAAGTGCAAATGTTGAAGGAACAATCTTTACACAGGGATAGGGATGGCATGCAACACAAGACAATCACCATAGAAATGGTAGTTGAGACAATATTGATGCAGGGATACCAATGTCATGTTAGACATGTTAACATAGGGATGACAGGTAAGACTACCAGCTAAGAAAGTTCACTTATCCCTTGTTAGACCCACAAGTGTAGGAAATAGACCTATATTTCAATTCCATTTAGGGATTCCTTGATAAAACTATAAATTATTTTAATGAATATAAGCAGCAAAATTATTTATATTTACTTTCTTTTATTAGGCAAATATATTTTTGCAAAGTATGCTTACAGCACTTCTAATGAAAAGCACATTTTATAGGAATCTTGTTGAGCACAAGGGCCGAAATTAATTGTTTTGCACCCCTAGACCAGTAAAGCGCAGAACCTCCCCACCAGCGAGAATGCATGTGCCGACTAGCACAAGCACTCAAACCCACATCGCCTACACAATCATGAACATGCAATGGAACGTGCAAGCATTGTGTTACAGACATTGTGTTACAGAACAGTGCCCATTCTGTAGTAAGAGGGGTATACTATTATTATTATCAGTATTATAATTCTTAGTCAGACAATTGTTTCCAATTTTTTAAGACTGCAGCAAAACTCAGCACATGCATCTAGCTGAAATGATTCACAATCCCATCGTATTGGCAACAATGATTGGTGTCGGTGCGGCAACTGCAAGCCTATGCCTACTGTCAAAGAATCAAAATGCTGTCAAGAAATCGATGTTCTTGAAAAATATTTTGATGAACCCATTAATTGCATAGTGGAAGTTGAATTTCTCAGAAGTAGATGTCTCAGTCGTGAAGACGTTGAATTCATTTTATGTTTTATGAATATATATAGACAAAGAGGACCTGGACAAGACCATAATAGGTAAAATGAAGGTAGATTTTATTTATTTTTTATGGTAAAGACTTATTTATAATAAAAATCTGTTTTTCATAATATTATTTGGTTTTTGAGACTGTATTGCATTTTTAACCCTGTTTTATTGTTTGATACATGATTTTAGAAATGGTATATAAAGACGTACTCTGGATGGATTTGTCACAGTGTGTGCTTTTAATAGCATTTGGCAGCGCATGCACAGTCCGAGGCATTTGCCGGTTCAGTCCTACTGCACATGTGCCAAAAGTCACAAAGGTTCTTGAAAAAACAATCAGAACTTTCTGACTTTCGGGCACATGCGCAGTAGAGGCATTTGCTACAGGGGAGGTATTTTTGCGCTTAGGGGTTGAATTCTCATTTAAGTTGCAATAATGCGAGTTTAAAAAATGTCTTAAAAAGCACTGGTTTTGACAGAGCTTTGTAGTTTGTTAGCTTGGAGTATAATTTATTAATTTATTTAATTAAAGTAATTAAAGGAGAAGGAAATTGTAAAATAGAATAAGGCTAGAAATGCAGTATTTTGTATACTAAACATAAACATGAACTTACTGCACCACAAGCCTAATCAAACAAATGATTTATGCTTTCAAAGTTGGCCACAGGGGGCTGTCATCTTGTAACTTTGTTAAACATCTTTGCCTGACCCTGACCCTGCACATGCTCAGTGTGGTCTGGGCTGCTTAGGGATCATCATAAACAAAGCTGCTCATTAAAGAAAGTAAAAATTGCATTTTACTTTTTTGTCTTTCCTTGTCCTTTAAATCAGTATATTAGTTAAATTTTCAATCTACATCCATATATTACTTAGGAAGCCCATCAGTTTGGCCTTGTACACAGATTCAAAGTATAAAACCATCTTAGCAGGACATTGTACAACTACTTCCATTTTGTTGGACTGGCTATTCTACTAATAATATAATTTCATAGGATCCTATATGCCTTGCCTTGTTCATGCTACACTAATACTGTCATTAGTATCATACCTCTCAACTGTTATGTTTTCTGTGGTACAGTCCTGATTTTGGCAGATCATGGCATGAGTCCCAGGTTTTTCACTCCAGTGTCCCTAGTTTCGATTTGAACTACAGCACTGACACTAGAAAAGCTACAAAGTTTCTGAAAGGTATTTAATTGAGGCTTTTTGACAGAGAGTGCTAAACACCTGCTCTTAGATACATTTGCAACCATTTAAGTTAAGCAATGATACAATTGTAAGTAATAAGATAAGCAGGCCTCTTGGGGAAACGGACTCACAGCATAAAGGCCAATTTTATCTTCATTAGCAAAAAGATAAAATTTCCAGAAATTTGTTCAAACTTTCTTAACCTGGCAAATTTCTAAGATGAAAATGGTTATTAGGGGGTGTGGCAATAAAAATTTTTTTGCGCTACACATGTCACTACTTTTTGTACCTATGCTTTGTAGTATGCTTTCATGATATGTGATAACACATATGATGATACATATGACAATACATATGATGATACTTAATTTCCTTGAACTGTTACATGTATTTATACAGACTATGTATTTATTTTACAGGGATTTAAGAAAAGTAGCTTATCGTTCCTTTATTACTGCTGTTTATGGATATCTTGGAAAGAAGAATCGAAGGCCTTTACCATCCTGTATGGTTAATGCTATTAGGGCTCAGTTTCCAGATCCTGATGGATTATATTTAGGTTACATGGCATTAGATTATAATGCTTCTGAAATGTCTATGGAGTTTTAAAGTGCAACAAACTAAGTATTTATTTGAAGTTTCAGACACTTAAATGATAGAATTTGCCTTTCCTTTTATTATGAATATCTGAGTTATAATCTATAATGATAAAAATAAAAGCAGAAGAAAAGTCTGCAAATGTTAGGCACCCCCAAGTGATTGTATTTACTTACCTGAAACCTGGGCCAGTGCTTCTATCAGCCGAAATCTGCAGTGGCCCAGGGTTATACCAGTGAGCATCACGAAGCGATCCTCTTCTGTCTTCCTCTTTCTTTGTGCGGTTGCGCATGTTCATTAGATTGTAAAGCCGAACTTTAACTAAAAAGTTGCCTATTTTGTTCTACTGCACATATGTTTTCCCGGAAATTTAAAAAAAGAAGAAGCCAGAAGATCTCTCTGTGGTGCTCCCTGGTATAACCCTGGGCCGGTGCAGTATTCTGCTGATAGAAGCACTGGCCCAGGGTTAAAGGTAAGTCAATATATCACTTGAGGGTGCCTAACATTTGGCACCCCCAAGTGCAAACAGACTTTTCTTCTTCTGCCAAATACATACATTTTATTTGCTGGCAGACTGTGACACAATCTGCCAGAAAAGTTATTTTGCCTGGCTATTAATGGAATGTGTAAACTGCATATTGCTATTGATTCTGGGCTCCGACTGTTCTAGGATTGATTAATGTACAGGCTGGCATGACAGAGGATAAGCTGGGGAGACCAAAAACTCCCAAGAGATCCTTTTTCATTTTCCCCATAGCACCAAATAACATGTATAAAAATGACTACCATGTACACCTAACAGTTGTAAGAATAGGCCCTGGACATTATGTTCCCTGGAGGGTCATAATATTCTTAGTACAACTTTTGGATTCTTCACAAGAATGCAATAACAGCAGACACATGACAACCACACACCTGCTGTTTGAGACTTCATTAGTTCACTCTGCCAGCCATGTCTATGAGTGTGTTTTTTTTTAATCACACTTTTTTTCAATGTATAAATGACCATACAAAATGTTTTTTTTTGTTTTAAACAACATTGCAGAATAAAATTTTTTTTAAATGAAAGCAGTTTATTAATGAATATTCAAGCAAGATAAAGATCATTTTCACATTTGCCCCTATGTATTTTTTGAGTGATACAAGAAAGTATGTTACAAAGATGCACAGGGCATTATATGAGACAAGAAGCCAAAATCATATTAGATAAATACCATACAATGGGTCATACACTGTATGGCAGAATTTATTTTGTTCTGATTATTGTGACATGCAGCTGGAAAGACTGAAACAGGTAGTGAAAATAAGCTGTGTCTCCTTTTTGATTCTTCAGCTATCATTGCACCATACGCTAGGGGAATATGGTACAATACCATATGAAATTGTTTAACCTACCATATGCAGAAATTTACTGATATCCATAGTGCTATAATATTGGTTAGGATTGTCAAGCCACAGTACATGAATAGAAAAATGTCTGAAACTGTTCAAAAAGCATCTATGCATATTTCTGCCTTCCACCAATTCAGATTGCCAGGCATAACAGCTTCCACTGAGATGACTCTCTACATTGGAAAGTTTAATTGACAGCTGGCCATGCATTGTGTGGCTCTTTTATGCTCTCACTTTATATGCAACTGAAATGTAATATTAGATGTGTAATTACTGTCTCATGTGCTTACATCTCTACATGCTTATTTGCAGACTGCTCCACTGGGATATCAGGAAAACTTCAGGTGGGCCCTTTCGCTTCTAACCATTTAGACAATTTCATGGTCATTCCATGGCAAAAAAATCTGTTATAAGGGAAGAATATAATAAGTAGATATCGGACTAGGATCATAAAGAGGTTGAGTGAAGAGAGGAGGAAAATAGTTTGGAAAGTAGGCCTGTGTTCTAATGTTTTCTGGTGGGCTCTTTTCATCCCAGTCCAACACTGCTTGTTTGTGACCATGGTTTAAAAGCTCAGTAACACAATACAGTTTAAAGTACAAAATCTTAACTATTGTTACCACAAGGTAACAAGCTTACTTCAACTTACATTTTTTTAACTGCTTCATCCTGAAGCACACTTACCAAATGTATTTTAGAGCTATGCTGCAGTTTTAAAACAGGAAGCATCAAACACATATATATATATATATATGTGGTCACACAGCAGCAGTGCTGAAGTCAGCCCAGAGATGCGTCATTTTGCGTATTTCGGCTGCCTTTAGCTTCATCCTGCAGTGTGTGAGTGCACACAGGCTGATCGAATTTAGGTCAACAGAGCTGTGGTACTAGGCAAATCAGCTTCTCTCAGCTTGCAAAATTACAAAGGCTGCTAACAGCCAGAGACTTCATCCTGTGTGTCTATAGCCTTGTGTTTGCAATCTGCCATCTACCAAAGCTGGACAGAGAAACAGAGATACACATTTTAACTGCAGATAATACCAAAAGGTCTGACTTCTGGTTTAGGGCAGAAGCTAGTACGCGGGTATGTATGTTCTCTGTTGTCATACAACAAAGGGAAGTGTTAAGAGGGATGAATCCAATTCATGTGTGCTACAAGAGCGGACATAGGCTATTTGTAGCCCCAGGTGCGCGCTGCAGCCCCCTGCCAGGGCTTCCAGTTACAGTTCAACACAAAAACAGCAGCACTCTGGTTATGGTGAAAAAATTGAAACTTTACTTACAGTGACAAGGCAACGTTTCGGGCCCCTTACGACCCTTTGTCAAGCATGCGCAGTAGCAACATTTTCCGGCTCAACACTACTGCGCATGCGCTGATTTCTTTTTCCGGAAACTTACGCATGCGCAGTAGTGTTGAGCCGGAAAATGTTGCTACTGCGCATGCGCGAAAAACGCTGTACAGCAGAGGAATCAGACCGTTCGGCAGCAAGATGGTTCCTGTGAACTCCGTGGACAAGGACCTGCGCCGAGGGGTAAGTACCGACTTAGGGGCATTTGCCCAAGGGGGGAGGTAGGCCAGGGGGGAGGAGGGAGGGGGGCCTATGGGGGGATGGGGGGGGCAGCACTTTGCGCTATCCACGTTGAATTCTCCTTTAAGGAACTCTTGCATGGGTTTAGAACCCAAAGGCTTGAGCATCTTTAGTTAGTCCCTTGATCACACCACGTTCACAAAACTTTGCTAACGGAGTAGGTAAATGAGCGGAAATGATGCAAATCCTTCGGATTCACTCACACTGTTTGCAAAATATAAATGAGCAAACATCTGTTGAATAACTCTTTTTCATCATGCTGTATAACTGCCATTTGAACCCAGTAAAACTACTAATGGTTTCCTATGGGGTAATGCTGACGGCAGGGAGACAGGGAGGTCATCATGAGTACAGATATACAGTTCTTTAAGTAAGGATTCATATTGTCCATTACTATGACAATCGGCCATCTCTTGCCAATATCCTTTAAAGGGGTGGTTCACCTTCTAAACACTTTTTTCAAATCAGTTGTTTTTATTTTCCTCCAGAAATAAAGACTTTTTTCAATTACTTTCCATTATTTATTTTTTACTGTTTTTCCAAAATTTAGGGGGTCGAATTTCGAGGGGAAAAATCCCTTGAAATTCGACCAGGGAATAGATTCGAATAGGGAATTTGGGCGAATTTTTGCCTGGCGAATGGTCGAATAGGCGTAAATTCGCCGGGCGAATAATCGAGCGATCGAATATTCGATAGAAGGATTTTCATTCGATCAAATGCTTCATCATTCGACCAATAACTCCGTAGGTTTTATTTGGCAAAGTAGGCAGTTGAATGATTTTTAAAAATGTAACTTTTAGTTGCAGTGTATTTTCATTCGACCATTTGATTTGTCGAATAGTCACAGCGTTTTTTCATTCGATGTTGAGGAGCCCAAAAAACACCACGAAATTCGAGGATTTTTTATTCTATTTATTCCCCCGAATTTAGTAAATCTGCCGCTAAGTTTAAAGTTTAATGTCCCTGCCTGGTGTTTAAGTCTGACAGCTCAGTAATTCAGGAGCAGACTCTGAACTGTTACAATTTTGCAACATTTGGTTGATCCATTTCTCAGCAGCATCTCTGGAGTATTAGCAACTTTTGTATCAGTTCTAACAGCTGCCTGTAATGAAACCCAGAGATTCTGCTTAGCAAGGACAAATGTTTCAACTAAATGTATCCATTTAGAACAGTTTAGGGGGTCGGCGACCCCCCTCCCCAGGGCTGCTTCAGAAGGTGAAAAAAGACACTTGACACTCCAATAATCGAAAAACAGTCACATATAGAAAATGGAAAGTCATTGGAAAAAGTCTTTATTTCTGGTTATCTATCTGAAAACAACTAGTTATTTGAAGGTGAACCCCTCCTTTAAGTTGGTACAGGATGTATTTATACATGGTTGTTTTTTTTCCAGATATAGACTTAAACTCCTGTTTAAAGAGAAAAGATCTAAATCTTACAGTGTACAATTCAGTTCTAATCTACAATTTTGGGGTACATTTTGTACATAGTGTGAATTTTTAACTCACTACAATAAAACTCATTCACTTTCTGCCATTTCATGTAAAACGAGATAAATGAATTTTGACTGCATGTGCTTTTTCAGGCCTAGGCTCTAGTGCAATATTGGGAGGAAGAAGGGATGATCTCGACTGCCAATTGTGGTCAAATTTTCCAGAAGCCATTTTAAAAACTGAAGCTAACATTGGAATAACATGATTATTTGAAACTGGTTCATAAATAGGTTTAACCACCCATTTCTTTCTGGACTTTGGAAAGACCAGTTTATGTCTCAGTTCCCCTAAAGGAGCTCTTCCTCTGCCAGACACACGAACTCTGGCTTGTTTCCGTCCCACATTAGCATTGTGGGACAAAACAGCTAATTTCGTTCTTGCTTCCATTCCATCCATTGTAAAATGGATACGCTTAGGACGGAATTTAAGAAGGTAGCTGTTAAACACCTCTATGTCTCCTGTGTGGCAAAAATTTGACAGATGGTCCAGATCAGCATCCATTTTTTCATCAAATACTATTTCTTTTAAAGCATAAAAAGAAGGGGTGCCTTTTTGTAACCATGGCCTGTTCTTCCTGTCCTCATCACAAATAGGTTCATGAGAACACTCTCTATACTCTTGACCTACGGCCCAACTGTGTTGATCTATGACATGAAACATTAATGAATGCCATTTTTCTTTAAGCATTTGTACATTGCCAACACTTGTACTTGATGACCACCATAAATGGTTTGTGATGGCAGGAATCCATTCCAATAGACAGCGGCAAACCTTTTTGGAACTAGATTTGAAAAGTTTTTTTTTCAGTCCCTTGGCATAATGCCACACATCGTATTCATGCTGTATTTTTTTTTTTTTTGAATAGGCCTTCATTTGCAATTTAATACCTGGATGTCTGTCTGTAGCTATTCGTTTAATGTTAAAACCTTCATCTAAGAGCCTGTCTAGACAGATGGTAAAGGCTTTCTTTTCCATTGCAACTGATGATGTTGAGACTTGCTCAATCTGAAAATCCAAAATTCTTTTACTATCTACTTCCATAAATGAATAGGTACAGTATTTTGCACTAAATCCAGGGCTGTCGCATTGACCATCACCCGATAATGTAAGGTGCACATTGTTAAAAATGTTCTGAAACAAACGTTTTTCCTTTTGCCAGTAAAAATCTATAACTTTGAACAGGTTATTTTTTTGAATCTTATAAAATAATGCAGAACTTTTGCTTTGTAAAGACAACATATGACAGAAATCTGTGAATTTGTTATAACTAGAACCACTGAATAATACTGCAGCTGCTACTGCTAAATTTCCTGCAGGTACATTGCCGACTAAAGGCTGACTTTCCCATATATCAAAAAGGTGACCATCATGGCATACCCCTTTCACTTTCAAGAAACTCCCAATAACCTGTTTTTTTAGTTCTATTACTGGTGCCTGACAATCTGCATGTGCAGAACATTTAGATTTGTAGAATAATTTCTCCAGACATGTTTCAAAAACAATAAACTTTCGGTCCTGTACGATTTGTTCTTCTGTCAACTCTTTTTCAACTGAATAATCAGAGGTGGCTGAGGATGATGGAGTGTAATCTGAATCTAATGTGTCACCTTCTGTACAACTGGAGAAGGAGTTATTGGGGCTAATTTCTTCTCTTAAATCTGGGGCTGGTGCTGCTGTTTTTTTTTTTTCCTTTTCCTTTTTTTTAAAATAATTAAAATCATGGTTAATTTTCCATTGTTCTGCTTCCACGTTGAATTCATATTCAGGCCACTGTATTCCTTTACTCTGCATTAAGCAATCATCCATTGTAGTGTTAGAATCTACCATTTCTACAGATGTCATTGTTGAAGCATCTCTAGTTTGTTTCTTTTTGAGTGGGTGTTGCATATTACATTGACATATCCTGCACTTTCCTGCACCAACTATTTCTGTAGTTTCTGATTCATTTGAATGTATGATAGATGGCATAGCATCTGGCCTAAGAATTAGTTTTTTTCCATTCCAAATGAAAGAATCTTTTGAGAAATGTTCTGAACAAATTCTATATACCCATTTTTTCCTGGTTTCAAAAATTTTTTGGGTCATTGAAATAAGGTCTCCTGAGGGAAATCCAATAATCTCCAACCATATTTTAATTTTTTCAATAGAATTTGGAAATCCATAAAGCGTCACTCCACTATTTTTTTTGCTTGTACTGCTACAGCTCTTTACAATGCAGCGTGTCATAGCCTATAAAATTAAATGAAATTATTTTTAAAATCGGTTTATAAATAAATATATATGTATAGCGAGAGAGAGAGATATTTTAAAACCTTAATACTAATGCACACTGTTCACTGAAAAATAGACCCAGATGCTACCTTACTTGCTGTATTTTTAAAAATTCAAGACAAAGGTGCACACCAGGATTTTTGAAAAAAATTAAAAGTCGATATTTGTATTTATTACATTTAAGAAAACAGGCTTTTTTTTTTTTTAAAATCCTTCTAGGGGACAAATTCACTAAAACGAAAAACCGCTAATGCTAGTGCAAATTCGCCAGCGTAACTTCATTTTGTTACTTCTTCAATTTACTAACGGGCACTGGTGTAAATTCGCTAGCGAAGTGGACCTACTCTAGCACTACTTTGCACCCTTACGCTAAGCGAAGTTGCGCTATGGCAAAGAAACGTAACTACGCTAATTCACTAACTTGCACAATTTAATGAACGTTACCTCTTGCGCCAGACTTGCCTTCGCCACCTCAGACCAAGCGAACTGCATCTGAGTAGATAGGGCTTGCTTCAAAAAAAGTTGAAATTTATTACAAGTCCAAAAAAACGCTGGTGTATTTTCCTTTTTTATGGGAAATAGGCTTAAAAAGTGTAATTTTTTTTTTTCAGGTACCCTCCTTCCCCCCTACATATCCTAATATTTGGCACCTAAACTATACAATGGGCACATGTATAGGGCAAATTAACAACTCTTTTATTTTATGAAGGTTTCCCAGGCTTGTGTAGTGTAATGTATTTGCTGCTACATACACTGTATACGTCCATTGTACATTTACTTGGCGCCTTATGCAAATTAGGCATCGCAGCGCAACTTCGCTTTGCTTGACAAATTAACGCTAGCACAACTTTGCCTCCATTTGGCTGCCTGAACGCAACTCAGGTTAGTGAATTTGCCCTATGCTATGACCTTTATAAAGACCATGTTTACATTAAAAATCACTACTTACCCAAAAGTACATCAAATAAGTATGGACAAGGTAGTTTTTTATGGTCTTTACATGCCATATATTGAGTACTGAAGCTGCTCTGGGGGGGGGGTCACTGCCCCTGTTCTAAATTGATACATTTAGTTGATACATTTCTTATCTTTGTCCCTGCTGAGCAGAATCTCTGGGTTTCATTACAGACAGCTGTTAGACTTGATACAATAGTTACTGATACATTTAGTTGTTACATTTCTTATCTTTATCCCTGCTGTGCAGAATCTCTGGGTTTCATTACAGACAGCTGTTAGACTTGATACAATAGTTACTGATACATTTAGTTGTTACATTTCTTATGTTTGTCCCTGAGCAGAATCTCTGGGTTACATTACAGGCAGCTGTTAGACTTGATACAATAGTTACTGATACATTTAGTTGATACATTTCTTATCTTTGTTCCTGCTGAGCAGAATCTCTGGGTTTCATTACAGGCAACTGTTAGAATTGATACAATAGTTGCTAATACTCCAGAGATGCTGCTGAGAAATGGATCAACTAAATGTTGCAAAATTGTAACAGTTCTGAGTCTGCACCTGAATTACTGAGCTGTCAGCCAGAGACACAGTCATTCAAATTTAAACTTAGATTTTGGAAAAACAGTATGAATTAAATAATGGAAAGTAACTGTAAAAAGTCTTTATTTCTGGGGAACAATCTAAAAACAACTGAATTGGAAAAAGTTTTTGGAAGCTGAACATCCCCAGTATTACATTAACTTTAATATGGTGGAGAGTGGGATAGAGAAACTATGCAGTTGTCATTTTTTTTTTGCGGTTTGCATTATTTAGTTTTTTATTCAGCAGCTCTCCAGTTTGCAATTTCAACAGTCTAGTTGCAAGTGCTAGTACCCTAGCAACTATGAATTGATTGGAATGAAATATTGGAATATGAAGAAAAGTACCAATAACAATAAATGTATAGCCTTACAAGGAATTGTTGTGTAGATGGGCCTGACAGGAGCAAAAGGAATGGGAATATAAATCCATGAAGAAATCCATTACCCTACAGTGCTGCCTTAAAGGAGAAGTAAAGCTTAACTAAATAAGTAGCTAGAAATGTTGTACATGATGTTTTGTGCTTCTGTACCAGCCCAAGGCAACCACCGCCCTTTAGTAATAAAGATCTGTGTCTCCAAAGATGCCCCAGTAGCTCCCCATCTTCTTTTCACTGCACATGCTCTGTGCTGCTGTCACTTACTGAGCTTAGGGAGCTCAGACAGCAGCGCCCCACTGAGTACCAGGGGCGGCAAAAATGCCACTCCTGGTACTTGAAGAGCCAAATTTCCGGTTTTCAAACCAGAAATTCGGCTCTTCTAGTACAGAGCACAATAATGCTCTCTGCACTGGCGTCCTGGCCCTCTCTGCCACCCTGATGGACCCCCCCTCCGGTGCAAAAAGGTGAGCGCATGGGGAGGAGGGGGCAGCAGCAACGGGAAGCTGCCTCAGGTGGCGGAGGGGCCAAGATCACCCCTGGAGCAACTCACAATATACAGTACACATAGAATAGAAATGTCACAATATAAGGCTGATTAGTAATTAACTCAGATAATTACTACATGGCTTCACAGAAACCAGTGTAATTAGCATCAGAATTTAATAATCAGCCCTGTAACATCAGCTTACATTACAGGTTGAGTTGAGGGTCTTATCTTTAACAAGGTTTTATATTTTTTTTATGTTTTTTTCTATACCCTATCCACTAAATCTGATAATGTAACTTCCAGTTTTAAGCGCATGCCATTTAATGGTGGTCAGTGGATTGGGTTGCAGATAAGGCAGTTGCAGGTCAGGTAACGAGTTAAAGAGGGTAAAAATGTGGATTGTGGCTTTTAAAATTGTGGCTTTTCTCAAGCATGATTTAATCTAAAATAACCAATGCCCCAGTTCTGCTGGAGGTAGGGAGACCAACATGCCAAGGCTAAAAAACATGCATAAAGTACATTCTGCTACCTTTCCAACATCTCACAGCATTTTATAATACAGGTATGGGACCTGTTATCCATAATGCTTGGGACCTAGGGTTTTATGGATAATGGATCATGTTCATCTTCTTCCTACTGCTAAACTTGTTCTCCGCCTCCTGCCAACCAGACCAACTGGTTCCTTCTGCTCAACCTAGCCATGCAATGCTCCCACCCTCTGCCTAGTGTCCTTCTGGGGTTGGATAGTTTCTATATTTGTCATTCAATAGAGCGTCCCATTTAGCCATTATTCTGGCCAATCAGTGACCTTAATCGGCCACAATGGGGTGGGCGACAGACAGGTTGGTTGTAACCCAAGCGATTGCAGTTTTGGCTGAAGCCTCAGGGAGAGTGAATGAAATGTGAGGGCTGTGGATTGCGGGGAATCTGCCCGAGGTCAGTGAAAGCCGGATTAAGTTGGAGTCTAGCTTGTGTGTTGTACCAATCAGGCTGTTTCTGGAGGAGATGCATTGCTCAGCATACGCCGGACAGTACTAGGGCCATTGGCCGCTATCCTAATTAGGGTGATCGGCCCATTCGGATCGCATGGATCTGGTCTACCGGACAAAGTGATCTGGGCAGTGAATGCAGGAGGCGAGTCGCATGTGGTTGTTTACAGTATCCATTAGCGGAAGGACCCGCTGGAGGGCAACGCACTGTGGAGATTGCAATGATTTAAAGATTTAAAGAATTTTAGTGAAGCATTATTCAGTTGTAATTTTGGCTGTGCCAAAATTTGGGTACCCTTGTAATTTTTCTAATTTGAATGCATGTAACTCCTCAATAATGATTACTGGCAACAACAAATTGGTTAGATTAGCTCAATAAGCCTTGAACTTCATAGGCAGGTGTGTCCAATTACAAGTTGTGCTTCTGTTTGACTCTCCTCTGAAGAGTGACAGCATGGGATCCTCAAAGCAACTCTCAAAAGATGTGCAAACAAAGATTTTTCAGGATCATGGTTTAGGGTAGGGGTGTCCAAACTTTTTTCACCAAGGGCCATATGCGGTATTACACACAAACAGCCGGGCCACTCGCTATGACCACGCCCATTTTTGAGGCCATACCCCATGATTGCCATGTTCATTTTACAAATTGTAAATAAGTAACACACACACATACAAACACACATCAGACACACATACATACAGTAACACACACACAGTGACACACATACATACAGACAGATACACACACACACAGTGACACATAAACAGACAGATACACACATACCGTATATACTCGTGTATAAGCCGACCCGTGTATAAGCCGAGGTACCTAATTTACCTAAGAAAACTGGAAAAATGTATTGACTCGTGTATAAGCCTAGGGGCCCCATGTCAGATTTCAAAATGTGAATGTGACCCGGCCGCAACAATTGGGGGACACTGGGCAGGTACCTGTTACTGTCTGTGACTGACTGTGTCGCCGCCCGGATTTCATGTTTGCTTCCCTCTGCCACCCCTATTTCATGTTTGCTCCCCTCTGCCACTTCCCCCCCCTGCCCTCCCCATCTGTCGCTCTCCCCACCCCGACACAGGCACTCATGTCTGCTGCTCTTCCCTCTGTCCTTCCCACCCCGACACAGGCACTCACGTCTGCTGCTCTTCCCTCTGTCCTTCCCACAGTAAATCGTGACCCGGCCCCAGCAGGACTGGGTGTGACTGCCTGTGTCGCCGCCCGGAGCAGGTCCAGGAGCCGCGCAGGTCCAGGAGCCGCGCCGCCCGGAGCTCCTGGACCTGCTCCGGGCGGCGACACAGGCAGTCACAGGCAGTCCTGCTGGGGCCGCGTATATGACCCGCGTATAAGCCGAGTTTGAGTTTTTCAGCACATTTTGGGTGCTGAAAAACTCGGCTTATACGCGAGTATATACGGTACTCGATCTGTAACTGACTCCCTTGCCCGGCTGCACCCTCACTAAATCCACCCCTCCCCCAAGCCAAGCCCAAAGAAGTTACTCACAGATCATCAGATGCACAAAATCCAGTCCAGGTTAGCAGCAGCATAGAAGGGGGATGGACCCATGCTTTCAGTTGTTTACCGGCACACCCCTCCCCGCACTACACTAAACTCCAATCACGGGGAGGGCGGAGTTTAGGACATGCTGCTCAGGTCTACATTGAAGCACTGTAGGTTCTGCCCCCAATGACGCCGTGGTAACTTTTTTTTCTGGATGCTGGGGGACTTTTGGGGGGGGAATTTTGCACGCTGCGGGTCAATTAAAAATGGATATTGGGCCACATTTGGCCTTTGGGCCATAGTTTGAACGTCCCTGGTTTAGGGGAAAGGTACAAAAAGCTATCTCAGAGGTTTGAACTGTAAATAATGTAATGAGGAAATGGAAGGCCACATGCACAGTTGCTGTAAAACCCAGGTCTGGCAGACCAAGAAAAGTACAGCAGTGGCATATGTGGAAGATTGTGAGAATGGTTACAGAAAAGCCAAAGATCACCTCCAAAGACCTGCAAGAACATCTTGCTGCAGATGGTGTATCTGTACATCGTTCTACAATTCAGCGCAATTTGAACATCTGTACGGCAAGGTGATGAAAAAGAAGCCCTTTGTGCGTTCACGCCATTAACAGTCGCTTGTAGTAAGCAAAGTCTTATTTAGACAAACCACAGTCAAAACCAAGTGCTTTGGACTGATGAGACAAAAATTTAGTTATTTTGTCAAAACAAAAATCACTTTACATGGCAGAGGAAAAACACTGCATTCCAAAAAAACACCTGCTACATACTGTCAAATTTGGTGGAGGTTCCATCATGCTGTGGGGCTGTGTGACTAGTTCAGGGACTGGGGCCCTTGTTAAAGTCGAGGGTCGGATTAATTCAACCCAATATCAACAAATTCTTCAGGATAATCTTCAAGCATCAGTCATAAAGTTGACGTTTAGCTGCAGGTGTTGGATATTCCAACAAGACAATTCCCCTAAATACAATTGGCAGGGCCGATTCTGTTGCGCGCTCTCGCATTAGTACAGCTGAATTTCCGGTTTTAAACCGGAAATTCAGCTATAAAGAGATACCAGGAGCGGCTTTTTGCCGCCCCTGGAAATCTCTTCTGCGTGCCGCCTGAGGCGAGTTTCTCAACTCGCCTCATTGGCGGCGCGCCCCTGACAATTGGAAATCTACAAAGGTATTTATGCAGAGGAAGAAGTACAATATTCTGGAATATATTGAATATCATCGAAAATCTATGGGATGATTTGAAGCAGGCTGTCAATGCTCGCCAGCCATCAAGTTTAAAGGAGAAGGAAAGGTAAATTACAATTAAAGTTATATACATTGGCCACAAAGTGAAGAGATACTTACAGGAAAGGTTGCTCCATATGGTTTTCCCTGTTGCTGTAATCCAAGATCGTATTAAAATTTTTTGCAAGGTGCATATAATAAAAAAGCCATCCCTCTTGCTACCCAGATCGGCTCTAATAGGGCTCGCACATGCGCAGTAGAAATTTTGTAAGCCCTGCGCATGCGTACCTGATCCTTTACTTCCCCCAGGCAAGCAGGGATAATCAGGTCAGGTGACACAAGGCAACATCATCGATGCGCACTTCACAGGACGAGACGCATGCAAGGCCAACATGGCGCCCGCAAAGTCAGTAAAGGGGAAAAATTTCAACCGCACGGTGTCAGTACAGGAGACCGAATTGGGCAGCGCAAGTATAGCGGTTCAGGAGGGGTTCACCCGAGCAACAGTTACATATAGGTATTAAAGATTACCTTTCCTTCTCCTTAAGGCTAAGGCCACACCAGGCGATAGCGCGGCCATCTGACTTGCGGCGACTTTTCGCCGCGACTTTTAAGCCGCAATCGCTGGGGAAACTTTTGCGCTGGCGTCCATGGGGAATCGCGAAAAATCGCCAGCGTAAAAACACACGCGGCGATCTTTTTTCTACTGTCGCTCAAAATTGCCTCGCTAGGCGATTTCGAGTGACAATAGAAAAAAGATCGCCGTGTTTGTTTTTACGCTGTCGATTTTTTCGCGATTCCCCATAGACGCCAGCGCAAAAGTTTCCCCAGCGATTGCGGCTTAAAAGTCGCGGCGAAAAGTCGCCGCAAGTCAGATTGCCGCGCTATCGCCTGGTGTGGCCTTAGCCTTAACTGAACTGGAGAGATTTTGTATGGAGAAATGGTGAAAAATACCTTCATCCTGAATCCAGACACTCATCAAAGCCTATAGGAGACTTGTAAAGCCGCTCGCTCCATTCCTGCTTGATCCCCAGCCCCTAGGCAATGAGTCTAGTTGGGGAACAAGTGGCCCCTGGGTCGCAATCGCCCAGGGGCCCCAAGGCAGCAGCAGGCACATGCAGCATATGTGCCCTGCTGCTTCCTGCACTTTAAAAACGGAGAAGTATGTTTACAAGCCACTCGCTCCGTTCTTACTGTTTCGTGCAGGATCCCCATACCCTAGGCAATGAGCGTAAGCTGAAAAAATGGGCCCCTGTGTCACGATCACCATGGGGCCCCAATGCAGCAGCAGTCACTTGAAAAGTATGTGTGCTGCTGCTGCCTGCTTTTTCAGAATGGAGGAGCAGCTAATAAAGCCACTCACTCCATTCCAACTCATCCCCCAGCCCCTAGGCAACGAGCAGAAGGGGGGAACTAGTGGCCCCTGGGGTGCGATCACCCAGGGGCCCCAAGGCAGCAGCAGGCACAATGAAATTTAGGTGCCTTGCTGCTTCCTGGCCCTCCAGCTCCGCCCACTCATGAGATCCAGCAAAGTAGATGGCTCCAGCTCTTTGTTCAGCCCTCCTGGACGACCTACAGCCTGTCACTCCAGGTTAGTGCTCCCGCCACACAAACGCACAAACACACACCTATTGTACTAATACAATTACATGCACACTTATATTCACACTTATATTCACACTTACACACATACATTCAATTTTGGGGGATTGTGGGGGGTCACACACATTCACAGCACTTACACACGCTTGTGGCCACTTGCACATGCATATAACATGCATACAACACACAATTTGCCTATTGTACACACACATAGGCTATTTTGTGTTTTTTTAGCTTTTATCGCATTGTCTGTTTTTTTGCCTGCAAAAACTGTTTTATTGCCATTGCGAAAAGCATATTTGGTAATTGCACTGCACAATACTTTTTGTATGTTTTTTTGGTGATTATATTGCAATTTCAGTGATATTGGTATTTTTAGCCATTTTATTGCATGTTTAGCTATTTTATTTCATTTTCAACTTTGCGTAGGTGTTGTTTCTATCTGTAGAATTTTGATTCTCACTGCTAATTACATTGTTGGATTTTACTGATTTTATACCATTTGGCTCAGTTCTTTGATACCTCGTTTTGTCCGTGGAAATTTAGTCAGCTATAGATTAATTTGGGTGTCTCTGTGCACTACATACTTTGATTTATCTATGCATATCAGGCATCAACCTGTTCAGTAGACCCCTGGCATTAATATTTAGGATGCCTTTTGCTGGTATGTTACAAAATGTGGGGTATATAATGGGGTAAAATGCTAACTTTGTGGCTATTTTAAGAAATTTCAAAAAAGGGGTTATGTTTAACATAACTTTGTGGTTTGGTAGTTTGCATTATAAAGGTGTCATTACCTGCTTTATATTCGTCAGAATGTATAATTTGGGATAATATATTGTTTTTTAGGGTCTCCATACTGTTAGGGGGTCTCATTGCACATAATACACATACCAGGTGCTTATATTGTAGTAGCCAGAGTGTTATACATAAAAATCATATACCCTATTTGGATTTGGTGGTCTCTGTATGCAACATAGTTTGGTAAATCTATGCATATTGGGCATCAAACTGTTTAGTAGAAATCTCCTGCATTCATAATTAGGATGGTTTATGCTGGTAATGATACATGCACAATACAATGCTGGAAAGTTGAATATTTGAGCCAATTTTCAGGTATTACACCAAAAACGCAAATTTTGGAAAAGCCTTGCGACTAGTTTGGAGCAGAAAGGCATGGGTACACATTTTAGATTAGGTAGAATGTGTATTTTCCAAAAATATATGCCTTTGGGGGGGTAAACATATATTTCTGTTTTTAACCCACAAAAACGCAGTTAATGTGTTGATTTTTCATTTGCTGAAATTACCCACAGGACTATTTGTATGCGCTAACTTCATTTTGGGGCCTCTAAACCTATGTAAATCTATGCACAATGGGCACCAAACTGTTCAGTGGACCCCAGGCAATCATATTTAGGCTGCTTTTTCTTGGTAAGTAATGATTTATGTGCGATATGGTGCTGTTAATTTGAAGTTTTGATCCAATTTCAGATATTCCACCAAAACCGACAATTTTGGGAAAGTCATTTGTAGCAGAAAGGCATGCAGGGCCGCCATTAGAAATCACAGGGCCCCATACAACAAAATTTCAGGGGGCCCCGCCCACACTGATGCCCAAGCCACACCCCATATCCCGCCCACTCCACAATACAGTTAAAAGACCACTGAGACATCAGCGCTAAAAAAGTAACCCCCCCACACAAGTTTTAAAAAGTTATTGATGGTCAGGGCACCCTTATAAGTTAAAAAAAATTGGGGCCCCAAAAAAATTAAAAAAAAAAAAAAAATTTGTAAAAAGAAAAAAAAAAAAATTGGTGGCAGGGCCCCTTTACAAGTTAAAAAAAATTGGGGCCCCCAAAAAAAATTAAAAAATAAAAAAAATAAATTAACAAAAACATTGGTGGCAGAGGCCCCTTTAAAAGTTAAAAGAAATTGGGGCCCCAAAGAACCAAATTAAAAAAAAAATTTTTTTTTCTTAAAAAAAACATTGGTGGCAGGGGCCCCTTTCAAATTTAAAAGAAATTGGGGACCCAAAAAAAAAAGTAAAGAAAAAAAAAGTTTTTTTTTATAAAAAAAAACATTGGTGACCCTTTAAAAGTTATAAGAAATAGGGGCCCCAAAAAAACAAATTAAAATTTTTTTTTTTAAAAAAAAAAAAAACATTGCTGGCAGAAAAATTAAAAAAATAAATTGAAAAAAATCAAAAAAACATTACCTGGTGTTCGTTAGACTGGAATTCATGGCTTCAGGACTTCTACTTCACCTCCTTTCGTGATTTTTGGTCTTTTCGACGCTTCAGGACTTCAATTTCAGCTGTTTTCTTGACTTCGGGTTTTTTCGCTGCTTCAGGACTTCAATTTCGGCTGTTTTCTTGACTTCGGGTTTTTTCGCTGCTTCAGGACTTCAATTTCGGCTGTTTTCGGGACTTCGGGTCTTTCCGCCGATTCGGGACTTTGGCTCTTCCGCATTCGGCGCTTCCGGTGATCAGAATCGTGCGATCGTAAGGGGGGCCCGGCTTTTTCAAAAATGCAGTATCGCCGGGCCCCCCTTCAGGCCCGGGACATTTGTCCCGTCATTTCCCCCCTGATGGCGGCCCTGAAGGCATGGGTAGCCATTTTAGATTTGGTAGAATGTGTACTTTTGAAAAATATATGGCTTTGGGGGGTAAACCTATTTTTCTGTGTTTTTACCCCACAAAAAATGCAGTAAATGTGTTAATTTTTCAGTAGCTGAAGTAAAGTCCTAGACAATTTGGATGTACTAACTTCATATTGGCCTCACTAAATGCCAGGTACTTTAGTAAACCTATGCACAATAGGCACCAAACTGTTCAGTGGACCCCTGGCAATCATATTTAGGGTGCTTTTTCTGGGTATGTAATGATTCATGGGGTGATATGGTGCTGGAAAGTTGAAGCGTTGAGGCAAAAAAAAAAGATATATCACCAAAATGGTAATATACTGCAGGGAGTTTTTGCCTACACAGAAGTCCTAAATCTGCCTAAAACTATACTTATATGTTATTGGCATG
This sequence comes from Xenopus laevis, assembly GCF_017654675.1. Classification (NCBI taxonomy): domain Eukaryota; kingdom Metazoa; phylum Chordata; class Amphibia; order Anura; family Pipidae; genus Xenopus; species Xenopus laevis. The sequence goes on along the minus strand of NC_054372.1, from coordinate 121,621,926 downwards.
ATCGAGAGACATGAGGCTTTCCAAATCAGTTGGATTTTCAAGCATAAAATTAACAATTGTTCTGGTATAAATTCATATATATTTTGAAAAATACAGTTTCTCCTGAAAAAAACAATGTATAGTTTTCCTAGGTAAACTATAGGATTCCCCTCAGAAAATGCCCCTAAAGTGAGAAAGCACAAATGTTTTAAAACGGCTGGCATTTCTCGTCACCAAAATGTGAAATTCTGCCGACAGGTTGTTCACCTTCCAAACACTTTTATCAATTCAGTTGTTTTTAGATTTTTTCCCAGAAATAAAGACTTTTTTCAATTACTTTCCATTATTTATTTGTTACTGTTTTTCCAGAATCTAAGTATAAAGTTGAATGTTCATGTCTCTGGTGTTTGAGTCTGACAGCTCAGTAATTCAGGTGCAGACTCAGAACTGTTACAATTTTGCAACATTTAGTTGATCCATTTCTCAGCAGCATCTCTGGAGTATTAGTAACTATTGTATCAATTCTAACAACTGTCTGTAATGTAACCCAGAGATTCTGCTCAGGGACAAACATAAGAAATGTAACAACTAAATGTATCAGTAACTATTGTATCAAGTCTAACAGCTGTCTGTAATGTAACCCAGAGATTCTGCTCAGCAGGGACAAAGATAAGAAATGTATCAACTAGATGTATCAATTTAGAACAGTTTACAGGGTCAGCGATCCCCCCTCACAGAGCTGCTTCAGAAGGTGAAGAATGACACTTTACACTTCAATATTAGAAAAACGGTCACACATAGAAAATAGAAAGTTATTGGAAAAAATCTTTATTTCTGGTGATCTTTCTGAAACCAACAAGTTATTTTGAAGGTGAACCACCGCTTTAAAGGGTTAAACTAAAGATGGCTAGAAATAAAAATAAGGCACTTTACTGAGCACAGGTTGTCAAGTTTCTTCCACTGAGAATACTGATTTATTCTTCATGAATTTGCACATTTATTACTTGTTGATGCTTGCCTTAGACAATATTGGTCATTAACCCAGAATGTCAAATTGTAACAATGTTAAAATCTAAAACATTCTCATGGAGCATTTCCTGAAAAAAACTACAGCAGAACAACTTTTCCCATTTTAGATAAAAGTTCTCAAATGCTACTGCTAATAAGTATTAATAATAGTAACAAATATATTTATATTTATCTAAAACATGCAACTTGGCTTACTGAAATGTCTGAAGCAACCAAGAGTGTGTGAGAAAGTATTGAAAACCTATAAAAAATTAAAAAACAAAAACCAGGTAAAACATTATATTATTACCTCTGTAGTTACTACAGAGGCTGTCTGTCAATCCTTTGTAATGATTTTTACCAAGTTTTCATAAGACTAGTAGCATAGACTTCTTGTCGGCAGTTCTCAGTCAGCTGTAATCAGAAGAGGACAAAAAGGCTGATTATGGCCATTGCATCTGTATTAGCTGAATAGCTTTTATAAGGGCATTGGATTTTGTCACCCTTGTTTTGTCACAGCTTCAAGGATTCAGAAACGTTTCTTGCCATTGTGGTCATAAAATATTGCTGCAGGTAAAACCTGCTGTGTGAATGTTTTCATTCATACAGGTTATGGGATAACCTGTAGAACCAAGTTAATCTAGAGAAACTGAACTAGCTGAGTAATCATTAAAGCTGTTTCACTACTCATCTGAGCAGCTTCTTCAGTGCAACTGATTTGAGTGGGAAGTTCACGGCATATAAACTCTTTCCTTAATTCAATCACAATTGTACATTGTAACTCTTCAGAGAGGTGGCAACTGAAACACACAGAGGTGTTGATGTTTTGTAGTTACCAAATTACCAAAGTTAGAACATCATTGTATGTATCAGACAGGTGGCATTGAAAGCCCCCTCCTCTGTTAATGGAACTCACACAAATAAAACCTGTTTCTTTGATTTTGATTTGATAGTTGCATTACACCATTGTCATTGGATTAGTGGAAGAGTTTGCCAAGGCCAAGTACTTCCTACACCAGTCAGTTGTACTGAAGAAGCTTCTGTGGTTAGTAGTTGCTCTAAATTTACCTGCAGAGATTCTCAAAACCACTTGTGTGTGATTACCCCAATGGTTTGTTATTTCTGTCAGGGTGTTTAGAGACTTCAGGTCACAGTAAGTCTACGGGGCATTTAACACACATTGGGAATATGGAGATGTGTTTGTGGGAGCATTGCAGAACAAAGCAAGGGTGACATTCTTCACCCCAACAGTTCTATGACACCACAATTTTCTCAATGAAATAATGAAACAAAAGAGCAGGTTACTGAAGCAGGAATATGGGAGACAATTAACTGTTTCTTTAAGCAAATGCATTGACAAGCTGCCGTAAATATTTTCTGACATTCTATTTGTCCCCTTTCCAAAATTGATATTTAGAACTGCTTATCCTGGCCCTGTCAGAGCATGACTGACCAATTAATGGGCTTAAAGCAAAATACATAACTTTGGTGGTGAAGTTAGTGTACAGTGCAGGATAGAAGATTGAGTGGTTTGGACTGATATTTATTGTGGGTGTGAGAACAAGTGGCAACTGCTGGGCTTAGATAACTGGGTCTGGATAGTTGGTAAAAGGCAAACTGAGCCAAAAAATCACAAGAAATCTATGGGTAAAGTGGAGAGGAATGCCTTAGTCAGAGGGAAAATGAGATAATAGAGAGTGTGATTTCAGCTATGAGAGTAAGAAAGCCCTTAGGGTAGAGTTTGGGGTAAGTGAGAAAACAGTAGGCTCAGCTTTAAAAAAAAAAAGGCAGTAAAATAAACACCAAGAAACAAGTTGACGAATAACTACTGCAGTACTATGAAAGAGAGCTTTGTTGAAGGTGACAATAAAGTCACAAGGATGAGGCACCAGACTCAGGGCTGTTTATGAAAAAATTTGTTGAAAGGGTGCAAACAGTTTCAGCTTTGGACCAGTGGAAAAGGGCAGTGGCGGATCATACACGGACAAGAGCAACCTTGCACAATCGCGGGTGCGCGCGCGATTGCGCTTGCACGCGGGAGTGCGCGCGATTGCGCGTGCGCGCGCGCGATCACAATACATGCAGGGTAGAATTGCCCTTGAGGATATTGTCACAGAACTGTTGTTCCCCAGATCGCGAGCGCGCGCGATCACAATACATGCAGGATAGAATTACCCTTGAGGCTATTGTCACAGAAATGTTGTTCCCCAGATCGCGAGCGATCACAATACATGCATGGTAGAATATTGCCCTTGAGGATATTGTCACAGAAATGTTGTTCCCCAGATCGTGAGCGCGCACGATCACAATACATGAAGGGTAGAATTCCACCATTCTAGTTGGCTAATTAAATAAACTGTAAAAAGTTACCTCGCTAGAATTTTATTTAGTTCAGACAGTAGTTAATAAGTAAGAAGACAAATGCAAAGAGCAACACAGCAATCTTCCTCAGTTGTCCAGAATCATTCTTGTGAGGTGATTTTTCCTTCGCTTAGAAACCGGCAAGCACAAATGATGTCAGCATGTAACGCCCAATCAGAGAAAAGGGGCGTGGCGACAAACTCCCGCTTGAAGTAATAATCTGTTCTCCTCTTTGCCAACGGATACGAGCACGGGAATCGTACGATTCAGAGGGCTGGGCTTAACTCATAAAATGGTAAATTTCTATTTCAATAAGGTCTATGACAGATACTGTTACTTAAGTGTATGTTTTATGTTTTCTATGCAAGTAAACGCAAATTTGCCTATGTTATGGGAAGTTTTCACTTAAATGCACCTTTGGAGATAGTACTTCACAAAGGGTATAGTTTTCCTTTAACTGAATCATTTTGAAATTTTTTTTTTTCCCATGACAGTATCCCTTTAATAATACTATGCCATTGTATCGATTACAACATGTCTTTCTTCATCTGCATAATATTTGCTGTCATACTGTTATCATTTTTAACATGAAAATCAATAAAATATTTTCAAATAAATAAAAACTGACTGATAAGTAAATGAAGCTCAATCTATCTTTTACATATTTCTGTCATGTTTCCGCCTGCCTTTGTTTCTGCAGTTCATCTGGTGATGAGGTAAATTCCTGCTGGTATAATGTAATCTGTCCATTGGCAATATATAACTACCCTAGCTTTCCAAGGCGAATTAATGAATTGGGTCAGCTCAAAGTCAGCCCTAAATTTAACAAAGAAAAAAGCCTAATATTTTAATTCGGAATATAAATCTCCCCTATTTTAAGATTGATTTAAACATAAGGTGACTTCCAAAATTATTTTGCCTATAAAAAACAATAAATGTGTTTAGCAGCTCCTATTTATGTAGCAACTGGGAGAATTTGTCATTTGTCACCTCAGATAGGTAGAAAAATGAAGCTGCTTAAAGCTTAGCAGGATTTTTGTTTGTTTTTCTACCTAAATCAAATTTTAAAAAAACTGCTATTGCAAAAAAAAAAAAATACAGTGAAACCTCAATTTTAAATCCCCTGAATTTAACTTTTCCTCACTTTACTGTGCATATATAATACATAATGCATTTCCCTGATTTTATATTTTCCCATTTTGGCTCCACTTTTTCTCATGGTCCCATGGCAAATGTTTTTTTCACTGTATCTATTAAATATAAATATATATAAAACAAATGCACTGCTTTTAAAACACAAAATTAAAGTGGGCCTGTCACTCACACAAAAAGCTGTATAATGAATTGCAAAGTAAACATGATACCCAAATTCGTTTATTTTATTTAAACATCCATACCTGTTATAAATGTATTTAAAATTCTGAGCTGTCGATCATATATTGCCTCAGGCATAGACGTGGGGCAGTCACTTACTTAGATAAATAATGCTCCCTTTGTTATGCATGGATTAAAACTTTGATAGCCTTATGTTACCAACATCCCAAGCAGAGGCATTCTTTAAGGAGCAGTAACACCAAAACATTTTAAGTCTTTTAAAGTAATTAAAATATGATATACGGATGCCATGCACTGGTAAAACTGGTGTGTTTGCTTCAGAAACACTATGCATGCTGTCATGGGGGCAGCCATTCAAGCTATTAAAGGGGAAGGAAACCTAGTTGGCGCAAAAACCCTCCCCCCCTCCCGTGTGTTGCCCACCCTCCCTCCTCCCCCCTGGCCTACCCGTCCCGCTGGGCAAATGCCCCTAACTTGTTACTTACCCTTCTGCGCAGGTCCAGTCCAGGGAGTTCACAGGCGACATCTTCTTCCACGCGATCTTCTTCCTGCTTTGAACAGCGTTTTGGTGCATGCGCAGTAGGAGCATTTCGCTGGTACGGATCTACTGCGCATGCGCCAAAAGTCACAATGTACTTTTGGCGCATGCGCAGTAGATCGTACCGGCGAAATGCTCCTACTGCGCATGTGCCGGTCAAAGCAGGAAGAAGATCGCATGGAAGAAGATGTCGTCTGTGAACTCCCTGAACTGGACCTGCGCAGAAGGGTAAGTAACAAGTTAGGGGCATTTGCCCAGCGGGATGGGTAGGCCAGGGGGGAGGAGGGAGGGTGGGCAACACACGGGAGGGGGGAGGGTTTTTGCGCCAACTAGGTTTCCTTCCCCTTTAAAGGAGAAATGGTGCAGGTCTACCTAGCAGATAAACTCTGTAGATTGCATTGTCCATCAATAAGGGGACCATGACATGACCATAACTGAGCCAGTAAATTGATTAATGCTTTTTAACATTGGTGAAATAGCTTGATATTTCATTTTTGTTGTACTTTTGAATATAACACACTAAGAAATGTCCAGTGACTTGTGCTTGTGTAGTAGCAACTGTAAGTTGATGTTTTACATACATCTGTACAGTATATACACTCTAGATTGCTTGCTCCAGCAGTGAGGCGCAAACAGTTAAGGCAACACTGGTTAACTCTTTTCTAAATCATTCTATCTCCATTCCATGAAATCATAGCAATTTATTTTTGTTTAAACTTCTGCAAAGTTCAATAAAATACAAAGGCAACACAAGTAGCAATGTGATTGAAAAGTTCTGCAAATGCAATGCAACCTTTCCGAATCTTGTTCTTCTTTCATATGCAGATTATGCTGCTTTTCACATTTAGCTTTTCGATTTCTTTTTCGACATACACAATTTCCATGTGATCTTTAGACGTCTACTGCAAAGCAAAAGGGCCATGTTATTGTATTGCTGATTCCTTCATCATATAGAGTGCTATGCAGAGATGGAGCTTGTTAAAGTGATCCTGACAACTATGAAGAAAGGTGTTGTTTGATTCTGGAAGGGACACTCCAACTGTTAAGGATGCCCTTGCTTGAAATTTGAAAACAGTTCTTGAAAAATATTTAATCAATACATATCAAAAGTATAAAAAAGAGTAATAGTTTTGCCACTTACAGGACCACTTTGCCACCTGACAAAGCTACCATTTTTTATACTAGTGTTGTGTACTGCAGGGATTTGTTATCCGGAAACCCCTTTTCCAGAAAGCTCTAAATTACGGAAAGGCCATTTCCCATAGACTCCACTATAATCAAACAATCTTATTTTTTTTTAAAAAATGATTTGCTTTTTCTATATAATAAAATAATACCTTGCACTTGATCCAAACTAATATATTTAATCCTTATTGGAAGCAAAACCAGCTTATTGGGTTTATTTAATGTTTACATGATTTTATAATAGACCTGAGGTATGAAGATTCAAATTACAGAAATATCTGTTATTCGGAAACCCCCTGGTCCTCAACATTCTGGATAACAGGTCCCAAATGATTTCCTTTTTTCTGTAATAATAAAACAGTAGCGTGTACTTGATCCAAACTAAGATATAATTAATCCTTATTGGAAGCAAAACCAGCCTATTGGGTTTATTTAATGTTTACATGATTTTCTAGTAGACTTAAGGTATGAAGATCCAAATTATGGGAAGATTTATTATCTGGAAAGCCCTGTTCTGGATAACAGGTCCCATACCTGTACTTCAGTTGCATCAGTTTGTTTGCAACTAAAAGCCAAATTACATACACAAAAGTTAATGTGTAAAAAAGTACCCATAAGGGGGTATAAATATTTAAGCACAGTGCTCCCAAATAACAAAATGTTCTTTCTGTAAGAATAAAAAAAATCCAGTGAAAGTGTGCTTAATGCTCAATTATTTAAAGGACAACTTCTTGGTGTGTTGGCCCATGTTACATCATCAAACAAAATAATTAATACACTCAGGTTTTCATTTGCAAAATTAAGACCCATTCTGTATAGTTTGTGTTGCAAGGTCCACATGCTTCAGTGTGTGCAAACTAGAGTATTTTATCACTAGGCATCAGTGCACTTTTGTTATTTGTTATAATTTAATTTATTAATCACACAGACTGAAAATAGATGTTTTTGCATACGTACAGTGCATCCAGATTTTGTTGCATTAACATATTAAGAACCATAATTACCCTGTAAAATATATCTTTATAGATGTTACTAATTGATGATCCTTGTGATGTCATCAATATAATCAGTGCTTAGTGATGTCATTTGTGTCACATGATTAGCTGAAATGAGTATATAATAAAATCTAATGTATCCCCTGTTGTAATATATATATATTGAAAGTCTCCTCACAATTTCACGGCTCATATAAAAGCACTAGAGTTTTAACACAATTCTGCAACACACTGTAATGAAAAGATTGTGGTGCTTTCTGTGTACACTCTGCTGCCCAAGGGTCTTCGGTAAAGCAAAATTAGATGGCACACACCAACAGCATTTGTGCTAATTGAGCTCTCCATAGAAGAGATCTCAATAAACACTGAACTAGTAGGCTCATATGCTGTTAGTGTGTGCCATCTGAATTCTTATTTTGATATGCTGAAGGCACTTAGCCTTAAACTTCATGTTTTATATGGTCATGGATCTCCTTTTACAACAGGGGGTTCATTATTCCCTATATATGAGGCATGCACTAAAGACCACAGATTTTTTTTTAGTAGGATTGAAATGGAACCCAACTTTGGCTCAGTTCAGCAGAACCCTGCAATCATGTGAAGTTAAAGCTCTGGACAACTGAATGTGACGGAGCTTGTGATCAAAGATGATGCAACTCTTTGATTTATCTCAAATTTCATTATGCAAATTGAGGCTCAGATTCGGTTTGTTATTTCGCCAAAAATATGGAAGATCAAAAACCTGTGGATTTAATGCGTCCCTACTAAATACACTATATTTTATGTACGCAGAAGTTGATGACTTATTGGCATAACACAGAGGAGTCATACTGTGTGGGTGATTATTTAATGAAGAAACGGAGCAAAAAAAAAATCTAAATTTAAATTTGTTCTAGAAAGGCTTTTCACTCGGATTTGATGTTTCTTTAGATGTGACAAATAAAAGGTATAATTTTTTTAAGATCACAAATATTATGTGCGCAACAAACATGGAACACGGGGAGAGGAAACCTTCACTTACAGAGGAAAGAAAGTGTTTCAGCTGTCATTTACCTGCTAATTCTGTTGACTTCTTAGGTACTCAGCATTTCACTTACAAAAAATTATTTATTAATGTTATATAAAGCCACAGGTAGCTGAGACATTAAACCTTTCTGTAACAGGGAGTTTTTATATGGACAAATATGCCAGAGAGTGAAATATAAAAACAGTATGTACACAAAATGTACCGCATATAAAAAAACTACTTCTTTTGGTATTGTTGTTAGACCTAAACTTATTTTGTTTTATTATTTATGATTATACTGTACTGTACTTACACCAAATATTCAATACAGTCTGATGGGTGTCTAACCAGGTTCTATGATATGGGACTCATTTACAAGCCCAGGACAATTTTCCACCAGTTGAAAAAGCCAACCAGCTATTTGCTGTGGACATTAATTCACAATAAACCATGGCGTATTGGTACACAATTTTACACTGCTTGTAATTACGTTAACAACTACAATTATAGCTCAACTTTAAAGTCAGTGGCCCAATTTGCAAACAGAATTGAACCATTGGCTTACTTGAGCTTTACTTCACCTCTTTACTTAGAGGAACTATTTATTAAACCTCAAATTTTTCTGGTCGAGTTTTTAGGGTGAAAAATTCTAATTTTTAGAGGGAAAAAACAGACATTTTTTGAGATTTATTATACTTGAAGCTGCTAAAAATCCGAAAATACACCAGCTAAACCTATTGAAGTCATGTAAAAGTCAACAGCAGATGGTCCCTTTTACAACTAGAACATGTTTCTTTGCCTTCATGATTGTCAAGAGTTTCAAGTTATTTGATGCTGGTTTTCATTTGATAATCCAACAAAAATTGTGGTTTCCATTTGATAATCTGAATACTTCAAATTTTTTTGTACGACAATTCAAAAAAGTCGGACAATTCTATTTGTTGTAAGATTTTGTTGAGACTTTTCCTGCATGAACAACAAAGTAAATTAAGCCAGATCGTGGTTGGTCAAATTTTCATATTAATATAATAACTTAGGGAGTTATTTACTAAACTCCAAATTTATAAAATCTGAATTTTTTGTGAAAAAAAATTCGGAATTTATTATACCCGCGAGGATGGATGTCTGAATCCGAAAATCCGCTATCTCAAATCTGCCAAGGTTGCATATAAGTCAATGGGAGAAATCAAAAAGATTTTTTTGAACTGCGCTGTGTTTCGTGCAATAATCCGAAGTTGTCAGAGTTTTTGGGTGAAAATTCCAAAAATATGTGAAATTCTGAGTTTTTGGGTGATTTTTTTGGATTTTTTTCATTAAAACAAAATTTTCGGGAAAGTGCATTAATAAATAAGCTGAAAAAACCTGTGTGTATTTGGTCACAGGTTTTTTCAGAAAATATTGAGTTAGATTCGGACTTTGATAAATAACCCCCTTGAGATATCTCTGCCTGAGATTCATTTACCCAAATATTTGGCCAAAATGCTCTAGTATCCTGCATCTTGGCCCATGTGTGTAAAACGTAGCAGTGTCAGCAGGCATCAAGATGGAGAGTCCCAGAGATTAGAAATTTTTTTCTGGTATGTGTTACTTTGTGCTAAATTATACCCTTTCCATTATAAGATACATGTATTTTCATTAACAAAAATGTCTTTCAAAGTGAATCATTGTTACTCTTTCTAAAAATAAATATAATATATATATTGTGCATATAGTGATTGATCAAGAGATGTATAGATTTAAATAATGTATCCATGTAGTTACACACTTGAATATATATGCTTTAAGATAAGTAGGACAAATAAATGAAAGGGTAATAAAGTTGTCCCTTAATGACACATTTTCTGTTTGTTAGCAAGCATTGTTCCTAAGCTCCAATCTGTGCCAATAGATTTGTAGTTGTGCCATTTAAGAGCCATTTTACTTTTGTGTTTGGGATGATTTATAGCACATGCAGAATTCAGAGTGCTACTTCCTGTAATTCATGATACCTCCTGCCCTCTCTACCTCTTCCAACCCAGTTAGGTTCATTATCATAAATCTAAAAGTTCACTTTCAATGAACATTTGAAGACAAAGGTGTATTTTGTAAGGAATGAAAATATGTGTCTAGTACTAGAAGGGTGAATAAGAGTAAGTGCTGTGCTACTGTAGAAATATAGAATTGTTGCCTGCTTTAATTTGCAAGTGCTCTTTGCAACTTGCACTGTTTCTTGCAAAATGATCTGATCTCAAAATAAAACACACAAATAAGACCCCATGACTGGACACTAAATAATGGCAGTAGGTTAGAAAAATGCTGGTGGGTCCACACCAATGTTTGGTGTAAAATAAGCTTACATTATGATTTTACTGCTGCTTGCCAAGCTGGTTCTTGAACCATGGAACCTTTGTGCCTTTAAATTGCTGACTGCTTATTAGTGTTTTTTCACCCCATGCCTTCCTGTGGGTTAAGAAGCTTGTCAATTGCCCTTTTGCCTGTTTCTTTTATAAAATATCAAATTTAGGATTATTAAAAATAAATAATGTATAGAGATAATAAATAGAAAGCAATTGAACAAAAAAAATCTGTTATTTGAAAACAGTATATCTTGAAGGTGAACTCGTCCTTTAGGGAGAATGAATATATATTTCCCTTACCTTCCCAAGGATTAGAAATATTTCAAATAAAGAGTAAACGATTTGTAGCAAATATGAATTGTATAGTGTTTCTCTCTCTCTTTGAGCTAGTGATATAAATATATATGTGTGTGTGTAGTATTCTACTCTTAAAAATGGCAAGCTGATATTATAATTATAATCATAAACATATTTTAAATTTCAGTTGCACTGCAGGATGAAAAAATAGGTTAAATGGTCTGTTTGAATAAAAATACATTTTACACATACTGATTTAACATTAGTGTCTCATAAATGCTTAAGATGTTTTATTGTATTTTTGAAATTGCTTTTGTTCCATCGTGCACTTAAAACAAAGTACAAAATGTATGTTGAAGCAGCAAACGAAAACGATTTTATTTGGATATGATTTTTATTTTTTTTATGTGCAGGAAACTCAATTTTAATAGAAGAAGTTTAAAGGAATATGACTGTTTCCCACTGTAAGCACCTTCATACACCCTTCATATTCTATTTTCTTCTATGAACAATGCCTTAATGCAACAGTTTATTTTGCAGTGCCAATATCAGTCCCCAACATCAATCTCTCTGCAGCACTTCCAAGAGGGGATAAACATTCAACATTGGTTGGAAAAAGGTAGATGAATACACATTTTGGGATATCTGTGCTGATAATCTGTCATTAAGCAAGGAAAATCCATGACTAGGGAAGGTTGCAATGATGGCCCCCACATAAAATCCACCCTCCTCCTCCCAGTTTGCACAAATAACCAGACTCAGAGTTGAATTTATGGGTGTAAAGACCACATCTTAATTTATTAACAAAACACAAAAGGCTTTTAAGCAATTTTGATTTGAGTCTACATTACATAAACAAATACATGAACATGGTAGCATAACATTTAGCCACCGAAGGCTCCTTTACGGTTATTAAATTTCCAATAACTTAACTTTAAATTTAAAATCAACTATTTGAACATCCCTGTACTGTGCCTGTGACTAAGCACTGTTTGCCCCCAAAGCCTTGCCCCAGGGCTGTCCCTCCATAAAGGCACCTGCACCTTAATCTATTTACCCCCGTTTTGGCTCCCCAATTGGGCAGTCCTACCACTCCTACAGCTGTTTCAATTGTACCTTACCCTTCGGCCAAACCCCAAATTATCTACCTCAAGGGAACGTTGTCTTCACCCTTTTTGAGAGTGCAGTGCTTCCTTATTGAGAAATCCTAATAATTTTTCTAAGTTTGGGGACCCTGATGTTGAGTGTGAGAATGGTAGGAGTTGATAGTGGCTGTTAGTGGCTCCACACACTTTTTCTAACCTTGAATACGTAGTCACCTAATGACTGACAAAGTGTGGGAACCCTGGCATAATAATGTGTGAATGTAAAATAATCAAATTCAATGGATAAAATCTATTTGGCTGTTGGTGGCTCCACCCACTTTCAATAACCTTGACCTGCAGTCCACCAGTGACAAACCATGAAAACCCAGGAAGCAGGTTGAATTCCTCCATTGAAAGTTAATATCTGAAATATGATTGGTTGTTCGTAGCTTTGCTCACTTTTGACCATCCAACAAATACAATCTTTTTATTCAGGTTGATATTTAAAGCAGCAGTTTAAATTTAAACCAATTAAAGTCTATAAGTGAAATCTGATTGGCTCCCAGTGACAAACTGTGAAAAGTTTGGGGAGCCTGACATTAAATGTTTGGGAATGGATGCAGTTAAAATGTTATTTGCTGTTGTTGGCTCCTCCCTCTTTGGGTCATCCAACAAATGTTGCTGTTTCATTCAGGGTGACCCCATGATTATGTTATTCAAGTTTGGTGAGTGTAGTTTCAAAGCTTGAGGAGTGGCAGCAGTTTGAAAATCATCACTGTCAAAGTCAACAGAGTTGCACAAGTAACCTGCTCTGCTATAGGATGAAGAAGTGTGAACCATTTGGGTGTTGTACCCCTAAAACTGTAGGAGGAAAAGTGTTAGAAAATGAGGGTAGCTAATAATAATAATAAAAAGAAACGGAAGAATAAGTTTAAGAACTGTATGTTGGTTTTTCAAACCAACATTATTATATATTTGCATCTTGTACTTGTCCTAATCCTTTTGAGGGTCCAATGCTTCCTTATTGAGAAATCCAAATCATTAGTTCAAAGTGGCACTTAAATCAGATTAGGTTAGAATACTGACAAATGTATAAGTTATAGTGATGGGCGAATTTGGCTAAAAATTTGCGAAACAGCAAAAATTCACTGAATACAAGTCTATGGATGACAAATTATTTGTGATGAACAATATTCTTTTTTTTTTGACACGTAACAATTTCTTTTTTGACGCACTGCAATTTTTTTCACCCATTGGAGTCTATGGCTATCTTTTTTGTGGCGAAAAATGGCGAAGGTGATGCCTTTGCTGGCACAATGGACAGTGAAGGCAGAGGAGATACACATTAAGCCTCCGGTCTCTGGAATTTTTTATTTAATAATGCATGATGTCTCCAGCTTTCTAGAACACAATGTAGCTTGTTATGTTTAAGCTATATATATTTTTGTACACTTAGCTACAGTGTATGATTACATTTTTTGAGTTGTCACATCAGTGACCATAATTGCAAACACTAAGATGACAAAATAGCCCACTTAATCCTTTTGTATTAAAATTATGAAAATGATTCAGTAATGTTTTGTGAAGCACAAGATGTCCCTGAGCTAATTTAATATTTATAGGTAGTATAGTTGTAATTTTCATTATTTAACACCAAACTTCTGTATGTGGTAATTACATTTCCTCTGTTTAATTTAACTAAAATAAATTGTGTAAACATTCATCCATCAAAATGACTGCACATTTATGTGATTGTGGTGCACTAATAGTCTTGGAATCCTGGCAAAAAAATACCATAACATGCCTTTGTTGGTTCCAGTGTGTCAGAAAGTGGGTTACTAGTGTAGACTGCCTGTAGACAGCTATGTTTGGATCACACACAGACATTGCACCAGCCCTACCCCTAACATTCTGAGAAGATAAAGTGCAGGCAAAATACTTGGTCCGTGACCTAGTTGGGGATATAACACAAATCCAATACAAACATTACCATTATTTAAAAAGCTCATAACATTAGCAAATGCCTTAAATGAGTAATACAGCTTAAAGGACCAGTAACATAAAAAAAGTTTAAAAAAAATTTTATACTATATAAAATTAGTATACTATGGAAAAAAAAACCACCAACAGATTTTAAAGTTTAATATGTGTTGGTGGTTTTTTTTCATAGTATACTAATGATTTTTTTTAAAAATAAATGTTTTGATGTTACTGGTCCTTTAAGTAAAGAAGCAGAGCAAAAATGATAGCTAAAGGTAATCATGGCCCCATACCCCCCAATTGTCCCATTTTTAGAGGGACAGTCCCTCTTTTGATAACTCAACCTGCAGTCCTCTTTTGCACTGAACAGCCAGAAAAAGAAACAATGTTTCTAATTTAATTGGGAAAAAATGTTGGCGGCTAATTGTCGCAGTAGTTTTGGGAATTAATTTGCTTGTGGTGAAAGGCGGAAATTCGCTGCAAATTTGTGTTTGACTAATTTTCCCCTTCACTAGTCAGCACTAGTTCTTACACTGGTGGGCTCAAACTGCATGGATGCCTCCACCGCCTGTCACCGCCTGTCACGTCTAGCTATGCCACAGTGAAAGTGCACATCTCGCTTTTTAAATTACCACATTTTAGGTTAAAGGGTTAATTTAAGAGATAGGCTATGCTTTTATCCTTTAAGGTTCATGCAATTGTGCCATGAGCCTGATTGAAAATATGAATGATTTATATTATGACACAAAAGTTTCAACAGGAAGGAAGAATTAAAAATATTGAGTGTTAAAACCTCAAGCTTCATCTGTAAATGTTTATTTTAATCTAAAAACTTTTCATATTTCAGATCTTTAGTAAATGTCACCAGCTTCAAAACAAAGAAAAAAGGGGACTCTGGAGAGATGAAATTCAAACATAATTTGACTTCTCTATATCATTTTAGGTATGATCCATGGCACAAAATGTTTCTACACTGCTTATCAATTATTCAATTTCTGAGTTAACTTTTGATTAAAAAAATGAAGTACAAATCTTAAATCAGGCCTTACAGAATAATTACAGGATGTAAAAGTACATACACTCTAGCTATGGATCATGGGTAATGGCATTTAGTGGGTCATTTGCATCTATCTACAGTATCGTAGATCCCCTGGAATTTAGTTCTGCTGTACATCATCTATTAGCTTTAAATCTCTGGTATTACTCTCAGGGAGCTAATTAGCTTGTGAAAACAGAATGTACTCTTCGAATGTAAGCTTGAATTGATTATAAATACAGCACAGTGCAAGGTAGTGGTTTTAGACTTTACTGTTGAAGTTAAATATTTGGTTTGGGCTCAACTTAGTTCATAGCAAAGTTTCAGAATTATAAAATTATATGAACATTGTTTAAAATCATATGTGACATTTGAGCTGGATTCGAGGGGGCATGTTGCTATTCTGCTTAAAGGAGAAGGAAAGCCCCAGGGCGCAAAACCCCTCCCCCCCTCCCCTGTGTTGCCCCCCCTCCCTCCTCCCCCCTGGCCTACCTGTCCCCCTGGGCAAATGCCCCTAACTTGTTACTCACCCCTCTGCGCAGGTTCTGTCCACGGAGTTCACAGTCGCCATCTTCTCCCACGCGCGTCTTCTTCCTGCTCTGACCGGTGTCTTCTGGCGCATGCGCAGTAGGAACAGGTACCGGTACAGCTCTACTGCGCATGCGCCGAATGTCACGAAGTTTTCCGATTTCACTTCGTGACATTCGGCGCATGCGCAATAGAGCTGTACCGGTACCTGTTCCTACTGCGCATGCGCCAGAAGACGCCGGTCAGAGCAGGAAGAAGACGCGCGTGGGAGAAGATGGCGACTGTGAACTCCGTGGACAGGACCTGCGCAGAGGGGTGAGTAACAAGTTAGGGGCATTTGCCCAGGGGGACAGGTAGGCCAGGGGGGAGGAGGGAGGGGGGGCAACACAGGGGAGGGGGGGAGGGGTTTTGCGCCCTGGGGCTTTCCTTCTCCTTTAAGAGATGGGATAACCGGTAGCTCAATCTCACGTGAACTTGCAGCTTTCTTTTAGACAAGGAGAAACTGCACACAGACACCATGCTTCTCTTGCTTTTCTGCATTAACAGACAAAGATCATGTCACATGACATTGTATCAGTATCAGATTACTATGGGATCTGTATGAGAACACACCCATTAATATATATATCTTAACAGAACAACTAGCAATTTTCCCTAAATTCCACCCATGAGGGGCACCCACAGTTTCACAATCATTGGTTCTATATTTAGGTTTACGATTGAGGTGAACACAAATTTATGTTTAAGGAAAAATGTACCTAAAAGTATATGTGCAGTTTTCATTTGTTCATATTCAGTATAGTTTTTTTTAACCTTTAATTACTCAGTTTCCAGAAGCTTGTGCCATGATGCAGAGTATGAAATAACATTTAATCATGAAAAACATGGGTAATTTATGCCTTATTTCACTTTGCATCTTCCCTACACTTTTTAAATGAGGTCTAAAATCTTGTGTGTAAAAGATATGAAATCATTAACTATCAGTAGAGACCCTTGCTCTTTGTTTTGAATGTTGAAGATACTTGAATAACCTATGTTTTAAGGAGACATTCAAGTATTTTACCTGTGAGTAAAATAACTCCATCACTCTTGAAATGCTGCTTTATAATAGACACATACGTGGTATTCCATAATTGGGACCTAGCTTTTTTCCCCATCTGAGCTTTGTTGATGGTAATAGTGGTAGAAGACGCTGACCTAAGCTTGCTGCAAGTTTTAAAAAGAAAAGTTCAATTTGTAAACAATTTGGCACCAACCCAGAAATTTTTATTTATTTTTTCTTTAATAAAATATAGTTGACTTAATGATGGACTTATGGCTTTTTGTTTTATTTGCAATAAAAGGCAACAATACAAAATATTCTCTGAGTCTGCATGATATATGCTGTCTTACTGATTTTTCTTGTTTATGTGAAAATCAAATATTTTAAATTCTTAAATTTATTCAAT
Source organism: Xenopus laevis (assembly GCF_017654675.1). NCBI lineage: Eukaryota > Metazoa > Chordata > Amphibia > Anura > Pipidae > Xenopus > Xenopus laevis. The sequence goes on along the minus strand of NC_054372.1, from coordinate 121,604,809 downwards.
AGTGAGTGGCTCAATATTGGCCTGAAATATAAATGGTCTAATATTTAATAAATAACAGTGTTATTTTAATTTTTACTTATCTATTTTTTGTCATTTCAGACAAGAACTTTCCTATTAAGCTTTCAGTCTGCCATCGAAACAAACTACTGTTCAGTAGTAAGTTCATGTGACCCATAGCAAATTTTAATGACAAACCAAGAGCAGGAGAATGAAAGAAATTTTAAAAAAATTACCAACTGCAAATATCAATTTTGATGCCAAACTGTAGACATATTTTATTTTCTAAAATAACAATAAATTGAAGGCCATTTGAAAATTTACTTAGAATATCTTACTGAAACTTCACTTGAAAGCCTGAAACGGGTTGTTCACCTTTGAGTTAACTTTGAGTATCATGTACAGAGTAATATTCTAAGAAAATTTTCAATTGGTTTGCATTTTTTACTATTTTATTTTTTTAGTTATTTAGCTTTTTATCCAGAAGCTCTCCAGTTTGCAATTTTAGCAAGCCCTAGCAAACATGCATTGTTTTGAATAAATGACTAGAATATGAATAGGCTTTACAGAACATTTGTTTTACATATGGGGGCAGTGACCCCTATTTGTAAGCTGGAAAAAGTCAGAAGAAAAAAAGCAAATAGGTAAAACTATAACAAAAAAATAAAATAAAATAACGAAAATCAATTTTAAGTTTCTTAGAACTGACCATTCTATAAAATACTAAAAGTTAACTTAAAGGGGAAGCACCCCTTTAACAAAGAATCGGATGATATATAACAACAAAGGATTTCATGTGATGTTTTCAGGTTTTGTTTTGATAAACATTCAGTGGATTTTCACACTTGTTTTACTGGAAATTATTAATTGGAAAGGAAAGTAATGCAGTATGAACGGTGAGCCTAAGGAATTATAAAATGTTATCTCATTTTGTACCTATTCCTTTACTTAAACTCAACCCTGCTCAATGTGCAGAACTGAAGAAGGTTCCTGGAATTTTCAGATTTGTTATGCCTTAGGAAAACTATATTTTGATTATTTGGTATACTGCTGTAGCTATTTGTGTTTTTGGCAGTAATTTATTTCAAGTGTACTTACAAGGGCTGCTGTATATTTTGCAGTATGACTTGTGCTTGCCTTCAGGATATAAATTCAACTACCAGGTGGCTTGTAGAGATCTCTCTGTGAGGTTTATTCAGGAAATAAAGGATGAAAAAGGTTGTAAAATATTTGACATATTTTACTCACCCTCATCTGCAAAGATTCTCATTTCATTTTACTTACACCGCTCAAATCCTTTTTAGGATCTTCAGGGATATTGAGATGGCACACTTGTATTGCACACAAAGCAATAAGGCAAAACTAGAATTACTGTTGGGGGGGGGTGAAGTGCAACAAAGCAGTCCCAAAACTAATCTCATCCAATAAGTTGCTTACTTATTCTGGGTCAAAGCCAGTTCTTCTGCATAAATTCTCACTGTGCTATTACAAAGATATATACAGGTATGGGATCCGCCATCTATTTTCCAGATATCTCTTAAATTCGGAAAGGCCCATAGACTCCATTTTAATCAAATAATTCAATTTTTCAATTTTTTTTAAAAATGATTTCCTTTTTTTGTAATTGATAAACAGTAGCTTGTACTTGATCTAAAATATACTTGATCCTTATTGGTTACAGAAAGACCCCTTATTTTGAAAAGCTCAGGTGCCAAGCATTCTGGATAACTGGTCCCATACCTGTACTGTATTGAATAACCAATTCTCTTTTCTTTCTTAATCAAATCTGTTGTCCTAGATCATATACAAATGAAAGTTGAGTTTAAATGGGGCCTGTAATATTTACTATCAACCAACCTATGAGCATTGGGGTTCTATATACGTTATAACAGTGACAAAAAAAGAGACACTTGCAGTTGACTGTAGAAGCATTCCGGTTACATCTACCCAACTATACCAGTTGAGTAGTGAATAGCAAATAAATACAAGCACCACCTTTCAACCGCTTGTACCAATGCCTTTGTTTACTTACCCTTTTATATTTCATTAGGATAAAAACTCAGTACTTATTTTATTGATTTCTCCAGTTCTTTTAGCAGGAAAGAGAGCATGACTACATACGTTTCCTGAAGGGTACTTTACCCTTGCCAGTGCAGTTTTAGTTCATATCCGTACTTTAAATAGACTTATTAGAACACCTTTATCACCTGTTTTTGTCTCTAGGGAACCCAACAACATTTTAATTCCAAGGGAAGATGAAAAGCATACTGATATTCATCATCACATTCAGTTTTTGTGATCCATGGCGTGAAGAATAAAAATCTCCTTGAAAAAGAAGAAATGCAGGCTTTTAAAATATGAGCATATCAAAGTTCATGAGTAATGTCAGGAGAAAGCTAAGATTACAGTACATAAATGGATATACCTATTTGCAGTTAGAAGCAAAATGCAAAGAGAACCACAGGTTTTTGCAATATATTTTATTTTGAATCCTTAAACATACAGTAGCACACAAAGATCTAAAATAACAAATATATGGTATGCAAAAACTGAATGGCAAGAAATGATCTACTTTTTATGTTACAAGACATTAAAAAAATGTTTAATTACATTTTTTCCACCAAAGTTCAATACTTTCTCTCTCAACATTAAATCCTAAAGCCAATGGTACATGGGTTGTATTCTCCAGCAACATGTTCTAAGCTTTGGAGAAGAACCTGAACCCCCCCCCCCAACCTGTTTAATTGAATTGAATGAACACTAGTGAAAGCTGTCTTTTACCCTGGAAATTTGTCTGTCACTGGTACTGACAGGTGGATTATTTTCAGGATGTTGGGGTGCATTCAGGTATTTTTCAGATGAAAAATGTCAGTGCTAAATGCACCCCCTGTGCCACAGTCCCAGACTTAAAGAGATACCGACACGTTCCTATAAAAATCATATAATGTGTCCACATCTAGGAGGTGCTGCACACCGAATAGTTTCCTCTAAAAGCCCCCCAAAGCCACCCTCAGCCCCGCAAACCTTTGTTAACCTGACCCTCCGACACTGCTAAATGATCTTTTGTGTTGTTTCAGTGACACTGGACTGGGGGGCGGCGCAATCCTTCCATAGGCTAAATGAAAACAGGACTTCAGCCTATGGAAGGATCATTTTGCCCCCAGGCCAGCATCACTGAAGCAATGCAGAAGATCCGTTAGCAGTGTCAGAGGGTTGACTTAAGGAAGTTCCGCGGGGCTGGGGGCAGCTTTGAGGGGGGCTTTTAATGGAGACTATTCAGCGTGCAGCACCTCCTACATATGGACATGCTCCTATGATCTTTATAAGAATGTGTCAGTATCACTTTAATAGGGAGCTGTGATGTTGATGTGCATATATTAACTATTAAACTGGTAGGGTTAGAATAGGTAAGATTAGAAGACATTTAATCTTTCTTTGCCTGTCACTTTCTGGGACCACCGTACTTAAAAGCTCTAGCTTTGCTCTGCTACTTCCAGGTTCATACTTCACATATCATCATTAAACTTGAACTTGTGTGAACATAGCAGTGTGTATACTTCATGCTTAAAGAAGAAATAAACCCTAAAAGCATATATGGCTAGAAAGAGCACATTTTATATACTGGTTTAATGCACTAGCCTAAATGTTCAGCACCTCTATAACAGCAATGATCCAAGCATTTTCCCTTATGAAATTGCCTAGTGTAGTGCCATTAAGGGTATAAGTGGTTTGGATATTTTTATATCTCATTTGCCACTTAGCTGCCCAGACTGCCAGTTTGTCAAGATCCTGTTGCAAGGGTGCTGCATCCTGGATGCAATTAATTGAGCTGCATTTTGTCATCTGCAAACACTGATACATTACTTACAATACCCTCCCCATAGTCATAAATAAATACGTTAAATGTCGAGCCCTGAGGGACCCCACTAAGAACCTTAACAACCACCCTCTGCACCCTATCCAGTAGCCAGTTTCCTATCCATGTGAAAAAAAATGTATTTAGCCCAACAGACCTTAGTTTAGAAAGCAGTCGTTTGTGGGGCACGGTATCAAAAGCTTTGGCAAAATCCAAATAGATCACATCTACTGCCCCCCCACTATCCAGCATCTTACTTACCTCATCATAAAAACCAATCAAATTTGTCTGACATGACCTATCCTTCATAAAGCCATGCTGATTGCTGCTCATAATGCCATTCACTAGGACACCATTTTGAATGTGATCCCTTAACAAGACTTCAAATAGTTTGCCCACAACAGATCTCAAATTTATTGGCCTATAATTGCCAGGTTGAGTTCGTAATCCCTTTATAAATATTGGAATGACAACATGCTGCAATCTATAGGCACCATACCAGATGAAAGCAAATCTGAGAAAATCAGAAATAGGGGGTGGTCTAAAACTGAACTAGGTTTTCTTAGAGCCCGGAGGTGTATGCCATCTGTCTCTGGCGTCTTATTTATATTAATTTTTATTACAGCTTTATGATCCTGAGTCAGCCACGGAGCTGAGCCATCAGTGCAGCTATGAAGTGAGCCTGGGAACTCTGACTCCTCTATTGTAGACACTAAAGAAAATAACTGATTTAGCACATTTGCCTTTTCTGTATCTGTTACAACCAGACAGGTACCATTAGTTACTGGAGCAAAACTCTCAGCCTGCATCTTTTTACTATTTATATATTTAAAAAACTTTTTGGGGTTAGCCTGTCCCGCAATGCGTTCCTCTTTTCCTATCTTTGCCTTCCGGACTGCAGTTTTACAACATTTATTATAGTGTTTATATTCATTAAATGCAGTTTCTGTCCCCACAGACTTGTAGTTTTTAAATGCCTTTTTCTTCTTTCCTATTAACTTCTATACTTCTGTATTAAGCCACATATGGTGATTTTCGGTGCTTCTTCATTTACTTGTTAAGGGAATAAGTTCAGAACAGTAACAATTTAATATTTAAGTGACAACAATTTCTGTTCTGTGTTTTTGGCTGAAAACATAATGCCCCAATCTATGCTCTGAAGGGCAGCCCTCAAGGCACTAAAATGAGCCAGCACCTCCAGCTCTCCCATTTTACCAGTCAGACACCTTGCATTTGCAAACATACATTTAATACTGGTACCATATTGAACAGATGACATGTGTCCCTCCCTGTCCTTAACAGTACCCCCAAGCAAATCTCCTCCCCTATTTTTCCTTCTTTTTTGCCCTCTACCTCATCTAACCTGTCTTCCATGGAATCCTTTACTGAACCCTCCCCCACGCCTAGTTTAAAATCTCCTGCAGCCGCAGGTTACTAGGGTTGGCAAAAAGCTGCCGCTGGTAATTTAAAGAGCCGAACATTCAGATTCTTTTAGTGCAGAGAACACAATTGGAAAGGTAAGCACCGGGTGGGAGGAGGCGGCATCCGAAAGGCCACTTCAGGTGGAAAAGCCCCCAGAAGCGACCCTGCTCATTATGAGGACATTAGTGAACTAAAATACCAATTCACCGTGTACTGTACATCCTTAAGATATTTGAAAATATAGCCGTAAGAATGAACTGAGAAGCATCAGGGTGTGAGATTCTGCGATTCAGAAATCCATGTTTAAAAAATCCTATCTTTTATTAGAAGAAGGCGAATACAGGTATGGGATCGTTTATCCAGAAACCCATTATTCAGAATGCTCCAAATTAAGGAAAGGCTGTCTCCCATAGACTGAATGATTTCCTTTTTCTTTTCTCTGTAATAATAAAACAATGCTTTGTACTTGATCCAAACTAAATATAAGTAATCCTTACTGGAATCAAAACCAGCCTACTGCATTTAATGTTTACTAGTAGAGTTAAGGTATGAAGATCCAAATTATGGATAGATCCATTATCTGAAAAAACTCAGGTCTCGAGCATGCTGGTTCCCATACTTGTATTTGATTTTGGCCTAAATTGCACTATTAAATCATTTTCTCTGTTTTTATTTTGATTATATTACTCATATATAATCGCGAACACCGGCAAAAAATGCGAACGTTCGCGGACAGTTCGCGAACTTCGAACACCCGCTAAAATCGTTCGATTCGAACGATCGAAGGATTTTAATCATTCGATCGAAGGATTTTCATTCGAATCGAACGATCGAAGCCATTCGATCGAATGCTTTTCATTCGATCGAATGCTTCCAATCGTTCGAACGAATGGAAATCGTTCGATTTTTAGCGGTCGAAGGAATTCGAATGGTCGAACGATCGAACGCGAACTCAAAATGCGAACGTTCCCAAACGTTCGCGAACATTCGGCAGACGCGAACGGTCGAAGTTCGCGCGAACTAGTTCGCAGCAGAACAGTTCGCTACATCCCTACTGCTGATATTACATGTGAAATCATGAATCCATGTAATTTGTATATGTGTATATGAAATACCTGGTTAAAGACAAACTATTCTACATATTTGCCAAACCCAAGTTAAATAGGAATACATAACTAGCTCAAAAGCATCTCTCTGTCTTGAAGGTTAAACCGGGTCGTGGATCCTCCAGGGCATTACTTCTTTCCAAAGGTGCTTGGGAAATGATGTCCCTGTTTAACCCAACCATGTAAGGTGGGTACAGATATTTATCTTGGCATCAGTTCTTAACCTACCAATGTTATTTTAATTTAGATCTCTGAACATAACTTGACTCATTCAGCTTGATATTTTCCAGGCTTGTTCTTTGTGTTTATTACTAGATAGGGTTATATATGCAGTACAGTAAGGACCTAGTACAATAAAGGTTCTATCCCAATAAAATAGGAAAAAAGTTATCAATTAAAATAAAAATGGAAGCATTCTGCTCATGACCCTTGCATCCCTTACCTTGTGTTCCTTTTTGCCTAACAATAAAACATCTGACACCACCTTCTTTGGAATATTCTGGCCAAGGGCGGCAGGATTTTAGAGGAGCGGAATGCTGCCCAACCACACCCATATTGGTTCAAAAACACTGGGGATGTGCTGGAGATATAATCATTTTTTAAATTTCCCATGCGCCAATCACCATTGCTCCAGTCCAGATGATGAAAATTTGCACGAATAAAGGGGGGACAGGGGTGATGAATGACAGTGGGCCTAGGGGTGCCCACTATGTAAATCCGGCCCTGGTCATGGCCGCCCCTCCTCCAACCTGTTTGTCTGTTCTGTGGCTCACAGACATACCACACAACTAAACTCAGCATACTGATGCTATTATTCATAAATTTACCCTCAGTATAGTGTGCCCGTTTAAGCCCTGTGAGTGAGGATTCAATGTTGAATTGCTCTCTCTCTATTATTTGAAGAGTTTATTTTTTTGATTTATTAAATGGCTTATTTACCTATAAATAGGTGAAAGGCCTGGTAATGTAAGAGATGGTATACACTTAGGGGGTTATTTATTAAAGTCTGAATGCAAAAAACTAAAAAAAATGTCGTTTTCTTTACTATAAAATCCACATTTTTAGTGGAAATTTTTTTTTTCAAGATTTAGTTCTATAGAAGGCAATGGCAGAGGTACTATTATAATAGTAATACACACAAACAAACATAATTTTATATAACGTGCAAAAAATCACAAATATAAACCTTGCACTGGGGTATCCGTGTGGTCTTCCAACTCCTGACACAGTCTCTCTCCAGGACACAGTCTCATACTCCACTCCGGTAAGACAAACACAGTTCACTTGAAATAAAATGTCTACAGTATCCTCAAATCACCAGCATCATTTATGAGAACAGAAGTGTCTAGTTTTACAAATGAAGATGCATTATATCCTCTCGGAGACTGACATTTTTCTAAGTGCTTGGCAAAAATAGGAGAATAAGCAGCTGTATGCAAATTTTTGACTATTATAATATTAACAGCAGTACATTTCTGCATTAAAATGTCAAAATGCCAAATTATACATTCAGTGTCTGATGTGTTGTATTGTTGCCCATTTTATTCCTGCTCTTATATCAAGGACAAACAACAAAATAGACATTAAAAACCCTTTATTAGATGATATTAAGAAAATGTTAATGGTACTTGTACACAAATTGCACTATTTTATCAAAGCAGAGAGCTACCAGAGTATTAAAAGCTTGCATTAGATGGTGAGCATTTGTTTTGCATTCCATTCTAATTCTTCTCTGGCTAATTTCCTCAGCTGGACTGCTGGTAACATGTATAAATGCATTATTTGATGAAATCAAATGGGACCATCTGGAAAAGTATAATATGATACCTGGGTAACAGCAAAGGAGTTACATAGTAAAAACAGCTGGCACTATTACAAACAATCTTGCTGTGTCATTTTCTCTCTCTCTATTGGACTACCTTCAAATATATTTTATTCAGTTAGAGGCTTTCAATTCTGGCATAATAAATTGGCAGCATGGAGTATATGAAAGGCATCAGAAAAAATGTCATCATTGTTAAGTTTCTGAAAATAATGTTTATCTTTGACTTGTTTTGGACAAGTGTGTTTATTTAAGTTTGAAAAGTTACTACAACATCACTAGTGAGGGGCGAATTTATTAGCCAGGCACGAATTTGCGGCAAATTTGCGTGATTCGCAAACGGCGAATAAATTTGTGAATTCCGTGGTAAATTTGCAAATTCGCCAATCACTAAACATCACCTTTATCTTAATACCCCCAACACTTAACCATTATGATGCATCAATTAATGACATTAACAGTGCAGAGGGAAAGGAGACTACCGTATATACTCGAGTATAAGCCGAGGTACCTAATTTTACCTCCAAAAACTGGGAAAGCTTATTGATTCGAGTATAAGCCTAGGGTGAGAAATGCAGCAGCTTCTGGTAAGTTTCAATCAAAAAATTGAGGGTTTCTGCTCCCATTGGAGATGCCGGCGAATATTCTTGGAGACTATTCTTGGACGCCGGCGACTATTCTTGGACGCCGGTGACTATTCTTAGGCGCCGGTGACTATTCTAAGACGCCGGCGACCGTTTTTGCGCTTGACCCTAGTATAAGCCGAGGTAGAGTTTTTCAGCATATTTTGGGGGCTGAAAAACTCGGCTTATACTCGAGTATATACGGTAAGGAAAGTTGGGCATTCAAAAAATGTGTCAAGAAAACTTAACAACAACACTGTATTTGAAGTTTTTTGATTTCTCATAAAATTGTATGCAAAATTGGCAGCATTCAACAAAAATTATTTTGACTGTTATTCAGCTTATGGTTTGCATACATTATAGTAGTAGTATAATAGTAGTAAGTAGAAGAGTACAGCAGGGCCGGGACAACCTGACCAGGTGCCCTAGGCAACCCTGCCAGCAACCTCTCTCCCCTGGGCACAGGCATGTCCACGTACTTTGCCCTTTCATACTTTCATGAAATGTAATGTAATTACTTAATTTTCCAGTAATTTAATTCTACTTTTTTGTGACAGTTTAATCAGTTCACAATTTGATCACATTCCACACAATTCCAATTAGCTGCATATAAATTCAGGATCCGCAATTGGCTTAAACATTGCAATGGGATTTCATAGCAGTTTAATCTAAAACTTCTATAAAGTGCATATAAATTTACATCATTCCTTTTTCTTCTTAGTCAAACTAATGGCAAATAATTCACAGCTGTTTATGCAATACATTGAACAAATGTCTGAAATAATGCAAGGCATGCGTATGTACTGAAACATGCTATACTAAATTTATACTTGCTTCTTGCTTAATAACTTTCCAAGACAGGTAAGACAAAGTGTGCTATACTGAAACTTAGATGTTTTTAAGATTTGTTTAATTCTTGTTTTAAATACTGCTCTAAGCTGCAATGGTTTGGTAGGCTTAAATACTAACGTAACAAATAGACTGGAGTCTGAAACTGAAGTTATGATTTTCAACTGTTTGGAAGGTAATGCCATACAGCAGAGTCAAGTGCCATAGGTAATTTTTGCTTGCATTAACAAAAGAGAAGTGTTATACAGTCATATTAGTTCTGTGGCAGTGCCAGTGAATGCAAGGGACTATACAAAGAGCACTTGTGCCAGTGATATTGCTGCAGCAAGATTTATATTTGAATCTAGTGCAAGGTGGAGAGGTTAGTGCTGCTGGGAACAAGGGAGCCCTGCACCAATGCCTCCTATAGGTACCATGCACCATGTAGACCCTGGTGCTCCCCAGCTTGCAGGCTGCACATAGGGCACCCATTTGTTGTCAACCTACAGCCTCCACTATTGAATGTAGGCAAAGAGTTGCTCATCAAATCCAATGCAAGAGCACTTTAAACCATCAGCGTTTTGCTTTGCACCGGTTTTTATACTTGATCCATGTTTTGTAAACAATTTAAAAATCTTGCATGCAACTGAAGGCAAACATCACTACAATAATGTTAAGGGGTTAAAAAAAAAGAGAAATCTGTACACTCAATGAACTTCAGCAGGTGGCTTATAGTCTACTTTATTCCAAATAAATAGGGTGTAACGCACACAAGTTGTACTGTGTGACTTTACAGAAGGATGGGCAATGAGCCTGTTGATTGCATCTAACTTTAGAGACTAATATTGTTACTGTGCAGCTTGAAATCACATGGTAGTGTAAGGCCCATTCACGCACGAGCGTCAACATGGACGCGGACGCGAGCGCGTCGGAAACTGTCGCGCGCCGAAGTGGACGCGGGCGACGAAACGCCCGCTGACGCAACGGCGTGCGGCGTGATGACGCTGATGACGCTGGCGTCTTCACGTTTGGCGCCAAGACACTGCCTTTAAAAGGACGCTCTGGAAAAGGATCCTTGCTTGGTTATAATCCTAGCTCTTGGATGTGACTTGATTCCTGATTTCGGTTTGACCTTCGGCTTGTTTCCTCGGACTTCTGATTGACTTCTACCTGCTTGACCCCTTGCCTGTTATTGGACCTCGCTTGCTATCTGCCTGCCCCCGACCCGGCTTGTTTTCAGTTACGCACGAACTCTGCCTGCCCCGACCTTGGCCTGCTCCGACGATTCTTCTGCTTACTCCTTGGTACCCCACTTCTGGCTTAATCTGGGACTGTTGGCCATTCCTTGCCTCCTCACATCTGGACTCGATAACCCAGGCTTGACAGTATAACCAAGCCAAATGGAGTCCAAAGAGGAGAGGTCGGTTTTGAAGACTATTTCTCAGCAGATCGCTGGTCTAGCTCAAGCCGTCCATGAGTTACAAGGCGGCTATCAAGTTATGCAAGATCAGCTACAAGCTCTGCAAGAACCAGTGACTCATCCGCGTTCTGCTTCGGGTCCTTCCTTCTTGTCTCCTGAGGATTCTGGGGCCGGCTCTGGATCCTCCTCTGAACCCAAGGTGGCTTTACCTGACAAATTTTCGGGGGATAGAAGCACCTACAGGACTTTTGTTAATGGGTGCAAACTCTTGTTCACTCTGAAGCCTAGAACATATGCTACTCAGCAGGCTCGTGTGGGAACGATGATCACCCTTCTACAAGGACAACCCCAAGCGTGGGCCCACCGCTTGATGGAACAGGACAGTCCTGTCCTAGCTACTACGGAGACTTTCATTCAGGCTTTGGGCGCAATCTATGAGGATCCTCACCGCATTGACACTGCGGAAATTGCCTTGGGAGCTCTTCGCCAAAAGCAGAGACCGGTGGAGGATTATATTGCCGAATTTCGGAGTTGGGCCCCAGACACTGAGTGGAATGACAGAGCTTTAAAGAGACAATTCCGCATTGGGCTGTCCGACGGCCTTAGAGATGAGTTGGCTCGAGTAGGTATTCCAGATACCTTGGAAGAGTTGTTTCAGCTGGCGGTTCAAATTGACTGAAGGCTGCGAGAGAGGCAGCTTGAGAAGGTGCCAGTTAATTCTTCATCGTCTCCTTCATGGGTCATTCCTGTAGCTCCGCCTCCCATCTATCAATCAGCCCCCTCCGCTGTCTCATCAGAGTCTGAACCTATGCAGATTGGTGTGGCCCGGGGAGCTTTGTCAACTGAGGAGAGACTTCGCCGCAGACGTTTAAATCTGTGCCTGTATTGTGGCCAATCTGGTCACTTCCTTCGAGTCTGCCCAACTCGCCCTAAGGGTAGTACATCTGTTAAATCGTCTTCAGTTTATAATTCCTCAATTCCAATGAACTCTTTTGTGACTATTCGTCTTTCTTTACAGATGGGTTCAAGAAAGATTGAGGTTGACGCCATTGTGGACTCTGGGGCTTGTGGCTGCTTCATGAACAAGACTTTTGCTACACTGCATAATCTTCCGTTACTTCCCAAATCCCAGCCACTCAGTATTAAATTGGCAGATGGTTCCTTGATGTCTTCTGGCTCAATTCTTTATGAGACTCCACTTTTTGTTGCTTCCCATGTTAAACATTATGAGGAAATAAAGTTTGATGTGATGGATTCCTTGTTGTTTCCTGTGATCCTGGGTTTGCCCTGGTTGAAACTTCATAATCCTTCTATTGACTGGCACACTGGTTCTCTGATATTTAACTCTTCTTTTTGTCTACAAAACTGTCATTCAAGTCTCCGTTTGAAGGAGTTCATTCTTCTGGATAAAGATGAACTTCAAGCGGTTCCTCCTGTTTATCATGAGTTTTTAGATGTCTTCAATGAAAAGGGAGCTGATTCTCTTCCTCCTCATAGGGACTATGACTGTCCTATAGATCTTCTCCCTGGAGCTCCTATCCCGTTTGGCAGAATTTATCCGCTCTCTGAGCCTGAACTTCAGACTTTGAAGAAATATATTGACGAGAATTTGGAAAAGGGGTTTATCCGAGCTTCTACGTCTCCCGCTGGTGCAGGAATATTCTTTGTGGAGAAAAAGGATCATTCCTTAAGACCCTGCATTGACTACAGAGATCTTAACAAAATCAAGGTCAAGAACCGATATCCTTTACCCCTTATTTCAGAACTTTTCCAGAGGTTGAGTCAAGCTAAGATTTTTTCAAAGTTGGATTTGAGAGGGGCCTACAATTTGATTCGAATCCGCAAAGGAGATGAGTGGAAGACAGCTTTTCGTTCACGTTATGGGCATTTCGAATATACGGTTATGCCATTTGGTCTTTGCAATGCCCCCGCTACGTTCCAACATTTCGTGAACGATATTTTCCGCGATCTGCTTGATCAATTTGTTGTTGTTTATTTGGACGATATTTTGATTTTCTCTTCTTCTCTGGAACAACATCGTGTACATGTCAAAGAGGTTCTTTTACGCTTTATGCGAAGGCCCCCAAATGTGAGTTTGAAAATCCTCCATTGAATTCCTGGGTTTCGTTGTGTCTGCTTCTGGGGTCTGCATGGATGTAAGCAAGGTGGATGCGATTCTTAAGTGGCCACCTCCTAAGGATCGAAAGGGGGTGCAAAGATTCGTGGGCTTTGCTAATTTTTATAGAAGATTCATCAAAAATTTTTCTTCTATAATCAGACCAATCACGGACTTAACCAGTCTCAAGAGAAAATTTTACTGGTCTTCTGAATCACAAGAAGCTTTTGAGAAATTGAAGACGCTTTTTATTTCTGCTCCAATTCTCATTCATCCTGAATCTTCTAAGCCTTTCTTACTCGAAGTTGACGCCTCTGAAGATGCGGTTGGGGCAATTATTTCCCAAAGATCTGGAGTTAAGGACAGTGTTCATCCAGTTGCCTTTTTCTCTAAGAAGCTCAGTCCCACTGAGAGAAATTATGGTGTGGGTGATCGAGAGTTATTGGCCATTAAGTATGCTTTAGAGGAATGGAGACACTTATTGGAAGGTGCGTTACATCCAATTTTAATTTTTACAGATCATAAGAATCTTGAGTATTTAAGATCAGCCAAACGCCTAAATCCTCGCCAAGCTCGTTGGGCCCTGTTTTTCTCGAGGTTTCAATTTCACATTACTTATAAACCAAGTTCCAAGAATGTGAAGGCTGACGCGCTGTCCCGTCAATTTTCTGAAGAAGAATCAACAACTCCTCCAGCTACCATTCTTCATTCAAAGAACTTTCTGCTACTTCAAGCTTCTTTTCTCAAGAAGGTGGAGGAGACCCAGCAGTCTGTTGAAGATTATCCTGATTCTAAGTTGTTACATGTAAAGGATGGTGTCCTCTTGTTTAACCAACGAATCGTGGTTCCTCCTTCACTTCGGGCGGAAGCATTGAGTTTTATGCACGATCACCCTTTAGCAGGTCATTCTGGAATAAGGAAGACGTTAGATTTGGTGAGGCGGTTCTTCTGGTGGCCATCAGTAGTGAAAGACTGTATTTCTTACGTTCGTTCATGTGAGAGTTGTGCCAGGTCTAAGATTTCTCACTTTAAACCAATGGGTCTTTTGAAACCACTACCACCTCCAGAGGCACCTTGGAGTTCCATTTCCATGGATTTTATTGTGGAACTTCCTCTTTCCAATAAACATAATACCATTTTTGTGGTGGTGGATCGTCTCACAAAGATGGCTCATTTCATTCCTCTCCCTCATCTTCCTTCGACTTCTGAGACTGCGGATGTTTTCATCAAAGAGATTGTTCGGCTTCATGGATTGCCTCGAGAAATCATTTCGGATCGAGGCACTCAATTTACATCCAAATTCTGGTCTGCTCTCTGTAAAGCTCTGGGAATAGTGTTAATTAAATCCTCTGCATACCATCCTCAGACTAATGGACAAACAGAGAGAACGAATCAGACTTTAGAACAATACATTCGATCTTTCTCTTCTTATTTGCAGGACAATTGGGTTTCAATTCTTCCTCTAGCTGAATTTTCTTACAACAACACCATTCATTCATCTACGAAACAGACGCCTTTCTTTTCTAATTTTGCATTTCACCCTACCATGTTTCCTGGCCTTTTTCCAGAAGTTTCTCTTCCTTCAGTCCAGGATAGACTTACATTTCTGAGGGAGAATGTTGAGATGCTCCAACACATGATTCGCAAGGCTCAACTCCAATTTAAAGTTTTTGCTGATCGAAGACGAGGAGCAGATCCAAACTTTCAAGTCGGAGACAAGGTCTGGTTAGCCACTACCAATCTTCGCCTTCCTCATCCGTCAAAGAAGTTTGCCCCAAGATTTGTTGGGCCTTTTTCAATCAAAAGATGTGTTAATTCAGTTACCTTTGAACTAGAACTTCCGGGGTCCATGAAGATCCATCCAGTTTTCCATGCTTCCTTATTGAAGAAATTTCATTCTAGTCCTTTCTCCTGCCAGCATCCTGTTCCTGTTCCCCCTGTCGTTTGTCAAGAAGGGATTGAGTTTGAAGTGGAACAAATTTTGGATTCTCGGCTTCGTTGGGGGAAGTTGCAGTATTTGGTCAAGTGGAAGGGGTTTTCTGTTGAAGAGAATTCCTGGGAACCGGTAGGAAACATCCACGCCCCGAGGCTCATCAAAGCTTTCCACAAGAGCCATCCTGAGAAACCATCCAGAGGTGTCCGGAGGCCACCCCTCAGGGAGGGGCAATGTAAGGCCCATTCACGCACGAGCGTCAACATGGACGCGGACGCGAGCGCGTCGGAAACTGTCGCGCGCCGAAGTGGACGCGGGCGACGAAACGTGCGGCGTGATTACGCTGATGACGCTGGCGTCTTCACGTTTGGCGCCAAGACACTGCCTTTAAAAGGACGCTCTGGAAAAGGATCCTTGCTTGGTTATAATCCTAGCTCTTGGATGTGACTTGATTCCTGATTTCGGTTTGACCTTCGGCTTGTTTCCTCGGACTTCTGATTGACTTCTACCTGCTTGACCCCTTGCCTGTTATTGGACCTCGCTTGCTATCTGCCTGCCCCCGACCCGGCTTGTTTTCAGTTACGCACGAACTCTGCCTGCCCCGACCTTGGCCTGCTCCGACGATTCTTCTGCTTACTCCTTGGTACCCCACTTCTGGCTTAATCTGGGACTGTTGGCCATTCCTTGCCTCCTCACATCTGGACTCGATAACCCAGGCTTGACAGGTAGATGCAACCTTGACTTATTGACTTCGAAATATCTCTCTATTACCTGTGAACTCCACGGTCAAGAAGAGACCATCACGTATTGATTTCTTTTTTTTTTTTAAGAAAAAACCCACTTGTACAAAATGTTGACATGCTCTTTGCTTACACAAATAACGAAAATCATTAGACTTGTTTCCTGCAGCGTGTAATGGGGAGCTAGGTTATATGAGAAATCAGTGCCCAAATGTAATAGTGTATTAAGATATCAATATCTGAGTTTCAGAAGCGACTTCAATTAATATCTAGTCACAGTATTTCTCAAAGAATGGGATATGGTAAGGTGATAACATAACCTCGAGCAAAATATATATTTCTTTGCAAATGTTGCCTAAGCTCAGCATGAAACTTTATGGCCAAAATGACCTTAAGGCATGCGTAATGCTCCATCACTTTACAGTTTGTTCTTGCCAACTCTAAGTCACAGGTATGGGATCCCTTATCCAGAAACCCATTATCTAGAGAGCTCCAAAAGGCATCTCCCATAGAATACATTTTAAGCAACTAATTTTGTAAAGCATAAGGAAACCCTGGAAATCCTTTTAGTATATAATGGCGCAATTCCATTCCTTGATAATTTAGTAGGACATAATACTGATTATTTTATCAGTGTTTCCCTCTATAAAATCTGGCTTTACTATCTCTGTTGCGGGCACCATATTGCCATCCTCTGCATCACTAAGATGGCTACTATGATGTCTTTGCAGATGTGCAAAAATTAGCCCCCCTGTTCCAAGTTCATGATTATAAAGCTCACTCACAATTTATTTTACTGAGCATACACTGACGCTGCCCTTTTTGGGGGGTTTGCCTAGCATCAGCCAGTGATTAACCTTGGGAATTGATTATTGAGAACAGTGTTCTAAACAGTTTGAAAAACAATATTTTGGAAGCCAAGCTTTGGAGCTTTACCCCGCCCTCTCTTTGAGCGGGTCCTATGCATCTAGACAAATGCAAACAGACTGCTTTGTTTAACTGCCATTTTCCTAGAACTTGTGAAATATTAGTACTTAGGAAATGTTAGCTGCTCCTGAATTTATATGCAGCTTATTCGAAAACAAGAGCCTAATTGACCAATTAATCCATTAACCAGCAATCAAAGTACATAGTTTTAGAACCAGGCTTTAAGGCTGAAAAATATCTCTTGAAATTGCCTTAGTTTTTCATGAAGGACCCACTGCCACCAATTTGCCAACCCAAGTATAGAGCTTTAAATGTGAAATAGGTTCTTTACAGCAAAAGGCTTAGTTTGGTTGAACCTTGTTCAGGATGAAACATTTGCCATGAAATTTGACATTGCAAGAATGGTGCATCAAAAATGTTGTTGTTAAAGGTGCTGCTCATGTCTGTTTTTTTGGAAGATTTGGTTACCTTGGTAAAGGACTGCGGCAGCTTAAAGAAAAGGGAACCAATGGCCCAGCATAGAAAGCAGTTTAAGGATCAGTCCAAGGATTTATAAAGGTCCTGACCAGGGGGAGGTCATCCTGAAGAAAAGGGAACCAATGTGCGGTTAATTATGCGATTAAATGTAAAGTGGCTGTGACTGGTTATGAAATGGGAACCATTGACTCACCAAAGAAGGCAGCTTATGCATTCGTCCAAGGATCGCATAAATAGTGAATAAATAGTGAATAAAATGTGTATAAAAGTCCAATTTTTTCTCCAAAAGCCCCAACAAGTGTTAAACATAATCCAAAATACTTTCCAACAACCTTAATCAATGGTGGTAACAGGATACTTTAGCATAATTAATAGTATACATCATTTGAAACATTGTTTTTTTGTTAGTATTATTCTCTATCCCCTGACGTATCTTATCTGTAGGGAAGGGAAAGAAAAACGAAACAAAAAATCATTACCTGCGTCCTTATTAAAATCATTACCTGCGTCCTTTTGTACCACTTCCAAAATCTGCCATCTCAACTGCGATATATTGTGTTTCATATCAAAAAATTGCATTGCTAACATTGTCTCTTTCTCAAACTTCTCTTTTTCTTTCTCATTAGCACCAGTATTTTTCCATTTCACCTATGGCTTGAAATTTCTTATAACGCTTTTATGCTCATTCATTCTCACCTTAGAGGATCTAGATGTTCGGCCCACATAACCAAGTCCACATAACCATTGTTCTTGCATTGTCATTGCACTATACGAGCAGACAACTAAGGCTTGGTTCACTCCTATGGCTATGCTTGTGTCACGATCGGCACCCTAAATCCAGAACCAATGCTAAGCACCCTGTTATCGGCTCTTGCTTCTGCCTTTAACAGCCGCCATTCACCTCGGGAGGAGCCCTCAGCTAATCAGATGCCGCCAGGTCTTATTAAGAGAGGTGCCAAGCGAAGGGTTCTGGACGAGCAAAGGGGCACGACGGTAAAGCAAAGTCTCTGGGCAGAAGGTCACAGTACAAGGTGTAGACAAAAGGCGTAGTCAATCAGGCTAGGTCGAGGCAGGCAGAGTACAAGCGGAGTCAGACAGGCAAGGGTCAAAGCAGGAGATCAATCAGAAGGGTTACGGATACAGAAGAGTCGGTTACCAGGCAGGGTCAGGATTCCAGAAGTCAGGAAATTCTTAGAACAGGCAGGGGTCAAAACAGGTAATCAGATCACAGAATACAGAAGCTTTAAACAGCACAGAGGCACCAGGAACTCACAATGAGGAAACCTATAACAGGCAGTGGAAAAATACAAAATGTGCCTTTAAATACATTTGAATTTCACGCAATTGTGCGCTGGCGTCAGCACGCCAGCGCACATGCGCCTATAAATATAGCAGAAGCTGTACCGGCGCACACAGAGGAGCGGTGTGGCGGGCGTACCGGCCGCACCACTAGACCACCAGGGTGAGCCGTTACAGCTTGGTAATTGCAAGTAAGCATGGCTTATTTCACCTGTTGTCAATTGGTCACAGGTGATTTGTGTAAGCCATTAGTCTGGCTATAAACCCCCTACTCTGCTCTGACTCATTGCCCAGTATAGGTCTATAGTCCATAGCTCATGGGTGCACTTATAAGTTCCTGTATTCAGTTTTGATCCTTGACTGTTCCTGCTGCCTGAAATGACCCCTGCTTGTGTTTGACTATCCTGAGTTGGCACTGCTCTTCTGTTCTGTGTTTGACCTTGGCCTGTGACCTTGACTATGCTTCAGCTTCCTGATTTGATACCGTATTGTCTGTTTGCTATTTACACTGCCTGTCCCTTGACCATGCTCTTTGTTCTCCATCCTTCCGTATACGTTTTGGTTCCTTTGCCTGCCCAAAGCCAAGGCGGCTGCTATAGGCAGAAGTGTGAGCTCAGACCAGGACCTTGGGGTTTGCTCTGGGTTTTGGGATACCATACACACACACACACACACACACACACACACACACACACACACACACACACACATATATATATGTAGAACTGAATGACCTCTTTTCCATAGTAACCAAGCAATTTCTAATAAAAGCAATATATTTAAATGTAGAATTTAGTTAGTCAGCCTTAATCCATGGATAATTGGATAATTTGTTAAATTTCAGTTTGATGAGGACTTTTGACAGTGATATTGTACTTGTACTTGTGTATGGGACTTGATACTATACATGACATTACCAATATGAAAGCAACCCCCAAGGTGCATGCTTGAGAATATTGCCTCACTGCTAGCACTGCATGTTATGTAGATTTGGTGATGAGCCCTTCTATAGCTTAAACCGTGGCCTAAAAACAGTGCACTGACTCGGGATTTGGATATTTTCCATGATTAGATTTACAGCTTTGAGTTAAACTGAGGCGTGTAAACAAATTGTTGCCACAAATCCGAAGATTTTCAAATCACAAAAGTTTATGTACATGCAAGATTCTATAGTAAGAATCCCATGCACCCAGCTACAGAGACATTCATCAAAGGGAAGAAAATGGTGCTTTTATTGTCTGATTTATTGTTTTAAGTCTGAACTGTATGTGCTAAACACCCACAGTTTCTGTAATATCAGAGACAGATGACTTGAAACTGGTAAAAGGATATTTGGGGAGACATATTACAATCGTTTTCTTGTACATAAGATTTCCGATACTTAAGCATTACTGTGGAGCTTCTTGCAGTTCAATACCTTTTGCTCATGTTCAAGTGGAGACATGGGCCATAAAACACTGCAAGAATACATTATCCCTCTCATCTCTGGAACTGTCATCCTGTCTGGAATTACAAAATATTGCCCGTGACGAGATACATCATAGCCTGGCTGTGGTTTTATATTGGGAGCATGAAAGCGTTATATTGATGAGCCTAAACGCTGCATTAAAAAAAATCAACTGGACAAATTCATCAGAGATGAAGTCATATAATAATAATAATACACTTATTTTATAATGAGCTGCATAATTACTGCTTTATTTCAGATATTTGTAAAATAAAGCCAGTCAATAATCCATGACTGCAATTCCCTGTGCTTTGGGAGATTTGTTTCTCAGTTAGTTAATACACAGAGATCATAATCAGAAGAATAATTAACACACAAATGGAACAAACAGTGCTGGCAATGACTGCCTCCCCGTACGGCTTTTTAGGAGTTGTACTGTGTAATGCGTAATAAAAAAATATACTTAAAAAATACCAATTAAAGTAATCTGTGAACCAGCTACAGCTTCCAGCATTGTGACTGTGGAATATACCAATTGGAAGAATCTATAAACAAACTATAGCTCCCAGAATTATGGCTGTTGATGGACTGCTGAAATACAGCAACCCAGAGTCACAAATGCAAATCACTTCAATTGCAGCCTTTTCGCAAGTTAATTATTATTACAATATATATACACTAATATGATAACTTCACAGCATCCCACTGCCAAGTACTGAAGGATTGTTGCTTTGTGAGTTAATTAAGTAGGTATAACATTGAAGGGAGGGTATGCTTTACATAGCATATGTCACTTAGAGTTTATTTGTTGCTTGAAAGTTGCTCAGATTTAAAATACCTTATAGGGAGGCTAATGGAACTCTCCTTTCTTCAATCACTGGCCAAACCTATGCCTAAGTGCCCATAAGGCACAAAACGCATAAGGCTACGCATTTGTCCATAAAATAAATTACATTTTTAACTGCATTATCTTCTATATGAGTGTTTGGTTGTGCCAGTCTGTAGTTGACGAATAGAGAGTACCTGTAACCTTCCCTAAGCTAAAGATCTTATTAACATTGGTAACTATTATCTCTGATAATGAACTGGATGCTCCTTTGAAAGTTTAATGGAACTGGTTGAACACTGCAGAGGAAGACCAGTAACTGCGCAGGTATAATCTCTGGGCTCCTGTGTTATCTTAGAGAAGGAATTGATAGGAGTGCAAGTGCAAGGTTGGCATTCTGCCCATGGAACATGTTTAGCTATCCCCCTAGGTAAGTCTTATAATATGCTGGGAAATATTCTTGCCATAAGCCAGGAGAATTAACCCTCTAAGCTTTATTCATAATTCACCACCTACCATCTTCTTATAGTCTGGTGACTGTGTTTTCTCATAGTTCCTTTACTCATTAGGACTGGGATTTTAGATATTTTTCATAACGGGGCTCTATGTAAGTTAAGATCATACATACATAGGTCACAAAGGCAATGGCAAGATGTGTGTTTTGTACCACAGAGCACATACATACTAAATCAATTCTCATTATTAGAATTATAAAAATAATATCAGCACAACTAATGTCAAAAGCATACTGTATTAGCAGTTTTCTTGATTGTTGATAAAATATTGCAAAGAAATATAATCCTACTACTATGATACAATTGTAACACAGACTTTATATGAATTATCCATTTATTGCAGATTAAGCAATCCACAGATTTTTCAGGCCTTAATTTATGTGAATTGCATTTTTTTCTCCTCCTTGGCATGTTATAATATTAGGTTGTTCTTCCTTCTTTTCATTAAACAGGAATAAAGATCTTTAACCCATTTAACATCTTATTATTATTCAAGTTTATTTTCAATGATTGTTATATATACTGAACAGTTGTAACTGCTACAGTTAATATCCTCTATCATTATGCTTTATTTATATAGCCCTATATACTGTATTCCTTGATGCTTTGCAAATTATGCACCAATCACATCAGTGCTTGCCCCAGTTGATCTTAAAATCCAAGGTCATACTAGGGTCATTTTCATCAGGAACAGGCTAATCTGCCTGTATGTTTTTGGAGTGTTATAGAAAATTGGGGTACCCAAAGGAAGCCCATGTAGACACAAGGAGAATTTACTGCCTTCTTGCAGGTTGGTTGATAGAGAGTATGTTGCTTTATGCTCTATGGCACATGAAACATATATTATAGCAAAAACAATACATTGTTATTTTACAGAGCGTTTGTTTTTAGTTTATCAGTGACCAGTATTTGAAAGCTGGAAAGCGTTAGAAGAAGAAGGCAAATAATTAAAAAACTATAAAAAAATAAATACTGAAGACCAATTAAAAAGATGGTTAAAATTGGTCATTCTATAACATACTAAAAGTTTGCTTAAAGGTGAACCACCCCTTTCAAGCACTTTTGAAGCACTTAAGAAGGCAAATAATTAAACAACTATAAAAAAATAAATACTGAAGACCAATTGAAACGTTGGTTAAAATTTAAGTAAAAGTAAAAATTTAAATAAAACTTAAAGGTGAACCATCCCTTTGAAGCACTTTATTGTTGTGTTGTGAACCTTAATTCTCTGTTATACTATGACCCACAGCAGGTGGTTTTCTCACTGTTTACTACCCTACCTGCAAAAAGTTCATTTTTCCCAGGTAGAGCTGTCAGTACTTGGAACTGTTTCTTATGCTAAAATAAATGGAAATAATACTGCTAAGAAGTTATCCTGTATGGCGATTATTTCCATAAAAAAGCAAAATTGATTGGCATTTAATACACCCTACACTGGATTCAAGAATGGCCATGTAAAAAGGTTTAAAAAGGTTGCACATCCGTCAAACCGAAGTCATCTTACATTTTGCAGTACAAAAGGGTAGAATTGTGCAAAAATTTATGAAAATTTAAAACATAAATGAATTATAGGGCAAGATACTCATTTAACATAGATTTAAGTTATTGGTACAGTCAAACTCCAACGTAAAGGGAATTTGAAACTATGGTAATAAACAATGTCATCTGCCAAAGTATATTATTTTTTATTTTAACAATTTTAACACTGATGCTTTTCAGATCATATCTCTTGGTTAATAAGGCTCTCCGTCACATCATGTACATGGCCAGCTAGGGAGTTCTGTAAGATAATAGCAGGATGACAGCCAGAATTTGCAGAAAGCCAAACCTTCTTGGCTTTTCACAGCATAATCCTTAGCTTTAACAATTACCCATACCTCCAGTGGTGATGATTTTGCATGTAATAGGTTTTCGGCTTAATGCAAATGGTCAACAAATGAATGATCAATTAATAGGTTACTTCAAAAGAAAGCCACTTTCTGTCATATTTATAGTAGAATCCCTGCAGCTTCTCTTGCAGAATGTTACCTGTTTTACTTATGAAGTGGTCTCTTTTTTATGAAACGTCTCTTTTTTTATTTGTGTTTTCTTCTCCTGTGGAACAAAACTAGGGGCAATTGTTATTGTGTTTTGCTAGTTGTTGTGGTAAGATGCAAGTATGTCATATTTATATTGGTTATTCCATGCAAAACTCTTTTGTATTTAGTATGGTGCAAATCGTATGTACTATATTTAATTTTAGGTGTTTAGTACAAGTATAAGATCCATTTACTGGGTTTTCCAGATAAAGGATGTTTCACTAATTTAGATCATCATAAGGTCTGCTAAAAATCAGTTTGACTTTAAATAAACCCAGTACTATGTTTCCGCCAGTATGGATTCATGCAGTTTAGTTTCATACAGGTCAAGGTACTGTTTTATTATTACAGAGATAAAGGAAATACTTTTTAATAGAATTATTTACATAAATGGGAGATGGCCTTCCTTTAAATTGAGATAACTCATACATTATTTGATGTGACGGTTTTTGTTTGTTTCATTACATAATAGTATTTGAATGTAGTGTGTATTTGGTTGGATGACAGACACCTAGGGGCAAATTCACTAAACGGCGAAAATTCGCCAGCGCTGGCTTCGCGCACATCGCAACTCTTCACCAGCTGTAAATTCGCCTGGACAACGCTAATTCACGAAAATCCGGTTGCGCACAGGGTACTGAACACTGGCGAAATTACGCCAGCGAAATTACGCTCAGCAGTTTGAAGTTACGCTAGCGTTGGCTAATTAGCATACAGCGTGCAGTTAAAGTACAATGGCCATATATACTGCATCAAATACATTACATTACACAAGGCCAGGGAACCTTAATAAGATTATATAAAGTTGTTATAATGCTCTACACATGTGCCCACAGTATAGTTTAGGTGCCATATGTTAGCAAATGTAGGGGGGAAGGAGGTTACCCCAAAAAAAAACAATGTACAATCTTTTTCAGTCTTTTACCCTTTAAATAGGAAAAAATGCCAGCGTTCAACTTTTTTTTGAGGAACTCCTATCTACTCTATTGCACTTCGCCTGGTCTGAGGTGGTGAAGAAAAGTCTGGCGATAGAGGTAACTGTCAGTAAAATAAAAAACTTTGCGTGAATTTGCGTAGTAACGCTCTTTCGTCAGACCAAAAATTTGCCTGGCGTTAGAATGCAAAGTTGCGCCAGAGTCTATCTCCTTGGGGAAATTATGCCAGCGAAATTATGCCAGCTACCTCTAGTAAATCGGTGAAGTGCCGAAATGACGTCACGCTGGCGAAATTTCTCCAGCGTTAGCCACTTCACCCTTTATTACATTTCCCCCCTAGGCTAATGGTTAACAAAGTGACTAGAGTCAGGGAAACACAGTTTGTCTGGAGACCTGGAGAACATTTTTGACAACTGTATAAGAGCCTATGAAGAAGAGCAGAGTTGCATTGGGCAAGTTTTTGGATGTACGAGTTACCCTTCTGCCACTCTGGCATCTGGTAACCCTACTGTTGCTGCTTCTAGAATTGCTGCTTCCTCAGATTAAAAAAAAAAACAAAACATAATCTGCCTTCTTCATGTTACAGTGGTGATCCACAGACATGCAGGGTCTTTGTCAGATGATAACTTATTGAATTTCCACTCTAGCCATGCCACTATGTCTCAGAGAGCAGGGAAACCTCAGACATTCCATTGACTTTTGTCTTTACTGTAGTCATAGTCCATTTCGCCAACAACTGCCCCCAAAGGCAGGGAAACACTTAGATGAGTTTGAGAGACTTAGATG
The DNA here is from genome assembly GCF_017654675.1 of Xenopus laevis. Lineage (NCBI taxonomy): Eukaryota > Metazoa > Chordata > Amphibia > Anura > Pipidae > Xenopus > Xenopus laevis. The sequence continues at coordinate 121,579,656 of NC_054372.1, read as the reverse complement.
AGTTTGAGAGACTTAGCTTGGCAGTGTTGCTTCCTCTTCTTAAAGAGCTACCTTATTTTTTAAATGTGGCTGTCAGAACAGTGCTGCCTTGCACCTGCACAGTGTTGTTCTCTGCGCCTCTTTTTGCATTTTTATCCAGAGCAAGGTGCAGAGAGCAGCTATACATCTGGGGCATTGTCACATGAACCCAATGGCATGATCCAGCAAATAATCTGAGCTCAGGATTGCATATACTTCGGCATGAGCACAATATAAGTATATGCCACATTACCAAATACCAAAAACACTGGTAAATTCAGAAAATGTACATGTCTCATAAAAATCTAAATCAGCCCACAATTGTCTGCTTTTTAGTGTGCCATTTCTCAGTTCATTACTTTAATATTTAAAAAATGTTAATGATGAAAATAAAATAGTTTGACACCATTTGGTTAATAATCATGCTGCTTGCCACTCCAACATTTTATTTAAAAAAATACAGCTAGAGTTTATTCTCTTAAATCCAGCCATGGCAATCACCTTCCAAGTAAATATCACTGAACTGAAATTTCAGTAATGAGTTAGACATCAGGCAGTAATGTTAGATGAAGCTTACTCATTCCGGTAGAAACAGTGATTATTGAATGCTTTCTACAGCTTGAAAATCTTCTCTTAGCTGCCCTCGTGAAACACTTTAGCAATTAGTGCTTGGGTAGTTGAACTTTATGAAACCCTGGAGATGGCTTGATATCTTTCATTTTTATCTTAACAGGGTAGATGCATTTCGATACAAACCGACATGACAACCATGAAATTTCCAGCAGTTGATTAAAGTCTGTATCATTTTTATTCTTATTCTTTTGCACTCAAAGAACATATTGCTAAAAAATCAAGGCTTAGCCATACAAATATGAGGTTATGCCTGAGGAAGTCAGAAATACAGCAAATATTTAACAGTGTGTATAATTTCCTACATATATTGTTTTGGTTCACACATTTCTTTACAGTTCAAACATACAGTAACTGTGCTGGGAACAGATTAATATATGTGTTGGATAAAGTCACTGTAGACCACACACAGTGAAGTAAGTACAAACAACCAAGATGTAATGCAAAGCCATTTTGGTGATGGCATAACTCATCAGACAGAGCTAGACATGCCAAGAGTACAACAGAAAGGGGCCTATTTATGAAGCTTCGGTTTTTTTATGGCCAAGTTTTTTAGGGGGAAAAACACCTTAAAAGCTGCTAAATATACAAAAATATTCCAGCTAAAATGCATCAAGATCATGTAAAAGTCAATGGCAGATGTCCGTTTAGCAGTTTGAAGATGTTTCTTGCCTTCATGATCTGTAAGGGTTTCAGGCTGGTTTCTGATTGTTAATCAAAAAAGTTTTCTGGGTCAAATAAAAAAAGTTGCAGCAGATGAGTTTGTCTCTAGCGTCAAGTGTATGCTTTACTTACTATAATATATAGGATAATATACACATATTTGAATAGATGCTGTGGAAATCTGTGTAACTCATAGGAAGAACTCTTACATAAGTAGAGCCTCTACCCACCTAGACAGTGGCCTTACCCAAAGTAGCAGATGGCATCCTGATCATCACTGAATTCACTATGCAATTTAAAGGACACACCACCCGATGTAGTTTATTCACTGGAGTGAAAAGAAGACTGCAAGAGATATAGTAAAATAAATGTTATACAGACAAGTGGGTGGCACACAATCTCAAACTGGCTGGAGGCAAAGCAAGACCAAGTATATAATGAGCTGTGAAGATCAATCCCTTTTCTGATATTGCAAGCAATGAGTATGAGTCTGGTTGAGCAGGGAAACTAAGACAGAACATGTAGGTATACAGGAGTTGAACTAGGGAACAATTGCTAGCCCTAGGTAGTTAACGTTATTAACATTGGGCACTATGGGATAGTGATACTTGGCGTTACTCTCACTTTACCCACTCACTCAACAAAACAATGACTACAGAGTTACTCATCTGTGCTTTTACTAGCATTTAAGGAATGACAGAAGAGCACTAGCCCAAAAGATTTAATTTATTCCATGCTATTGTAAGTTGCTGTTACTATGTTGTGCTCCATATAATATGCATTCTGCTAATATATATCACTCATCTTACTACTTAGTAGCATCCAATGTAAGTAGCAACGAGGGGAGGCGTGCGGTGAAGTTCAAGGAAAGTTATTTGGTACAGTAGCAAAAATGAGATGAATATATATTCCCCTGTAAAATATAAAAATATAAGCATATTGCAAGTCACCAAGGATTTCCATGACAATATAAAGAGTCTAATACAGCACATGAACTCCATTTATACGGATACATTTTCCAGTAAATACACCTTTTTGTCTTTATTTTGAAGATCCTTATGATCCTACCTCCAAATGTCTTAGCTTTTACTAATATAATTGATTTTACCATTATAATTGGTTTATAAGCTTGCTTTGACAGAGACTGGAGATTTACAAGTGATAGAAAAATAGAGAGCACCTGAGCAAACTGATGTATAGAGATGGACGCATATATGGTAAATCAGCTGAAGATCGGCATTCCATGTGGGCTACGTTCCATGGTTTTCTGGGAAATATGAGGTTTTCTCTTGGCTGCTGTTCTAAACCTGCTAATGAGAGCACATCATTCCCAACAGAGAGGTGGTCTGACATATTATCAGGTGGATGAATTTGAGTCTTTTTTCTACCTTTTAACTATTTACTTATGTAATAGTGTGACCAGTAAATGAGCCCTGGTTCTAATGCTTTCCTTGGCTTGAAGCCACACCTGATCTGTCAGTGCAATGTTATTTTAATCTCCCCACACACCTGCAGTTCTCAGATATATTAAAGAAAAATAATTAGTGACTGTATGACCATGAGGGCATATGTGCACATGAAATGCTGTCAGTGGCTGCAGTGATGTGGCAGAAGTTGTCTGTCTAGGGTGCTACTGACAGTGGCTAGACTGACCTAATTCCAAAACACATTCCTTGTATATAGTGAAATGTAGAGGAGATCCAAAATATTTTATAGAAACATTGAAATTTATATACATATATCACATTTATAATTCAAGTTTCTTCTGCATTTATTTTTTTAAATATTAGGCTGCCATATTACTTCTACATACAGCAAATATTTTTATACTGTATGTCTATTCATAGGCAAGCCCCAAAGACTACAGTAGGGTTGTGTTTCCAATTCATTGATGTAAACAGCCAATGTGGAATTGCCTGCACTTAAAGAGATACTGACACCTGAAATTAAACTTTTTTTTACATCTATTATAATATTGGCTTTGCAAGCTACTTCTAACTTTGCCATAAAGTATTTGCATGATGCTTTTACATTACCTATCTGATCCCCATGTTCCTGTATGAGGGGGCTGCCATATTTGTGCAGCAGGAGTCCGTTAGCATTAGAAACTGTAACTAACAGGCTGAGATGGGACAGTCAGGTTGGCAAAGTCAGAGTGTCAGAGAGTCAGGCTTAGGAACTTCAACTAACAATTATATACAAAAACAAACCTCTCAGCAACAAATGATCAACATGACCTATAGGTAACATTTAATGTACATTCATATGCTAAAATTCATTTTTTAGTGTCAGTATCACTTTAAAGATCCACAAAAGATCAGGAGAAAAATTGATGTTTTCTAGTAGGTTTCCTCCCCACTTTGCAACAGGTACTCAAATTATATAAGTATCTGCTTTGGCACCTTAACATACAAAATAGTATGGACATTTAGGGGCAGATGTATCAACGGTCGAATATCGAGAGTTAATTAACCCTCGATATTCGGCTGCCGAATTAAAATCCTTCGATCGAAAGATCTAAGGAATAATCGTTTGAATCGAACAATTCGAAGGATTTTAATCCATCGATCGAAGGGTTATCCTTCGATCAGAAAATTGTTAGCAAGCCTATGGGGACCTTCCCCATAGGCTAACATTGGCACGGTAGGTTTTAGGTGGCGAACTAGGGGGTCGAAGAGATTTTTAAAGAGACAGTACTTTGATTATCGAATGGTCGAATATTCAAACGATTTTTAGTTCGAATCGTTCGATTTGAAGGTCGAAGTAGCCAATTCGATGGTCGAAGTAGCCAAAAAAAAACTCGAATTATTTTCCTCTATTCCTTCACTCGAGCTTAGTGAATGGGCCCCTTAAACTAAAATATTTGTGATGCCAAAATGTAGTTGCTTATTTCAGAAAAGAAATGGAAAACTTAGTAGGTAGATCAGCCTAGATCTAATTCCTTGTTTCCCTGGGCCAACTTACTGGGTTGCACCATCTGCCCCTCTATAGTTACAGAGAGGAATTAAAATGAATTAGAATCCAACAGAGGAAAAAGACTGTGCAACTTTATATGACCTGTATTGCTTAGTGTGGAAGGATTATGGGAATACAGAATCTACAGTTGATAAACTTGGCTATGCAGTCCTATTTGTAGAGTGGGAGAACAGTTATTTTACCACAAATATCTCTAAATGTGCACTCAACAGGTTTGACACTAAATTATAAGTTAGTTTATATATTTCGCTGTTTACTGTGGAAACATTTAGGGGCATGTTTATCAAGGGTTGAATTTCGAATGTAAAAAAACTTCGAAACTCAAATTCAAAAAGACCAACCGAAATTAAGTTGAAGTTTTTTTTGGTCGAAAAGGTCAGTTTTCGATCAAACAGATATTTGGCCGAATTCAAATCGTACAAATCGAAGGAATAGCACATTCAATTGAATTCAATTTGAAGTTTTTCTCAAAAAAAAAACCTTTGATTTTTCAAAGTTTCAAAGGTTCTAGGAGGTCCCCCATAGGCTTAGACAGCAATTTGGCAGGTTTTAGATGGGAATGGTCGAGCAATACATGATAAATTTCTATGTTCGAACTTTCAAATTTTTTTTCAAATTCTAATTGAATTTGGATCATTCCCTAGTCGAAGTACACAAAAAATAGCTCAAAATTCGAATTTTTTTCATTCTGAAATTCACCTCAACCTTTGATTAATCTGCCCCTAAATGAAGATTCTTCTAGAAGAGCATTTCTTTAATTGTTTAGTATACACTGTTTGTGGCCGATTGCTTATTATTCATGGCAGAAGAAGAAATAATAATATTGAGCAGTGAACCTGTGCTGCATAACCATGCCTATGTTGCAGACTTTGTTTTAAAATAGCTCCAGGTGCAGGACTGGATTCTGTCTCCTTAGAAAACAAAGTTGGAGAGGAAGAACCAGTTTTGTATCTAAGCTAAGAATTATTTCAGTTATAGAAAAGAAAAAAATGTCTGGCTGTGAGGGAAATCAAATCTTTTTGGTATTATCTTCAAGCAATGGCATTTGTATAACAAAAGAATATCCTCTTAAGCAGCTTAATTCAGGGAAATCAAATAACGCTAGGCTCACAATATGGTACCTAGAGCTATAAACATTCTTTAGATGTGAAACACAAATCTTGTAAACAGCACCAAAATTCTGTATTTGCTTTCAAGGACAAAATATATAATATAAAAATGGAGCCAGGACTATAGTCAAAAGGAAAAAAAATATTAAATAAATCCAGAGAAAAACGTATTAGGGTTTGACAGACATTTTTAAGTCATCCTACATGCAGTATAAGGGTCCCTAAGCAAAATCCTCTTTTTTTGTGACTGATGGATAGGCATTTGGAAGAAGCACGTGTTTGATATTAATAAAACTTAAAAAGGAAATGAAAATAAATGGATTATTTCTTTCATATATTTTATCTGTTTCACCTTTATAATCTACTGCTGAAGGGCTGTAAATGGATCACTCACAAAGAAGATGTTGCTCCAGTGGAGTAACTATTGAGGAAGCCTGGGGAAAAGGGGGACTCAGACTGCAGGGTCTGCTTCCTCTATAGCTAACAAGACTTTGACTTTGCTAAAGCATTTGATACAGTGCCACACATAATATTACTGGTTGAATTAAGGAATGTTGGCCTGGAGCATAGTATTTGCACCTGGGTAGAACTGGCTAAAATAAAGATTACAAAGAGTGCTGTTAAATGGAACATTTTCTAATTGGACCAGTGTTGTTAGTGGAGTACCGCAGGGCTCTCTACTAGGTCCTTTGCTTTTCAACTTGTTTATTAATGACCTGGAGGTGGGCATTGAAAGTACTGTTTCTACTTTTGTTGATGATACTAAATTGTGCAGAACTTTAAGCTCATGCAGGATCCTCTCTCCCCGTTCATCTTAGTATGGGGGTGCCTCTGGGTTCTGTAATTGGTATTCTGTTGTTCCCCTCATAAGTCTCTCTTTAGGAGACCTTATATCTTCATTTGGCCTAAATATCAATAATATACTGATGACATCCAGATATATTTAGACACCCCTTCACTAACTGCCGACGTTCAAAGCCAGATCGCACACTGCCTAGTAGCTGTCTCCACCTGGATAAACCAACTAAACCTGAACTTGGCCAAAACTGAGTTCATGGGGGCAGATTCACTAAGCAACGAAAATGTGCTAGTGACGGCTTCACCGCACTTCACCAGGCTAAGTATCACCAGGGCACCGATAATTTACTAAAATCCGAAGTTGCGCTTAGGGAGGCGAAAGGTAGCGAAGTTGCACTAGCGTTACTTCGTCAAGCAAAGCAAAGTTACGCTAGCGATGCCTAATTTGCATACGCGCCAAGTTAAAGTACAATGGACGTATATGTAGCAGCAAATACATTACACTACACAAGCCTGGGAAAGCTTCATAAAATAATGTTGTTATTTTGCCCTATACATGTGCCCACTATATAGTTTAGGTGCCATATGTTAGGAAATGTAGGGGGGAAAAATTAAGATCTTTTCCAGCCCATCACCCTTAAAAAAGTAAAAGACGCCAGCATTTTTTGGGACATAGAAAAAATGTAAACTTTTTTTGAAAAAAGCCCTATCTACTCTATTAAACTTCGCCTGGTCTGAGGTGGCGAAGTGTGGCGCAAGAGGTAACGTTCAGTTACCGCAAGTTAGTCAATTAGCGTAGTTACATCCCTTCGCCATAGAGCAACTTCGCCTGGTGTAAGGGTGCGAAGTAGAGTAGGTCCACTTCGCTAGCGAATTTACGGCAGCACCCGTTAGTAAATCGATGAAGTAACGAAATTACATCACGCTGGTGAATTTCCGCTAGCGTTAGCCACTTCACCCTTTTGTAAATTTGCCCCATGGTCTTTCAACCCAAACCTAGTTCATCTCTTCCTTTCATCATTGCTATTGATGGCATGACCATTAACCCTGTTAACTCAGCATGCTGCTTGTGGGTCATTTTTGACCAGTCTCTATTCTTCTCTAACCATAATAATACTACCACCAAACTTGACGCTTCTTCCTTTGCCAAAACACTAATTCATGCCCTTATCCCATTTAGACTATTGCAATCTCTTACTAACTAGTTTTCCTGACTCCCATCTCTTTCCTCTCCAACCTCTCTCTTAAACTCCACTACCAGGATCCTCCTGCTCTCTCCTAAGAGGGAACCTGTTCAACCCCAACTAAAATCCTTAGCATGGCTGCCTGTTAAGCAAAGGAAAGTATATGAAATCCTTCTGCTAACATTCAAAGCCCTTCAATCCTCTGCTCCTCACTACATTTCTTCACTAGTATCACTGTACCTTCCTGGTCGTCTTCTCCACTCCTTTCAGAGCCACCATCTTTTTCACACCATCCACATCCACTGCTACTTCTAGTCTTAAACCTTTCTATCTTGATGCTCCTTGCCTCTGAAACTCCATCCTTGAATTACTCTGTAAGGAGTGCTTTCTCAATCTCTTCAAGAAAAAACTAAGTCTACCTTTTGGAGCACTAGAACATTAGTCTAGTCCTGGTACCTATTGGACAACACCTTTACACATTTACACTGTGCACATTTTCCACTCCAATTTGTGCCTGTATGTTAGCCAACCACCCACTTAGACCAGGGGTGCCCAAAGGGTAGATAAGAATCTACCAGAAGACCTTTAGCTAGTGATCAGATTGACTAAATCACCTCCTGTTTCATGCTTTTCATTCAGATATTTATTATGTTAAGGTTATATAAGAAAATGTCGTTTGTTAAATATAGCAATACACATTTTCCCATAAATCAGTATTTAAGTAATATTTTCCTTGGAACAGAATGCTAACAATGCTTTTATGGATGTAGATCCTAATGGGACAATATCACTAAAAGTAGACCTCACATTAGTAAAGTATGGGCACTCCTGATTTAGACTGTAAGCTTTCACCATGCTTTCCACTGTGTCTCTTACCACACAACGTTTCAACGTAAGCTTATGTTATATTGTCTATATTTTACTCCTTTTAAAATGTTATAAAACTTTTTTCTGTCTCCTACCCTAAATGTGCAGCAACAGCATGGATGATGGTCAGCAGGTTTCAGATCTGGTTGTGGTTAAGGCAGTTGTGCACTGGGTTGGGTGTTCATGTGTAGGACATAAATACATAATGTCCTACATGTATCTGTTAAGGGCAAATAAATACAATGATACTGCACAATAATCTAATGTTACCTAAAAAACGTTGGAAAAGCATTTTATGTATAAGAATAAACACCAGCATATTTACCAATACTCTTACCAACAGGGCCGCCATCAGGGGGGGGGACAAGTGTCCCGGGCCCGGGCATGAAGGGGGGTGTTGCAGTTTAGAAAGAGCCAGACCCCCCTTGTCAGCGCCTAAGATCTGCGGCCAGCCGAAAATGCAGAAGTGCCGAAAAGCCAAACAGCTGAACTCCCGAAGCGGCGAAAAGACCCAAAGCCACGAATAAGCTGAAGTCGTAGTCCCGAAGCGGCGATATGCCCCGAAGTCACGAAAACAGCCGAAATTGAAGTCCCGAAGTGGCGAAAAGACCCAAAGTCACGAAAACAACCGGAAGTCCTGAAGCCATGAGTTTAATTCTACTGAACACCAATTTGTGTTTTTGTTTTTTTTTTTTAATCCCCTGGCTACCAAAGTATTATTTTAATATTCTATAGGCCCCTGCCACCAATGTTTTTTTTTTTTAAATATTTTTTGGTGCCCCAATTTTTTTTTACCTTGTAAGTGGAGCCCTGGCACCAATGTTTTTTTTTTTATATATATTTTTTTGGGGCCCCAATTTTTTTTAACTTGTAAGGGGGGCCCTGGCACCAATGCTTTTTTAAAAAAAAATTTTTATGGGCGTCCCTGGCGCCAATCTTTTTTTTTTTTTAACTTATAAGGGGGCCCTGACCATCAATAGCTTTTTATAACTTGTGTGTGTGGGGGGGGGGTTACTTTTTTTAGAGCTGATGTCTGTCTGGTCTTTTAACTGTGTAACTGGAGGGTGCGGGGCCTGGGGCGGGGCTTGGGCACCAGGGTGGATGGGGCCCCAATAATGTTGTTGTACGGGGCCCTGTGATTTCTAATGGTGGCCCTGCTTACCAATATCTTGTCTACATTGCTGGTATGATCATTTACCCCATCTGGTATCAAAATATTTAACTTTTTTATCCATTTACCTTCTTTCTTGGATCAGTGGCCAATAAATCTCTCCATCTTGCTGCTATTCTGATTAAAAGAAGAGACGTATAGATATTCTTTTATTAGCAGTCTCCTTCAGTTTTTTAAACATAAGACTGTTATGTTGGAGACCATCAACCTCTTCTATGGCTTTCTGTAAAGGCTCTTGTTTATATCCTCTATCTAAAAAATGTTTAGTGAGGGAAATTTTGGCTTCATCATATTTATCTGGTATAGAAGAGATCCTTTTGACCCGTATATATTGCCCTTTAGGGATTGCACATTTTAGCATTGGGCTATGGAAACTGTTAGCATGCAAATCAACTGGCTTCCTGTACAGGTCAGTATGTATTTTACCATTAGATATACTTAATTTCACACAAGAACATTCATTTCTGATTTGGAGCATTCATAAGTGGATTTGATAGTACATGTATTATGATTCATATTAGCCTCATTCAACATATTGTTTAGTAAATTTACAGAAACATATTGTCCACAAATCTATAATATAATATATTATAATATAGAGTGGCAATAAGGTTCCTTTTCAAGAAAGATTTTCTTCTCTAGAGCATGTACAAATAAGTTAGAGAATGAGGGAGCAAATGTAACATCCATTGACATGCCTTGATTTTGCCAATAGAATACATTATCCAACATAAAATATGGTTGTGACAACATGTTTTTAAGCCAGTCAATGAAGTGCTCTGACTGTTGAACCTGATAATAACTAATGGTGGTTTTCATATATGACATAAACATCCTGTAGAAGAGAACAACTGTGACCTCGACACTAGAAATCCTGCCCCTCTGCTGAAGTGCAAGTGCCCCTGATGACTTAAATTATGAAATGATTACTTATTCAAGCCATACTTTAGAATTTGGCCCACAATATTTAAGAATAACAACAGGCTTGCATTTCAAAGATGAGAAACTGTCCCCAACAAATAATAAGAATAGTATTATTTATATATACATATGTATACACACACACACACATATATATATATATATATATATACAAATACAAGAGGTCCTCTGTACTCAACCCATTATCAATATATTTAAGACATTTTGTGCACAGAGCTACTAAAAATGCCTTACACTTTAAAACACGGATTGTTTGTTCATATATTGCAATATATTTAAGCTGGCCAACTACGTCAAAGTCATCCCATATCTGGCCAGTCCTATGCTTAATTTTCATCTGATTCATTAAGAATTCTATTGCTTCATTATACATTTTACAAAGGGACTAAGTTTTACCTACAACTTACTAGCTGCTTTCAAGGTTAAAACTCCCAAACATTGTCACCCTTTTATTGCCACCAGTGGGATCACCTGACTATAGCGGGGAAGGGTGGGAGCTACAACATGGAGCTGGTCACTGCTCCTGTATAAACTATAACAAACAAGGGAAAGTTATGCTCACCAGATGTTTTTTTTACCCTTTCTATTCTTGATGCTTGTGAGTGTCTTGCACCTTGCAGGGCACCCTCTGTATTTACTTTCATGCAGTCTTCTCTTTATGTAGACTTGGATATCGATACACCTACTGTACCTCCTGGAGAGTGTTGTTCACTTGTTTGGCTGTTCTGAAGGGGTTTCTCTCCATCATGGAAAAGATTCTGTGATCATCCACCACTGTTGCCTTCAGTGGACGTCCATGTCTTTTTGTGGTGCTGAGTTCATCAGTGCTTTCTTTCTTTCTCCAGATGTACCAAACTGTAGATTTTGCCACTCCTAATATTATAGCAATTTCTCGGATGGGTTTTTTCTGTTTTTGCAGCATAAGGATGGCTTGTTTCACCTGCATGGAGAGTTCCTTTGACCGCATGTTGGGGTATATTTACCAAAGAGTGAAGTTAATAGTGAAGTTCTGCCACTAGAGTGAAATTCCGCCACTCTCCATTCATTTCTATGGGATTTTTATAGGCATATTTATCAAAGGGTGAACTTTCACTTTCACCCATTGATAAATACGCCTTTCAAAATCCCATAGAAATGAATGGAGAGTGGCGGAATTTCACTCTAGTGGCGGAACTTCACTCTTTGATAAATTTACCCCGTTGTATATTCCACATACAAGCACCCCCCACCCCGTCAAATCAACTCCAGGCCTTTTATCTGCTTCATTGATAACAAAGGAATTTCCCACACCTGCCCATGAAATAGCCTTTGAGTCAATTGTCCCTTTACTTTTGAGACCCTGAAATGAAGTGATTGTGTTAAAAAAAGGCTTTAGTTCCTCACATTTTTATGCAATCTTTTTGTTCAACCCACTGAATTAAAGTTGAAAGTCTGTAGTTCAACTGCATCTCATGTAAAATTCATTGTGGTAATGTACAGAACTAAAATTAGAAGAAAGTTGTCTCTGTCCAAATATTTATGGACCTAACTGTATGTGTATATATATATATATATAACCAAACTGCAACAAAACCACACTCACAGGATTTATAAGGTGCACCTCCTGAAGAAGGCTCAAGTATAGGAGCCGAAACGTCATAATAAAATAATTTTTTGTTTTGCACCTTATAAGTCCTGTGAGTGCGGTTTTGTTGCAGTTTGGTTTACATAATTTTATAACCAGCACCCAGGCTGTTCATTTCTGTTTTATGAGTGCTCCAGTTCTACTAATGTTTATATATATATAATATACACAGTGTTTGTGGAATGAGAGATTATGGAACTGAACTAAAGAAATTAGGGTGTGGATAATAGAATAGAGATTTGTAATAATGTATTTCTATGTATATGGGTATCAGTGAAAATTATTGCAGCTGTCTGATTGTTCCAGCAAGCAGGGTGATTTTATATGTTGGCTGCTAGGAGAATAGCTAGGATTTTTTCATCAGTTTATCTAGTTGTCCTACAAGCCTGATTGCATTCTTGCAAGATTTGTTAGCTTATTTATTTCTATTAAAAGATTTACCATCACAACCTTGTAAACTCTGTATGCTTTTTTACCCTGCCACTGTTGTGCTGAGTTTCTGTTCAGCTGAAGAAATTTTGCTTTAGATATATTTGTTTCCCAGAGAAATACTCCGAGAGGTTTTTCAGTGTGATACTGGCATCTTTGACAAACTTACATGGAGGCTTATTTAGGTTGGATTTTAGTGGTTTTTGAGGTTTTTTAAACCACGACTACAAAACTCAGAAACTCTAAAACCACAATTGTCACTAAATTTACTAAAAGTTCCAATTATAATAAAGTATGAACAAAAAAAGCAGAGTGATCAAAACGAAATTCTGAATATCACTAAAAGCTTTAAAAATGTGAGTCTTTCAGACATTTCGTAGTGAAAAAAAATTGGAAAAAATCAGATTTTTGGAGCTTCTTTTTTAAAAAAAACAAAAAACAGGAAACCCACAAATATATATATATATATATATATATATATATATATATATATATATATATATATATATATATAGAACAAGGAGGAGCACTCACCAAACAAAAACACAGCATGCCTGGGTGCAGGTAAAATGTGTACAAATAGCAAAACAATACCACACTCAACAGGCTCAGTTAGAATAATGTATTTTAATAGACAAACAAAAGAAATTCCAATGTTTCGATCACATCATAGTACACTGCTTACACTCTTGTTAGTTTTTTCCCTGAGGAAGATCATTATGATGTGATAGAAACGTTGGAATTTCTTTTGTTTGTCTATTAAAATACATTACTCTAACTGAGCCTGTTGAGTATGGTATTTTATTGATATATATATATATATATATATATATATATATATATATATAGTGAATAAAGTACCCCCTTTTGTAAAATATAAGGATATTTTAAGTAAATGAAGACTAGTCCAAGCATGCCTGTATATGCTATAGAAATCTAAAATGATCTATTTACAAACACATACTGATGGCTATTTTAATTTATTTGATTTATTTATTTTAACCTTCTATCTGCTATATAATACTTATGGCAATCTGAGATAAGATTGATATGGTGCGTTTTTGCTCCTTAGGCATAACATGGAATTCAAATATACTGAGATTATCTCTAAATACAGAAAACAAGGAGCCCATAACCTGATGGGTCTATAAAACAGTTTAACAGTGCATCAAGTTCAATCAAGTTCAATGAAATTCCTTCACTTCTGGTGTTTAAAATGTGGCTATAAGAAGTGTCCTGCATTAAGAGGGTTAGAGTAATTCTGTATCAGTCCAGCAGAGTGTTATCTGGATTAACATATTTGTTTGGTTAAAATGGTAGCAGGTAATGTGGGTTGCCACCTGGCCGGTATTTTACTGGCATGGCCGGTAAAAATGATGGTTGATCCAAATGTTATTAATAGGGAAAAAAGATAAGTATATAGGAAGGCCGGTATTTTTTTACAGAAAAGATGGCAACCCTAGCTGCACAGAGAGGCGGCAAGTGAGAGTAACCATGCAATCCTTCACTCTGCAGTGTTTTGCTTGGATTTCTTTCACTTGTAATCTTTCAGAATATAAAGCACAGCAATGAGGGCAGTTGAAATAAAAAATAAGACTATAAAGCTTTCAAGATTATGAAATATTGCAAAGAATGCTCAGCTATGGGGAAATATTTTTCCTGTTAAGAAATTCCCAAAACATTGTAATGTGTAATTTTCTTTTAATGATACATTACTTCTGCACACAAGAAAAATCCTCCAACTTTCTGTTCATGCAGTTTCTCTAGTACCAGATTATAATACTGGGCACCTTTTCCTGTTCCCATCAGGTCCTCGGCTAATTACAGAAGGAATAGGAATGTTTTGTGTTTTCCTATCGCACAGTTTACATAATATTTTCAGCAAATGGCACAGCCAATTTGCACAGCTGAACATTTAGAGGTGGAGTTTAAGTTAAAGGAATGGTTCAGCTTTAAGTTAACTTTAAGTATGGTGGCTAATTCCAAGCAACATTTAAATTGGCCTACATTTTTTTCTCTAGTTTTGGATACTTTTCCTTCTTCTTCTGATTATATCTGGATTTCAGATGGAGGTCATTGGCTCATTTAAAAAACAAATGTTCTGTAAGGCTACAAATTGAATGCTGTTGCTACTTTTTATTACTCATCTTTCTATTCAGGCCCTCTTCTATTCCTATTCTAGTCTATTATTTAAATATGTGCATTGTTCTTAGGGTAAGTTGGACCCCAGCAACCAAATTGCTGAAATTGCTGCTGTATAAAAAGCTACAAATAATTAAAAAATACCAGTTATAAAAAATCAACACCAGTTGCAAATTGTCTCAAAACATCACATCTATACTAAAAGTTAATTGAAAGGTAAGTGGTGCTAGCATTTGTAAATGAAGTTCTTTTATTAATGAAAGCAAATGTATGTGTACCTGAGTTTTTATACAGTATGTACTAAAGTCAGGAGCTGAAAAGTCAGTAAAGTGCACTTTGGAGAAACTGCCTGGAAACCACCTGTTTTATGGAATTGATTGCTTGTGCTACAGTATTTTGAGGATCCCACCAATGAGATTATTTTGCATTATTATTATTTTGAGGATCCCACCAATGAGATTATTTTGCATTATTATGTGGGAATGTACATAAAGCAGGTAGTGTTTTGCTATATAATAAAATTAACATATACATGCAGCAAAATATATGGATATATAGGTATAGGATCCATTATCTGAAATGCCTGGGGCAGGTGTTTTTCTGGGCAAGGGGTCTTTCTATAATTTGGATCTCCTAACCTTAAATCTGCTAAAAACATTATATAAACAGGATTGTTTTGCCACCAAGATGGA
The DNA here is from genome assembly GCF_017654675.1 of Xenopus laevis. Taxonomy (NCBI): domain Eukaryota; kingdom Metazoa; phylum Chordata; class Amphibia; order Anura; family Pipidae; genus Xenopus; species Xenopus laevis. Next base: position 121,564,411 of record NC_054372.1, on the reverse strand, counting down.
TTCATGCAACTTAGTTATTATCAAGTACAAGGCACTGTTTTATTAATACAGAATTTTTTTTTTAAAATGGGTGTTGGCCTTCCTGCAATTTGGAGCTTTCTTGATAATGCATTTATAGACATGGGATGCAATGTTTATTTATGGCTAACACATAACTCCATAGACCATGCATCACTCAAATTGTGGCCAGTAGGAATAATACAAGTCTTAATTAACACACACATGTTCACAAGGCGTCTTTTGGGTTGACATAAGCCACGTAAAATACTGTAGCTTAGGTGTGAGGTTTTTATTTCTAAAAAAAAAAAAAGAACAAAAAAAAAAAAGGAATTGATGCCAGATAAGACGAGTAACTTACAGTAACTCACATTTTCTTGCATTGAATGTTTTTCCCCCCCCAGATTTCTTTTATAGATTCACCTGAACCCCAATGCTTAATGAATAATTAAATTTGTCCCTTTGTGTTTTGACCATAGTCCTCTTAGGAAAAAGTAGTGGGGTAATGTAGTGGGGTATGTAGGCATCCCCATTCCCACCCTATAACTTATACATTATTCCAAAAAGCATGTTAGGAAGTGTCAGCAGGCCCAGGCAACTTACCATTCACCACATGGGAATGGAGAAGGCTCTGCCACATTAAATATTATTCCATTCTAAACAGGGCCACTCCTGCTATGAGGCAAGGCGACAGTGTGAGGCCAGTTACAAGGGGGTAGCAAAAAGCAGCTTCTTGTAAATTTAAGGTTCACCTTTACTTTAATTTTTAGTATGTTACAGCATGGCTAATTCTAAGCAAATTTCCAACTGGTCTTCATTATTTTTATATATATATATATATATATATAAATATATATATATATATATAAATATATATATATATATATATATATATATATATATATAGTTTTTGAATTATTTGCCTTCTTCTTCTTCTTCTTCTTCTTCTTCTGACTCTTTCCAGCTTTCAAATATGGAGTCACTGACCCCACCTAGCAACAAATGCTCTGTAAAGCCAGAAATGTATTGTTATTGCTACTTTTTATAACTTTCAGGGCCTCTCCTATTCGTATTCCAGTCTTTTATGCAAATTAATGCATGGTTGCTAGGGTAACTTGGACCCTAGCAGCCATATTGCTGCAACTGCAATAATAAAAAGCTAAATGAAACATGAAAACCAATTGCAAATCATCTTAGAATATCACTTTGCATCATACTAAAAGGTGAGCAACCTCTTTAACCAATTGCACTAGCGTTGCGACCCCCCTTTGACCGACGCTGATGTTTTAAGTGTAGCATGGGAGAGGGAAGCGATATCTGGTTTGCTCCCTCCGGTGGTAATGGCCGCAGGATTGCCGCTGATTGTAAAGGAATGGCAAGCCTTTGAGCACATTTTAACTGCTGCATTTCCCTCTGAGAGCACAACAGCTTTATACCCTAAACACTTCATATGTCATAAAGCCGAGTCCTGTAATTAAAATAATCCTGCTGAAATGGGGAATGATCACATGTAGCTTTGTAAACAGAATGTTGGGAGGGTATAAAGTCTCTCAATTTGCCTGTAAGAAAATATTTTATTTTTACAAGAAAAGATTTTTTACTGGGCAGCGTTAACTGTGAGTGAATCATTATTAAAACTAAAGTCTCTTGAGTACCATTTTGAGACAGTGAACTCACACATCTCTGAAGGACTGACTTTTGAAACCTGATCAAGTCTCCTGAATAGATTCCCCAGCAGTAAAATTGGGAATATGTGAAGTAAAACTTTGCTCTCAGGAAAAATAAATGTTCCAGGATTTTTTTTTCTTTAAAGAGAGGAATTTCAAGGCATTTCATGTATCAACATCTATTTTAGCAGTCAATCAGTGTATCCAGGCTCATCATAATGTATATGTTTCTTTTTGAAATATATATCAAAGCAGAGTAATGCAGCAAAAATAAGTAACCCATGTCACCTTTCTTTGCCTGCAGTTTCCCAGATTGCTGATAATTGCAAAATGTATTACAGTACAGTACAGGTTGGGGACCTTTCTATCTGAATACATATAGAAGATAGAATGATCTGAACATGTAGGAAGCTAAGATTGCCATTTTAAGTTATGGAACACATACAACGAATGCAAAAAGAAATGCAAAAGAAATATTGGGTGAAAATTTAAAATGAATGGTTCTGTTAAGTGGCAAATATCTGTCTGGGTTCAGCATCAGCAAAAAGACATGTTGAAAGCTTGTAATGTTGGGAGTGAAGGCTTTAGACTGAACCTTGCCCTCAGCCCAATGGGAATAGCAGGTCCGAATTTCTCACATATGCACTCAAGTGCCTTAGACTGCTGTTAAAGCCTATCTTTAAACCCTCAAAATCAATTTTTATTAAATGATATTAATTTCAATTGAGGTAGAATTGATTGCTCTTCTAAGCACATTATTATTATTATTTTTTTCAAAATTCTGTAATGTTTGCACATTTTACACTGCTACTATGATAAAATAAATCATCTCTGTGTTTAGGAAGGGTAAGAGAAACACTTGATAAAGGGCTTTCCCCGAAACATGTTGGGGCAGATTTACATAGGGTCGAATATCGAGGGTTAATTAAACCTCGATATTCGACTGTCGAAGTTAAATCCTTCAACTTTGAATATCGAAGTCGAAGGATTTAGCGATAATCCATCGATCGAACGATTTTTCTTCGACCCAAAAAAGTTACCAAAGCCTATGGGGACCTTAGATGGCGAACTAGGGGGTCCAAGTTTTTTCTTAAAGAGACAGTACTTCGACTATCGAATGGTCAAATAGTCGAACGATTTTTAGTTCGAATCGTTCCATTTGAAGTCGAAAGTCGAAGTTCGAAGTAGCCCATTCGATGGTCGAAGTAGCCAAAAAAAACATTCGAAATTCATTTTTTTCCTCTATTCCTTCACTCAAGCTAAGTAAATGGGCCCCGTTGTGTGATACACTTCCTTAATAAAGGAATTTTGCAGCTATAAACATCTGCTTGGAGTCATCCTACACCTACAGCTTTCTTTGATTATTCGCTTGGGATATCGGTACAGGATAACTCGTGGGATGAACAATATATTATCCAATGGTGAGCTACATAATCAATTAAGAGAAACACGATTTGTCTCTGGTGTAAAACCTATTTACAATTGTACATTGTTCCAATTGGTCAACAGCTGCATAAATTTACTAGAAGCTAAATGTTACACAATGTCCATGCTATTTTGCCATTTTAAAGTAAATGTATCAAATGTGCAGTAAAGCTAGAGCCAAATGTTTTTACGCATAAATTATCTTTTACAATCTGCACAAGCAAGACCTCATTCAGATTATTTTATGGTGGCAACTGAAATGATGGAGCAAAACATGTTATTGGGGCTCATTATTCTAAAAAATGTGCCCCCCCAGGCTAGAATATCCTTTGCTACTACTGCTACTGTTGCATTCTCTGAATGTCACAAGTTACAAATGTAATGGGTTCCTGTAAAAAAATCTTGATAACATTTCAGTATTTCTGGTTTTCTCAAAATTTACTACCTGTCCTCTTGTATCGCTCCTTCCAAACTTATCCACAATCCCACTTCCTATTTAACTAACCTGTTCAAACTTTTTTCCTTGAATGTACTCTTCCCCTACTTAAAATATGCACTGGTCAACCCTTTATGAAAGAAATACTTTCTTGATCCCCTCATTTATGGTAAGTTATGGTAAGCCCCCCCAACACACACAACAGGCCAGAAATCTGTTTTAAAATTAGCAAACCCACTATCACCCAATCTCCCCAGGTGCTGCACCTTGAGGGTTATTACTCTCTCCTGTCATTCAATCTTGATATCCAATCAATAATGATATCATCAATATCTTAAATACACTCCTTCTTGATTTCACATATTAAATACATCACTTTTCTACTGAGCTTTCTGCACCTCCAGAAGCATCACCATTCTATAATAAATATATACAGCTGCCAGGTTTATACACGTCACACTCTGACAACCCCTAAACTAGCTTCAGACTAACATTTAAACTACTGATTCTTATATTTAAGACAGTTCACAATTCACCCTATATGTCATCCAAGTACTAATCAAACCCTTTGGTCCAACAATTATGATCCAAATTTGGTTTGGTTGCAACACCAGACATTCTTGAAAGCCAAACAATATTATCCAAATATTGTTTGTGCTGTTGTCAACATTATTTCCTTAAAATAGGTGAATCAAAAACCCGTTGATAAAAAATGTATTGATCAAACAGGTCAACTTCTAGAAGACTTGAGAACCGTAAAATGATTTTGCTGTGGGGCCCAGTAACATATAAGTATGGCAGCACTTGAGATTCTTCTTTTCATACAAGGTCACATCTTTAAAGGTCTATGGCACAAACAGCATTTTAATTTGTGTATTTGAGCTCTATGGTGCTTAGGTCACCTGGGGCAGTTAGTAGCACAAGAAGTACAAATCAGACTCAGGCAGTGGTAATGAGGAACTAGGTTGCCATTAACAGTTATATAAAGAGACAAGGTCTGATTTGTGTTAGGTGAGCAAAAATAGGTATGCATCAACCCTAACAGGAAGATCCTCTTTGATCTGTGTAACCCTTCGCAAAAATCTGCTCTAGGTGTTTGGGTTAGATGCCAGGAATTTCACACAACAGAGGGCCATCGGCATAACTAGAGTGCTGATGGCCCCCTGCATAAAAATCTCAAATCCACATCCTCCCAAAGTCCGGGCCCCCCCTGCAGGTTCTGCTTCCTCTATACTGTAGTTACGCCACTGCAAATGTGGCAAATTATTTCTAAGGGTGTGCTTTATTTTCTGTAACATAATATCTATTAAAACAGTATGATTTATGCTTTTATAGTGCAGCAGTTTGTTTTAAATGTATTTTTGAGTGGTTAATAAAAGTGAATTTGGGTATTCTTTCTGATTAGAGTGATTGCATTATATAAGGTTTGTTAATACACATTCCTTATACCTATAATGAAGCTCCTTGTTGTGTGAAATGTGTAAGGCAGATCTTTTTGCCTAGAGCTGAATGTGCTACCATATCTTGCCTGCAACTCGGCCATGGGGTTACCCAAACTTCAAACATTTGCATAGCATTCAAGGCTCACAGAAACTAAGCCTGTGCTCTGACTGAAACTTTTTAAATCCAACAACTTAAGTTTCGTAGTCTAACAGTGTGCAAGGATGTGTGACCTTCTCTGGAATTAACATGGGAACAGCTCTATAGGGGCAGCTTCGTTCCAATTTGAAAATTATTTTAAAGTTTTTAACATTAAGAAATGTAACAATATCAATAGTCATATAGAGATAGAAACGATGATACCAATTGATAGAAAAAAAAACTACCAATGAAAGAAAAGTCATTGAAGATTAATTAATTAAGGCACACTAAGACTGCATAAAGTTAATGAATAAATGTCTCCTTTAGTCATTTTTCTAATGAATATATTCCCAGTGTCTCATTTGTGTTAATTACATTGACCTTTAATTACTTCTGTATTTTTCTTAAACTGTGATATAGTGTGTGATTATAATTATTAACAAAGCAGTGTTCATTGCATAAACATTTTTTGAACAATTTGTTTTTTATTATAGCATATTCTTTGCAATGTATTCTTTGATTTCGTTTCATGGTTCAGTTTATTGGCGTTAAGTCGCGCACAACATATATAACTGTATAACTGGGGGGCTGTTTAAGTAGAGAGTATAAGTCACATTCACATGGAACTACATAAATAACGAGGCTGGGGGGGGGCAGAGGGGAAAATTGTGTCTTTTTGCATGTGGACCGGAAAAGAATTGCCGCGTGTGTCAAAAAAAGGTCGAATAATAAGCCTATTAACACCAGACATACCCTTTAACTTACTACAACGATTTGGAAAATCAGCATATTAACTCCAGCTGTGTCAGTATAATTACTACAGAAAATGCATAATCAGCATATTAAGACATGCAGGGCTGGATTTGTGGTACAGACTATGATTAAGTGCCCATTGGCATGAAACGTGTAAGGCTATTATTATTTATTTTTGTGGTCTATATAAAGTTCTCAGTTTTTTTACAAGCCTTTTTGTGGGATCTGTGAGTCCCTGATGTTTTTCTCCTTTGGCTGGATTTGTGGAAAGGCCCGAGCCTAGGGTAGCAGGATTTTAGGGGGCTGCATGCTGCCCAACCACATCCGCATTGTTTGAGAAGCACTGGATATGGATTTCCCATGCGCCATTCACCAGTGCTTCAGACCCAATAATAAAAATTTGGGCATGTGCAGAAATGAAGGGGAGGGTACGGGTGACAAATTGCAGCAGGCGTAGGGGTGCCCGCTATGTAAATCTGGCCCTCAAGAACTGTAGAAATGGCCAAAGCACTCCATTGACACCATTTCTCAGTGAATAAAACAGTGTTATTTTATTCTTTGATGCATTTCCAACGTTTCGGCCCCCATTAGGGCCTTTATCAAGGATACAGTGCATGTATGATAAAGGACCTAATGGGGGCCGAAACGTTGGAAATGCATCAAAGAATAAAATAACACTGTTTTATTCACTGATATATAATCGTTTATTGTTGCATCAATATCCATGTTTCGGTCCTTGTTGGGACCTTTTTTAAGGATGATACAAAATGTGATAAAACCAAACATTAAATAACCATGTGCTTCATATCAAGCCAATCTATGTCCTTGTGTACAATCTACCCTTGGTTCCATACCAAATCCTTAGACATTTCAAGTGTAAAAAAATGTTTTTTACAATTGAAATGTCTAAGGATTTGGTATGGAACCAATTAACCAATTAAGGGTAGATTGCACACAAGGACACAGATCCAGTACAAAGCTCTTCGGCCAGACAGTAAATTCGCCTGGCTTTAGAGTGCGAAGTTGCACCAAAATCTATCTCTTTACGCCAGCGAATTTACGCCAGCTACCGTTAGTAAATCTGTCCCTTTGCCTCTCTCTGTCTGGCTGCTGTAAAAAAGAAATCCAAGATGGCCGTGCATTACCCAGTGGAACACACAGACATCTTGGATTTTTTTCTGGAGAAGCAGGGAGTTGAGAAGAATGGCAGACATGAAGGGCAAGCAATGTGGTGCTTTGAAACAGGGATCTGGGACAGTGGGTTGTTCAGTACGCACCAGTCGTGGGGGTGTCTGATACTGAAGAGGTGGAGTGATGATAAAAGGAGGCAGAGCCATGACATCACAGATGTCTCAAGATGCATCAGGGAAAGGGCAGAGAAAGGGTACGTTTGTGTTGAAAATACTCCAGCTAAAACCTGTCAAAATCATGTCAAAATCAATGGCAGATGGTCCCTTTAACCTTTGGAACATGTTTTACGCCATCATGGTACTCAAAAGTTTTGGGCTGTATGCTCTGGTTTTCATTCGATAATCCGAATTATTAGCGTTTTATGGGCGACAAAAATGTTGAGTTTTCAGATCGTCTAAATGAAAAAGCTGCGACATTCTAATTGACGATCAATTTTGTTGCAATGTTTTTTCACACTAATTTTTCTTGAAAAAAAAATCGGTTTTGGGAATTTTGTCGGATTTTTTTAAAATAAAGTCAGACCCAGACGATCAACTTAGTTGGCCAGATCGTGGTGTAATTTGCAGGGCCGAATTTGTGGGGAGGCCACAAAGGCCGGGGCCTTAGGCAGCAGGATTTTAGGGTGGCATGGTGCCAAGCCGAATCCTAAGGAGCACTGGAGTCATGCAGCTCTTTTACTGCTGTAAAAATGGGGGCTCTTGCAAGGGCAGGCAGGATGACCCTTTGGCCCTGGGGGATAAAATCAGTGCCTGGTAATTTTGCTACAGATATAGCCTGCCAAATCATGCTGATATAAATGTTTAGTTCTCTGCCCTTTACTCAAGTTAATTTATTTTATCTACCTGAACTTATAATTCCGATGCTGAATCTCTATTTCATACAAGTGTAGAAAGAACATGGAGAAGGAGAACAAGGAGATGGATAACATTAAGCAGCTAGTGCCATCTATTGGCACAAGTCAAAAATAACTGCAAAACTATGTTAGTTTCAACTCTATATTTTTATATCATTTGTTTATACAAATTAAAAAGTGTATGTGGGAAGGGGCTTGGAACAATTAAGTATTAATTTATCAGTAAAAAATAATTTAAACATTGAATAAAAACAATTGTTTTAACCATTTTTCAGAGAATATGAATGATAACACAAAAACTTTTCTTTCACTCATGGTTAGTGGTTTGCTGAAGCCAAACAACTGTGTTTACTCTTTTTAAGTCATAATCACTACACAAACTACCCAAATTACCCTGATCAAAAGTTTACATACCCTGGTGATTTGGCCTGATAACATGCACACAACTTGACACAAAAGGGTTAGAATGGCTATTAAAGGTAACCATCTTCATCTGTGATCTGTTTGCTTGTAATTAGTTGGTGTGTATAAAAGGTCAATGACTTTCTGGACTCCTGACAGACCCTTGCATCTTTCATCCAGTGCCGCACTGATGTTTTTTGGATTCTAAGTCATGGGGAAAGCAAAAGAATTGTCAAAGGATCTGCGGGAAAAGGTAGTTGAACTCTATAAAACAGGAAAGGGATATAAGAAAATATCAAAGGAATTGAGAATGCCAATCAGCAGTGTTCAAACTCTTTAAGAAGTGGAAAATTAAGGGTTCTGTTGAAATCAAACCACTGGTAGACCAACTAAAATTTCAGCCACAACTGCCAGAAAAAATGTTCGGGATGCAAAGAAAACCCCACAAATAACTTCAGGTGAAATACAAAAAATACTGGAGGAAAATTTGCACTCATCAGCCGGAAGCTGCGCATGGGACGTACTTGGACATTCCAACATGACAATGATCCAAAACACAAGGCCAAGTTGACCTGTCATTGGCTACAGCAAAATAAAGTGAAGGTTCTGGAGTGGCCATCTTAGTCTCCTGACCTCAATATCATTGAGCCAGTCTGGGGAGAACTCAAATGTGCAGTTCATGCAAGACAGCCCATGAATTTACAGGAACTGGAGGCTTTTTGCCAGGAAGAATGGGCAGCTTTACCATCTGAGAAGATAAAGAGCCTCATCCACAACTACCACTAAAGACTTCAAGCTGTCATTAATGTTAAAGGGGGCAATACACGGTATTAGAACTGGGGTATGTAAACTTTTGATCAGGGTAATTTGGGTAGTTTTTTTAGTGATTATGATTTAAAAAGAGTAAACACAGTTGTTTGACAACAAATGGCCACTAACCATGAGTGAAAGAAAAGTTTTTGTGTTATCATTCATATTCTCTGAAAAATGGTAAAGAAATCATAAATTCTGCCAGGGTATGTAAACTTTTAATCACAACTATATATATATATATATATATATATATATATATATATATATATATATATATATCCTGTCAATGACCACAGTGGAAACATGGGGTGGAAGCATAATAGAATGTATGTGGGAGTGTGGCTTTATACGGTAACTTGTAGAAGGATCACCGGCACACAGGAGTTTAGTTTAGCAGGGAAAGCCCTTGCAATTTTATTAATGCAGAAGACCTCTGTAACTCCTCAGGGATAATATCCTTATAATACACAAAAGCCATGAATATCTTATAAATTATATCCTTATAAACGGTGAGTTCTGATGTCATCAGTTATAAACGGTGAGTTCTGATGTCATTTCTGTCACATGACTCACTGAAACTTGTGTATTATAATAAAGTACCCCCAGTTGCAAAATATGAGGATATTAGAAGTTACCTCGGAGTTCCATGACCTGTATAAAAACACTCGGCCTTCGGCCTCGTACTTTTATATGTTAATGAAACTCCTCGGTAACTTATAATATCCTTATATTTTACAAGAGGGGGTACTTTATTCACTATATATATTATAAGTTGAACATTAATCCCTATATAAACTGAATTGAAAATAAAATGACAGTATTTCATATGTGTATATAAACGATTAGCCCACATAATGTCCTTAAAAAAAGTCCTGGTTTGAACTTAAACAGTTCATGTATAAAACTATAGATCAAATAGCTTATAGAAAGCATTTGTACAGTAAGATTAGATCAGACTTTCCCTGCAAACATTTGTTAAATCTGGTTTTATTTTCTTGGCTTGAATAATACTTTGTACATACAGACTGAATGCCCTATCATAGCCGTGTGAGGACATGGAGCCCCATCTGGAACTGCTGATAGCTAATTCTGAATTCCCAGCTTATGCCAAAGATTCAACACTGTGTTTTGTGAAAGCTGTATCTGCAAAGATCTCTCAGTTACTTCTTAATAGCATTGCATTCTGGTGCTCCGGATAAGTTGGTACAAAGATCAAAGATTTCTTTCACTTTCTTCCTGGGAGATTTATATACTTTACCCGTGTTATCCATGTCAAAATATATCTCTACAGAAAAGTAAATGTGCAATTCAAAAACCTGGTTTCACACCCCTTAGGAAGATAATTTTTTACGCCTAACAACATAAAAAAAAAACATTGATTATATGACAAAAATAGCCCAACCCATTTAACACATATGGTTGTATTCAGAATAATAGCAGTCTGTTTAAAAAGTGAATCAATCTCAAAATCCCTATAATAGCTTGTATTTCCATTTCCAAATCTTTCAGAGTTTGTTGCCAATTTAAAGCATTTGAGATCATTTTATCTGAGCAGCCTACCATTTTCTGCACTACTTTATATGTTTTCCCCTCTCCAATCAACTTTTTAATCAAATTACGCTGTTCTTCTGAAAAATGTCTGGAATAACCCCTTTTACTCAGTAATGCACTATAACCAGCCTGCACAACATTTGCTCCTTCCTTAAATAAGGGCCATAATTGACACCTGTTTTTTCACAAAATGAATGATTTTACTAATTGAACACTGTTATTTGGAACAGGCTATTATTATTTTGAACATGCATCAATTAATGATTCAGTTAAATACTGTTGGGTCTGTTGGCTTTCTATTACTCTACTACACCTACTAGTAAATTATTTGTAGAAATATAATTTATACCAAAAACAGAGATTGATCAGGTTAGTGATGTCGGACTGCTATTTGTAACGGTTGGCACCCAACACCAGAATAAATGCCAAGCACCCTGGTCTCAGCTCATGCTTCACCTGTAGTGTGACTCCTCGGGAGGAGCCTTCAGCTACTTGGATGCCACCACGACTTAAACAAGAGGTGCAAGGCTAGAGGTTCTGGATAGGCAGAGGGGGACAACTTTAATAAAGTCTTTTGGGCAGAAGGTCAAGGTACAAAGCATTAGGCAAAAGAGTAGTCAGATCAGGCCGGGTCGGGCAGGCAGAGAATAATCGTAGTCAGGCAGGCAAGGGTCAAACCAGAAAGTCAATCAGAGGGTTAAGCAGAATCCAAGTCAGTAATCAGGCAAGGGGCCAGGATACAGGATGTAGAATCATCAAAAGCCAGGCAGGGGTCAAAACAGGTAATCAGGTTCAAACAGAATAGCAATAGCTAACAGCACCAGGAACAAATCCTATCACGGGGCCAGGTCCTGTGGCTTTAATAAGCCTTTTATACTTTTCAAATTTGGCGCCATTAAATAATGAATAAATAATGCGCCCTTAGGGATCCAAGATGGCGCCAGACACTGAGCGGCATGGCGGGCGTACCTGCCGCACCACTGGACCACCAGGGTACATTGGATTCACTACACTATTATGACAGCTTGACCTCTTTTCAATTGCATAATGTAAAGAAGCTGTGTTCCACCTCAAATACAAAGTCACTGCAAAATATGGCTTAGATAGTAGATACAGTATGTATACAAAAAGTTTATAATGTGATTATGGACCTTTAAATTTGGATCAAGGTGGTCATTGCATAGAGCTAATATTCAAAAGAAAACACTTTATATACTGAGCATGGACATTGTTTTTTTAAATGGACTTCACAATACAGAGAATTGTTTTAGCACATGGACCCATAGGGGCAGATTTACTAAATGGCGGAGTGGCTGTCACTGTCGAAAATTCACCAGAAATGCAATCCGTAGGGACATATCCAATTCAAATACAAGAGTCCTCTGCACTCAACCCATTATCAATATATTTAAGACAGAGACATTTTGTGCATAACTATGTCTCTGTCTTAAATATATTGCTAATGGGTTGAGTGCAGAGGACTCTTGTATTTGTCTATATGTATTTTGTGGTCACAGCCTCATTGCACCCCCGCCTAATGGTTTTAAAAACTAGTGGTGAGCACAACTTTCCCTTGTTTATATATATATATACAGTTGATGTGCAAGTTACAAGGCTTTCTTCTGCCGACACAGATTTGAGATGAAGGTTATTATTAAATATCTAGGTGTGGGCATGTATACTGCTCTTATCCGAAAGGCCCCTTTTTTATGCACACATTTTTTCCAGCTTTTTTCCCCAAAAATAGTTTGACATACTTATATCACTTCTTAAAGAAATGTGTTCCTAAACATTGAGATATTAAAGTTTGATGGTGTTATGTTCAAAAATGTTTTATTTCGAGACATATTATTATACCAATTCTACTTTCGCATGTGTAAAAAATAAAAAAGGAAGGGTATAAGAAAAGCTTGAAGACAAACAAAAGTTATACTTAGATCAGAAATTTGGACACAAAACGGTAAAATCATGACATATTACACAAATGGGGTAGAAAACCGTTTTTCTACTTTGCTACATAAGCAATAAAAAGAGCAAAATTGTTTTTCATTGAACGTTTTTCAATACAATACAGGAAATATACAATGAATTGTCAGGAATAATGGGGGGGGGATTTATTTTAGTACTGCTAAGGTTGCCTGAGGCAAATAACATTTCTCAATGGAATGTCAAATGTTTGGCGCTAAAAGCATAAAGATGATAACTAATCAGAGTCTTCATCGTCAAGGTATTCGTCTGCATTGCTGGATGTTCGTACGATGCCTAAAATGAGACAGTTATTGTTAGTGTAGGGATTTCCATCTTTTGTGCCTTCAGAAGCTGAACTATCAGGAATAGGTTTCTCTCTTTTTACTGTACTTCTTTAACATTACAAAATCTTCACAGCAGTTATTAAAAAAAATAGATTTTTACAATTCTCTTGTAGTATTTTCTCCAGCATGAAAAGCTGCAAAAATGTAATACATATAAATGTGGTTCACTTTCACACATCAGATGCTATGCAAATCGAATGGAATTAACAAAGAACATTCTTACCTTGTCCTTGTCTCTTTTTAAGCAGTGAGGCACACTGAGCATTTGTAGCCATGTCAAGTGCCAGCTTTTTCTCGTTATTCCTTATATCTGTTCTTGCCCCTACAAAACAAGCCCCTCTTAAGGTTACGAAAGAAAATGTCGATTACATTTTATTCTGACTGCATAAATAATGACAGTAATGGCTCTGTCTTTTTTTGTTCACGTGCTGGAGTGCGATGAAAACTGCATTTCACATATACCTAAAATATATACTAAAATCTGATCTTTAGATCACTTTAGCCTTGGATAATATGCTTGTCCAAGAATCAAGGCCACACTGGGTGTTTTGGGGAGATTTGGTTGTCTGGGACTAATCGCTTCGTCTTTGCGGGGACCAATCTCCCCAAACGCCTTCCCATCACTCTGTGCCGGCTAAAATGAAAAAAAAAAAAAAACGCCGGCACTAACCACACACGGCGATTAATTTTCCGAAGTCACCAGGCAACCAAATCTCCCCAAAACGCCCAGTGTGGCCTTACCCTTAAAGGCATTAACAGAATCAGCCATCACCCGGCAGTGCATTCCACAACCTCACTGTCCTGACTGTGAGGAACCCCCTACGTTGCTTCAAATGAAAGTTCTTTTCTTCTAGTCTAAAGGGGTGGCCTCTGGTACGGTGATCCTCTTTATGGGTAAAAAGGTCTCCTGCTATTTGTCTATAATGTCCTCTAATGTACTTGTAAAGTGTAATCATGTTCCTTATCATGTTCTCCAGAGAAACTAACCCCAACGTTGACAGTATTTTTTTTAATAGTTTAATTATCTCTGCACTTTTAAGCTTATCAATTTCCCTCTTAAGGACTGGAGCCCAAAACTTGACTGAATACACTAGAAATGTAACATTTCAGTTTAAAGAACAAACCCACCTTTTGAAAGTAGTAACTCTACAATGTCTGCATATCCTTTCCATGCTGCTGCATGCAATGCAGTGTCGCCAAGCTTGTTCTGGACAAACCATGAAATAAAAAAAATATATATTTTTCTTATCATTAGAAATCAATGCATCATGTAATGGAATAATATGGGAGTGTTATGACATAGACTTCGGGGAACTGTAGGTTTAAAAAGAAGGTATTAACTGACAAAGTAAATGTCAATTTTGTGTATTGTAAAATATATTGTACATCTTTATTGTAAGTCCTATTGGCGTCCTGAAATCAATATACTGTAGATGTGCACTTGGTCTACAGAACTGCATTTTTGTTTGGATCCTTTAACCAACCTCCTCATGGACTGGTGCTGAACAAAGGGTATTAGACTTACTATAGTATTTTTTACAAGGGTGGGAATAAAGGGAGAATGCTCATACATATAGTACATGCTATGATTAATAAAAAGGTAACTGTTGTAATGCTAAACAGTCGTAATTAATTAAGGTGGATAAATTGGTATATGTTAGACATCTGTAGATAAAAGAGCAAAAAAGGACCACAACTGCTCACTGCTCTCCCCTCAGGCCAGGTGCTCAGTCAGACAGTGTCCCCACTGTAAACACAACAAAACTCGAAAGGCAGACGGCACTTCTGAAAATGGGGTTTATTGGAGTTCCTGCTGGAAAAACCTAACGCGTTTCGGGAGTTATCCCTTAGTCATAGGTTAACTCCCGAAACGCGTTAGGTTTTTCCAGCAGGAACTCCAATAAACCCCATTTTCAGAAGTGCCGTCTGCCTTTCGAGTTTTGTTATGTTAAGACAGTGGTCCCCAACCAGTAGCTCGCGAGCAACATGTTGCTCACCAACCCCTTGGATGTTGCTCCCAGTTGCCTCAAAGCAGGGGCTTATTTTTGAATTCACGGCTTGAAGGCAAGTTTTGGTTGCATAAAAAACAGGTGTTCTGCCAAATAGAGCCTTCTGTAGACTACCAGTCCATGAAGGGGCTACCAAACAGCCAACAACAGCCGTTAATTGACATCCCCATGGAATTTTTCATTCTTGTGTTGCTCTCCAACTCTTTTTTACATTCATGTGGCTCACGAGTAAAAAAAGGTTGGGGACCGCTGTGTTAAGACATCCACAAGTTTATTAAGATTACGACTACACAGACGTTTTCGGCGCCAAATCGCATGGGACAAAAAATAAGGTAAGTTTATGCATTGTCGGATGAAGTTGCGTGATGCGACGCGACACGTCTGTTGGAAAACGTCCGTGCAGTCCTACCCTAAATCTAACTTTTTATATTTTTTTTGTATTGTAATTACAATTGAATAGCAGTTTCCAACTGTTTATATTCTCTGTATTCCAGTCTCTGACTCCTGAAACAATGTTGCAAACCAGCTGATACAAGTTGATTAAAATACACGTAGGAGACCCAAGTCCTGTTACATTGTTTTAAGAGTCAGACCAATTGAACAGAAATGGATAAACAAAACACCTGCAATTACAAACAGAAATAGCTCTATTAACATTGAAAAATGTTTTATTAATGTAAATTGGAAAGTTGGATAGACAAATGCTTTCATTAGGCAAAAATCAGTTTTCGGGTATAAGAATCGGACCACTTTATGGTAAAAAAATAGGGTGGCAAAGAAACTAAAAAGTCAACACTTGAAAATACATTGCATTTGGAAATGTTATGCTGCAAGTTTATTTTCTTCAAATTTACAGAAAAAAAAATGCTTAGCATGTAAATAAATTAATTACCTGTTGATTTAGTTCAATGTTTGGTTGGGCAAGCAACATTTCAACGACATCTAGAAAAAAAATCAATGAAAAAAACAAATGGTAATAAGTATATTTAATGGAGATGTTCTTAGAACAATTGCTCAAACTAGAACAGATGCATTAAAAACTTTGCAAGGATGCGCCTTGCATCTACATGCCTTGTGTTCCAGTGTGCTTCTTTTACAGTATTGGGAGGTTGCTGTATCCTCCATCACTGAGCACCAAGCTTACACTAAGGGGCACATTTACTAAGGGTCGAATATCGAGGGTTAATTAACCCTCAAATTCGACCCTCGAAGTAAAATCCTTCGACTTCGAATATCGAAGTCGAAGGATTTACCGCGAATACTACAATGACCTTCCCCATTACTTTTCTAAGGATTTTTTGATCAAAGGATCAAAAAATCCTTAGAAAAGTAATGGGGAAGGTCCCCATAGGCTAATATTGTACCTCGGTAGGTTTAAAGTGGTGAAGTAGGTAGTCAAAGTTTTTTTTTAAAGAGACAGTACTTCGACTATCAAATGGTCTAATAGTCGAACGATTTTTAGTTTGAATCGTTCAAATCGAAGTCAAAAGACGAAGTAGCCTATTCGATGGTCGAACTAACCAAAAAAAAAACTTCTAAATTCGTACTTCGAATCCTTCACTCGAGCTTAGTAAATGTGACCCTAAGGGTGTGTGAGTGCCTTCATGCTTCAAACTGGAACAGCCCATTTTAATAAAAACATTTTTCCAAAATGATTATTTTTTTTTCGAAATAAAATAGATCAGCAAACCTTTGTCCTCCACTCAAGCAGAGTGTCACCAACCCCAGTCTGTGTGATTCACAGGAAGCCAAAGTTCAGGACTGAAGTGCTACTGTTCATGCCTTTTCCCTGGCTAACTGCCAGCTAATCATATCAACAAAATGCAAATGAGGCTGAATGATAGGAATAAGCACTTAGCGCATCAGTCATTAACCTCCTTCCTCTAGTCTATGCAATCACATGGCATGTCTCAGGATTAACACGGTTGCAAATTTAAAGGAGAACTAAACTCTAAAAATTAATATGGTTAAAAATGCCATATTCTATATACTGCACATATTGCACTATCCTAAACGTGTCACATTATATTCTAGGTGTACTGTATATATTAAGTCAGTCCCTAAGCTCAGTAAGGGACAGCAACACAGAGCATGTGCAGTGAATCAATAGAAAAGAAGATGGGGAACTACTGGGGCATCTTTGGAGACACAGAACTTTACTTCACACAGACTGTTCACACTGCTCCCATCCGGCAGACACTTCACAGTATTAAAGCCCGAACAACCAGGCTGCGCAAAAGCTTTTTTCCGCAAGCTATCAGACTCCTCAACTCACTGCCTGTCCTCCCACTACATTCCAGACACACCTGAACTGTGAACTGTTAATTTAATTTTAAAGGTTTACACATGTATATATCCAATTACTGCCAATATATTGCACATTTCATGTTTTCATATTTATTGTGTATTGTGATATGTACTAGCTGGAGCCACGTCATCTCGTCTCACTGTATATTCATATACTGAGACAATAAAGTTTACTTTGACTTTTGTGGTTACCTTGGGCTGGTACAGAAGCCCAAAACATAATGTACAACATTTCTAGCGTAATTCATTATTTAAGCTTTAGTTCTCCTTTAATGGCTTTATCAATGCTGTTTTGGCCATGAGGAACAGTGAGAAATTTGCCTAGTTCAGTGTTTGCCTCCCCTTGTAACTTTAGGAGCCATATTTCTTTTGTTTGCCTCCCCTGACCCTAGTACACACAGTGGAGTGAAGTTAAAGGGGTTGTTCACCTTCCGAAAACTTTTTTCAATTCAGTTGTTTTTAGATTGTTCCCCAGAAATAAAGACTTTTTTCAATTACTTTCCATTATTTATTTTTTACGTTTTTTCCAAAATCTAAGTTTAAAGTTGAATGTCCCTGTCTCTGGAGTTTGAGTCTGACAGCTCAGTAATTCAGGTGCAGACTCTGAACTGTTACAATTTTGCAACATTGAGTTGATACATTTCTCAGCAGCATCTCTGGAGTATTAGCAACTATTGTATCAAGTCTAACAGCTGCCTGTAATGAAACCCAGAGATTCTGCTCAGCAGGGACAAAGATAAGAAATGTATCAACTAAATTTATCCATTTGGAACAGTTTACAGGATCGGCGACCCCCCTCCTAGAGCTGCTTTAGAAGGTGAAAAATGACACTTTACACTTCAATATTAGAAAAACTGTGAGAAAATAGAAAGTCATTGGAAAAAGTCATTATTTCTGGTGATCTATCTGAAACCAACTTTAAGTATAAGCTATTGTTTTATAATAACAGAGAAAAGGGAAACAATTAAAACAAAATAGAATTATTTACTTAAAATGGACTCTGTGAAAGAGAAGTTTCCAGATAAGAGATCCTCTGCCTATACATATACATAGCACATACTTTTAATAAATAAACAGATTAAAGTAAAAAGTGTATGAGAGTACCTTTATGACCTCCATGGCATCCCCAGTATAAGGCTGTGCTTCCAGCTTTGTCTAATCCATTGACCCCAACCCGGTTCTCCAAACATTCTCTTAACCAGCTCAAATTACCTATAAAATAATCAAAAGAAAAATGTTTGAAATAGTCTGCTTATAAACACAATTAAGTGCTTAGTGTGACATTATTACTTAGAGGACTTTAAATACACATAGATACGCTTACAAGATTCTACCATATTTTGCAACCAGCAAGATAAGAATAAAAAATATTCTGGTATAGAACAGTTTTGTAACAGGTGATGTATAACATAACCTATTTAGCTAGTTGCAGGGTAACATGAACTATTTGCAAATTCTGAGGAGCACTTTATATACAGAAATGATATGGGACTTAAAATCCAAGTCATAAAAATAAATATCAGAACAAAGAAATAAGACAGAAGATCAATTGTACTTGAAAGGGCAATATAGGCTTTATGATGCATTATTACACACCTCTTTTGGCAGCTTCATGCAATGGATTGTCAATAGACTCGGCTTGCTCAGCAACTAGGAAAAACATTAAATAGAATGAATGCATTAATATAGTAAAGCAATATTTCTTGACCTATTTCTCAGGATATGCATCTAAAAAGTCAGATTTTTGACACTGAACTGGGTGATTTTCGGATTTATAAAAACTTTCTGTTTGTGAGTTCATCAGACTGTGTTTGACTGCTTTTAGCAGTGCTTATTGCAACTCAGTAGCTGCACTCAGCACTGTTACCCATCAGAATCATAACTTCCCAATACAAATAGCATGCAGGGAAAAAGGGATATGGACAATTAAATTGTTCAAAGAAGTTGCCTGTTATAGATTATACATTTAAAGAAAAAAGTAGTATGTGGGTTCTGGATGCTCATGCCCCAGACCTACAGCTCGAGGAAGGTATCCAACCAAAAGAGAAGTTAATACATAGCCTTACAAGTTTAATAATTGCCTATGACAATGTGAGTGCCTGTCATTTTCTCTTTTGGTTGGATACCTCAACCTTGAGCTGTTATAGATTATGCCTTGTCATAAGCCTAGAGTGAGCTATATTAAAGGCATATTTTACCATTGTTAATTTAACCTTTAACCACTTTATGCATGTTTAGTCAATGGTCTGTGTCAAATGTGAAACTGTTAACACGTACAACTATAAAATCTGGACAGCAAATTATGTATTTTTCTGTATCAAGCACCAGTTAGAAGAAAAACTGTAGTGCACAGTGTTGCTTTACAACAGTGCTGTAAAACCAATAAACTACAGAATCTTCAAGGGACAGATTATATTAAAAATGTGTCCTGGAGGTCATAATAATCCTTTGAAGGGCCATCTCAGTTTAATGTGATCCAATGTGAATAAAGCAAAACATGCGGCACTGAAAGAGAAGGAGTGCAGAGTTGTTGAATGCACTGATCCACATTTAAAGAAACAAGGCACCAAGTTCCGCAAACAAAATAATGAACTATGCCCTGCACATATTGTCATCAGCATCACAGACATTTGGAAAGTGAAACAAATTAAGATTAATGTGGAGATATCATCCAAGATCACAAAACATTTTGATTTCATGGAAACTTGGCAAAAACAAAGGAAAAGAAAGTTAACCTCTGTTGGGCTATAGTAACACCAAATGGACTTCCACGCAAAAATGTTACATTTGGATGACAATATCTATATGTGCATGGCCAATGTTAAGTTTAAATTACAGCACCATTTTAAAGATAATGGCATCTTAAATGAAAATCTGGTGGCTGTCTTTGCACATGCTTGTCTACCAACAGATGTTTATATGAATGATCATAGCATGCTTTCTGTTAATCATTTACTGTTCTGTATACTGAACTAACTTGTTATGACCATACCATTTTCTCTATAGTGTCACCAAAAGGAGATGTGCTTGGGTCATACTTCTATTATAATATAGTGTGTGTGTGTGTATATATATATATATATATATATATATATATATATATATATATATATATATATATATATATATATATATATATATATATATATATATATATATATATATATATATATATATATATATATATATATATATATATATATATATATATATATATATATATATATATATATATATATATATATATATATATTAGTGCTTACATATATATGTATGTGTACACACACACATAAGTACGAGGATGCTATGTAATGCACATAGATACTATCACAATATAAGTGCAAACCTCTGACCACATCCTGTCTATCAGGTTAGCTGTTAAACTCTCCCTAACAAAGTGTAGTTGTAAATTCAGACCTTTCTGTCCCCAAACTGCATTTCACACCTTCTATTGTCCTGAATTTGAGTGAAATTGCTTTTGCAATCCATGCCCAATAACCTTACATTATCATTTACTGACCAATCAGAACTGGATACATAAACATTAATAGATAGCCTCTAAAGCAGGGATCCCCAACCTTAATTATCTGTGAGCCACATTTAAATACTAAAAAAGTTGGGGAGAAACACAACAACAAGTTCCTTGTGCACCAAGTAAAGGCAATGATTGGCTATTTGAAGACCCCAATGTGGACTGGCAGCCTATAGGAGGCTCTATTTGGCAGTCCATGTGGCTTTTATGCAACCACAACTTACCTCCAAGTCAGGAGTTCAAAATAAGAATCTTCACAAGCTACTGGTGGGGGATCACTGCTCTAAAGTTTAGTTAGAGTTCCTGAAGCCGCCATACAGTGAGGAGACAGATATCAGACCCCATTTAAAGCATGATCAAAAGAGAGGCTGTTGGGAAGATACACACTGTATCCATATAGACCGTATTTGCTATTTATTGCTACTTTAGTTATGTGTAAAAATAGCTGTCTATGCTTTTTATTGAACTTTAGAGATCATTTATGACCCTCGGGTGCAAGTGCAAGAGTGCACTAAAGGGCAAAAGAGTACGCCATTTAGTCATTTAGTGCTTATCTACATAGCACTTTCGCCCTTTTCTACAATGCATTCTGCACTGAGCGCCAGATCTGGTAATCAGCAAAGAGTGCAGCACCAGAATGCAAGTTGTTGCCATGTCCTGCCATTAATGTCGGAATGACACACAAGGTAGCGGTGGCTGGGGAGGATCCAAAAATGGAGCTCAGAGGCCTGTGGCTATCTGCACAATGCACTATGCAATGAGGCATTGTGCATGATCCCTTAAAGGAGAACAAAAGCTTAACTAAAGAAGTAGCTAGAAATGTTGTTCATTATGTTTTTGGCTTGTGTACCAGCATCAAATATCTATAAAGGGTAGAGCTTTACAAGTGAGAAGGAGTTATAAGATGCCCGCAGGTTTGAGAAACTATATATGCAGCCAAAATATAAATGAGGTGTGGAGAGTTGTAGCTCTGACGTGTCGTGGCCCCTTCCCTCACACTCTCTTGCAAACCAGTTCAGGCAAAAAACCAAGTCTAGCTAAATGATACAAAATAATGACTAATTAAAACTTCACCTTTAATCATTACTGTAACCGCTATGTCTTGCAGATTGCCAAAGTAAATATGCACAATTGCATGACTGATATAGACAGCTCCCCCTCCCTTCTTTAACCCCGTTAATTAAATGTTAATTTTCAATATTAGAAGAAAGGTAAAAAATTAAAAACGGAAATCAATTAAAATTCTGAACTGAAAAAATTGTTTGAAAGGACAACAACCCCTTTGAAAAAATATATATTATGGACTTGTTTCTCCATATCTCCACAAGTCTTATGTTTTGAGACTTTGGTGTGTTCCTTGATGTTTTGTAAATTCTAGAAATTCTTGCAGACACCTAATTTTGATGTTATATTATAAAGATGGGTCCATGATGTTGATATTTAGGTGAGGCCTTGGTGAGAAAATTCAAGGGCTCTGTGGTATATTTTGTATGGCATAACAATAAAGTCTGGCCTGTGTTACACATTAAAGGGAAAAAGGTTAAGTACGGCATTAGAAAAAAAAAGATCCATTTGTCAAATACTGTAAATTCAGCTTGACTTTTTTCAAGCTACAAACAAATTACAATACAAGTATACACTTACCATAATTACTGGGTATAAGACCTGTTTTTCCTTTGCAAGTACCTTTCCACCAATTTGTGTCACTCTGAGAAAAAGAAAAAATAGGTTTATTTTCATGTATAACTTACTAAAGCTTTGCAAATACCATGGATCACAGCTTGCCTTTTATTACTTACAGGGTTTAGAAACTTTATGATATTCCAGACTATGAAAAAGACTACTTTTGTTTCTATGCAATGCAGACTATGTAAAAGAGATTTGTTGTAGAACGTACGTGCAAGGGATATGTAGATGTTGGGAGATGTGTTGTTCAAATATTATTGCTGGTAATGATTTATGCTTGACCAGCTGCAATACTTCTATATAAACATGTGCCCTCTTTTAGGCACTTTGTCTACTTGTGCAATGCCTTGTCATTCAAATAATATCCATGTTAGGGAAATGTTGCTACAGAAACAAAGTTGTGACTAAAAGTCAACTATCTATTGGAATGGCAGAAGGTTTCTGTAGTGAGGCAGAAATATCTATTGAGGGATGGGCCTCTTCTGAGAGATACAAGGAGTACCATATTTAACTAAATCAATTGATTGAGTCTATCATAAAGTCCTGGATTGTTCATGAAATATTTATTGCCGCATACCCTCCAACATTTTGGAAATAAAAAGAGGGACAAAAAAGTTGCCGTGGCGAAATTTTGTTGAGCACGCCCATGTTTGTGCCCACACCCCCTAATTACCATGTTTATTTTACAAAATTTTGCAGGTTAAAAAAGTTTGAACATATTTACATTTTTTCAGTTACTACAGTTTTGCTAATGAAGGTGAATTGCCCTTTAAGCTGTGAGTCTAACTTTTCCCAAGGGACCTGTTATCTTAAATTATTACAATTACTTATTTGCTTATCAAGATTGCTTATCTAGATACATTTGAATTGTTACAAATGTATCTTATCTATGTTGTGGCTGTTCTGGTCTCTCTGCCAAAAGCAAAATAAGTTAGAAACTATTTTTCTGGCTGTTCAGACAGAGAAAAACTGGACTTTCCAGTACAAATGAGGGACTGCGGGTTGAGCTGTCAAAAGAGGGACTGTCCCTCTAAAAATGGGACAGTTGGGAGGTATGTTGCCGGACTAAAGACTGCTTTGCACAACACCAATTTCCCCCAATTATGCATTGTATAATTAGCCCCCAAGCCCCCAACACTGTAACGCACAGCTACTTTACAGTAGGACAAACAGGTATGATTTTTACTCAAGACACAATGCTGCTTGTTTTAAATGGGAAATGTTTTTATATAAAATCCCACCAGAAACGGCAGACCTCTCAGCTTTTCAGCTAAAACAGCACTATAAATCATTTATAGCTACAATTAGTAATGAAATCAAATGATTTTGTCAAACATTAGTGATATTATAATTGCACTGTTTAAATTTCACTTTAATAAAACTCACCATATCTGATATATAAAGTATATCCCCTTCTTCAAAATATAATTCATCTGGCTGAAAAAAACAAATGTGAATGACAACAAAGTAGTAACATGGACTCTGCTACAGTAAATAAAACATAGGGTTTTAAAGGACCATGAACATCTAATTGAAAATATTACATTTGAAGTTTCTAGATATCTATTGATCAATCACCTACTAATAAACTATTTTTTGGATGGGAAATCGTATATAGAGCCCTGTTTATTTTCCTGTGTAAGAACTAACCCATTGTATTCTACAGATCTTATTTGGTTTCTGCTGTGTAAGGGTAGACAAAGTGTTGGCTCTGCTGCTCTCAGCTTGTGTATTTTTTTCAAGCTCAGAGAAGTGGATCCACTCTGTGCCCGAGCTAAATTCATCTGAACTGCTTTCGCTTGCATGCTGGCCGGTCCCATTGCTAAAAAGTAGGTATTTTGAGGCTGACCTCTACTCCACCGTGTGTGACTGCACACTGTGATTAATGCAAATCAATTGAGATGGGGCACAGAGCATATCTATATCTTTCAGTCTGAAAAAATATATAGTCTGAGAGCAGCTTCAACTGTACTGAGCCAATGCTTCATCTGTCTTTGGCCTAATCATTGGGGATGCACCGGATTTTTGGATTTGGCTGAACCCCCAAATTCTTTGTGAAAGATTCGGTCAAATACAGAACCAAATCCGAACCCTAATTTGCATATGAAAATCAGTGAGGGGGAGGGAAAAAGAGAGCAGTGCAAGAAGGAGACAGCATTTTTATTTCCATGTTTTTTGACGAAAAGTCACATGATTTTAAGGACTCGGATTTGGTTCAGCCAGGCACAAGGATTCAGCTAAATCCTGCTGAAAATGGGCAAATACCGAACTGAATCCTGGATTCGGTGCATCCCTACTACTCATACATCATTTGCCTTTTTATCCTATTCAGTTTAAATAGCTGCACTTCTACACAGACATTATTGTAAACATTTCTATAAATTATAGTACCATTGCAGCTTAACAGCACATTATATTTAAATGCATATAAAGCACTTTTTTTTTTGCTGTTACTGGTGCTTTTTGGTTTGAGATTATCAAACCAAAACAACAACAATAGCAAAACATTTAACAGAAAACTATTTTTCATTTCCACAGTAGCTCTTCTCATAATATATACTGTATGTACCAAATGAAAAGAGGCCATAGTATTTATCATGTGCCATTAAACTATTACACCACTTGTATAAGTAATGATAGCATTTACATAAAAATATATAATATTATAAAAAAAAACAGTAAAGAATGGGATATTAATATAAATTCTGCCTAAAAATGTAGAATTAAGGTGACATGGTGTGTGTGATTGATTCCAAGTTTGCCAGATTTAGATTGCATTGGTCGTTACTCAGCTAACATCCACTTGGCAACCATTTAACTGCAGATTTTTATGAACTATATTAGATACAGGGTAAAAAAAGTTTCTACAAAACCTGGGAACCCCTAATTTTCAAAAATAAAAGAGATGGCAGCGGTCTGTGATGCATAGATTTCAGTACAGCCCTTCATAGTTTCAATAAAAAAGGAATGATCTAACTTCAGATATATAAAGTTAACTAAAAAGAGGGGATCTGACTTCTGTCAGTATTCAATTTTTTGTATAGGAGAAAAGAATTAAAGTATCCCCGTCTTTTTAATCAGAAAAAACACAAAAAAAGTTATATATTATCACTATGTGATTTAATTTCAATTAAACCATTTAATCTCGTGATTCTGTAACTGTAGGTTCCCCCCTTAATAATTCATCCCACAAAGTGCTAGTGCTTAACCTCAATAAAATAGCATTAAATAGGGTAAAACTAAGCCACAGTTAATTTTCCTTTTAATTAATGTGTATACTTAGTAATTTCTAACTCATGAACAATTCATTTAACATTAATTAATAAATTACTAACAATCAACTAAAACACCAATAAGTATGGTAAAGTGCCACCAATTGTGATCAATTCACTTATGAATTAATTAAAGTGCAATTGTTAATATCTCTGATTCCAAGAAAAGGTAGGAAAAGGAAATTGGTAGATGGGTGGAGAAGTCCCGTATTTTCTAGCTGATTGTTGTATTAACTGCGGGACCCCACAAAGGAGGAGAAGTCAGTGCTTCTGGAACTGTGGTCTCAATTCTATTTTAACTAGCTAGATTGAGAAGCTATCTTTTCTAAAAAACACACAAATTCCAGAGCACTTATAGTGAAAACAGTAAAACAAGAATGCAGATAAGGAATCTCCTATA
Organism: Xenopus laevis; assembly: GCF_017654675.1. Classification (NCBI taxonomy): domain Eukaryota; kingdom Metazoa; phylum Chordata; class Amphibia; order Anura; family Pipidae; genus Xenopus; species Xenopus laevis. The sequence continues at coordinate 121,538,224 of NC_054372.1, read as the reverse complement.
ATCTGGGCTAAGAGAAGCGCCCATATCACTATAAGAAGTTTGTTTTTTTTTTAGAAAAAAGAACCCCCCAAGGTTTTGCTATTTTATTGAGGTTAAGCACTAGCACTTGATGGGGATGAATTATTAAGGGGGGAACCTACAGTTACAGAATCACGAGATTAAATGGTTTAATTGAAATTAAATCACATGGTGATAATATATATATATAACTTTTTTTGTGTTTTTTCTGATTAAAAAGATGGGGATACTTTCCTTCTTTTCTCCTATACAAGCCCTTCATAGTTTATTTGTACTGTTCCCTTTAAAAGAAGTACTGTATATTATGAGCCTATGCTGTAAAATATGGCAAGGTTAATCATTTTATATAAATAATTTTATACCTCAAACATTTGGTAATGGTCGCATGCAAAAAATATATATTAAAGGGATATAGAGTAATCAACTATGATACATGCTGCAGGTTATCCCGTAAGTCAGTTATCAGCAAAAAAGCATAATAATTTCATATGTGGTCAGTGGGCAATAAAAGTGATTTTCTCAAATAATACATTTAGTAATTTCCTGAATTTCAGCCAATGTACTTATACAACCATGGATGTGTCTGTAGTACAATAAGCAAAAGGAAATGTTCACACTGACATTACTTCTTATACAAAATGTAAAAGATGAAAATCACAGGGCAACTAAAGGGGCAATTAAACACTACTAATTGTTGTAACAGTCTCATCCCAACAGTAAGCTGGCATTCAACTCTGCCACCGAAACCTACCTCTATCAATCCTTCAAAGGGTCTTTTACATTAAATTTTAAAGTTCTTTTATTTTCCCTCATTGGGATGCTGGGAGCTTGAAAATGCATATTTTTGGGGGCTCTAAGGGGCCCATTTACTAACAATCAAAAACAGAGATTTTTTTTCCATGAACCTCGAAAAATTTGTGGTTTTCTATATTTTTAAAACCTTTGGAGCTTAAGTGTAAATATACACTTAATATATAGGCCTCCGCATTACTGGATTTGGAAGGTGGCAAAGAAGCTCTGTGTATGAAAATTATTTAGATATGATGAGGCTTGTAATACTTCAATATGCCATACATTTGCTTTAATGAAATGAGCAAAGTACTTGCTGAATAAGAAGCCTTTGGTGAGAACAGCTTATTATTGTTATATCATTATCAAGGGGCAGATTCATTAAGGGTCGAATTTCGAAGTTAAAAATACTTCGAAATTCGACCCTCGAATTGAAATCCTTCGACTTTGAATATCGAAGTCGAAGGATTTAGCGCTAATCCTTCGATCGATCGATCGAAGGATTTTTCGTTCGATCGAACGATTAAATCCTTCGAATCGAACGATTCAAAGGATTTGAATCCAACGATCGAACGAAAATCCTCCGATCAAAAAAAGGTTAGCAAGCCTATGGGGACCTTCCCCATAGGCTAACATTGACTTCGGTAGGTTTTACCTGCCGAAGTAGGGGGTCGAAGTTTTTTTTAAAGGGAAAGTACTTCGACTATCGAATGGTCGAATAGTCGAACGATTTTTACTTCGATTCGTTCGATTTCGTTCGAATTCGAACGAATTTAACCAATTCGATGGTCGAAGTACCAAAAAAATACTTCGAAATTCGAAGTGTTTTTCATTCGAATCCTTCACTCGAGCTTAGTGAATCTGCCCCCAAGTGTATATAGCATATTCAAGACAGGAGAGAAACTTACTGTTCTGGGTTCAAATGTGTATAAGGCTCGGAACACTTTCACCTGCCCTGCAAAATAAGAAAAATATATAGGTATAAATCACAAGCATAAAATAGCAATATTCCTGTCAAAATGTGGGCTACATTTTAAAATCAGACAGGTAAGCATCTTTTCCATATGCTTTAATAATACTATGCAAAATGGGCATCAACATTTTCAGTGGACCACTGGCATTCATGTTCAGGATGTTTTTTTTCTAATGGGGAAGTTAAGATGCTAGAAAATGGAAGCTTTTGGGCAATTTCAACACATCATCATCAACACTAAAAATCTGGGAAACAAAAACATGTTTACCTATTTTGGATTCACTCGAATTTGACTTTCTACAAATACATAAAGATAAGGATTTTGGGGTGGGGGGGGGGGTTACTCTTTGTGTGGGTTTTTAACCCACAAAAAATGCCCTAAATGAGTTGTAATTTTCAGTAGCTGAAGTGACTGCTGGGAAAATATGTACACACAATATATATGTATGTATATATGTATATGTACGCAATCCTATTCATAAACAACTGTTCAGTGGACCCTTGGCATTCATAATTAGATGTTTTTTTCTTTTGGTATCTAGCTATATTGGAGATACTAACTTGTAAGGTGAATGTTCTGATGTGATTTTCAGAATTTTCATATGTTTTTATAGAAACCACTAAAGTCAGAAAAACTTTGATATTTGGTAATTAGCATTAGAAAGACATGGTTATCCATTTTGGATTCAGCAGAATGTGTACTTTACAAAAATAGATGGTTTTCTGGGGTAAACCTTCTGTTTCATGATATTTTGGCTGTGGAAAATAAAAAGTATGCCATATTCTACTGTAGCATTTGAAAATTCAGTAATTGGCTGCTGTTAGTCTTTGATCTAGACATCAGAAACCGTACATATTTAGTATTCGCACATTTGAGAAACATGGGGCTTTCCAAATCAGTTGAATTTATGCACATGAAATTTTCTGGTATAAATCCATGTATCATTAAAAAATAGCAAATTTTCATTTTTTTTGGTACATAGAGCTCTAAATCTTGTTACAGAAGTGGAAATTTGCTGATTTGGGAAATTCAGTTTCTCTTGAAGAAATGATAAAAGTGAATTGCTGTCCTTTTAGAAAAAACTACAGTGATCAAAACACCTTTGTCCAATGTAATTTATCTCCCACAAACATGTTGTATGTGGCAGGTGCTTCTGTTACTAATCTAGGTTCGCTCAGGAATAATGGCTTGAGTACACTGGTGGTTCAATGGAGTAATGCCTTGAGTAAACTAGTGTTTATAAAAACTTAAAAAAACTGAAAAAATTGTCAACTATTTTTAGGGCTCTATGGGCATTTTTTTTGTTTTACAAATGCACACAAGGGGCAGATTTATCAAGTGAATAGGATACTACGACTTCGAATTTACTTCGACTTTGATTAGAAGTAAAAATCGTTTGGATATTCGACCATTCGATAATCGAAGTACGGTCTCTTTAAAGAAACTTCAACTTGAACAGTTTGCTAAATTAAACTTGCCGAAGTGCTATGTTAGCCTATGGGGACCTTCTAATGCATTTTTTGTATTTTTTGTAAGTTTTTTGTAGTCGAAGAAAAATCGTTCATTCGATCGCTGAAATTTTCATCGAACGATTTTTCTTTAACCGCAGGATACCCAAATTCGCTACAAAAAGTTCTAAGTATTTTTATCTTCGAAATTTGATCCGTGATAAATCTGCCCCTAAGTGAAAAACAGTATATATTGCGTTTCATGCATTTTTTTTTAACACAAAGTGCATTTGTGAGATGCAAACGATAACATTTTACTCCATAGTCTTTTGAAAGGTGCCAAGCTCACTATTCAAGTAAAGCACTAAAATATTTATACTATCAGGGCTGGTCTTATGAGAGATGACCAGATGACATATAGCAATCAAGAAAAGTTAAAAGGCTTTTTCTGGTATAGTGACCAGCACGCAAATGGTTAACCACTGCTAAAGAGCTAGCTGAAACTACAATGGACCACCTTTTATTAACTAATAGTAGTATGTATTTAAACAACATAAAAAAAAACCTGAAACCTATAAAAATGAAAGTAATAGAGGCACAGAGAAACGGTTAACACTAGGTAACCAAAGGCCAGCTAGATGGAAAATCTACAATATCTTGACATTTGTAGACAAGTGTAATGATGAGATTTAGCAAACAGCAATGCAGCAGTTTTAAGACTATATCAATGGCACCAAGTAATTTCTAAGTCTGCCTCAGTTACTCGATCATGGCCAGATTATCATGAACAGAAGATCTTGGACTGGTATTCAGCCTTTTCCTATAAGATGGTATAATAAACCATATAATTCTTGCTGCTTTATTGGACAAATGGCATGTTTTATTTTGTGAAAGTGAGTTTGCAGAGCAGCATACATTTGTTTTAGCTTTATGGAAACATTTTTTACCTGATGTCATGTTTACCTCTGTGTCTCCATACAATAAAAAGACCAGTGCTGTACCTCTGGGTGCAGACCCATCATAAAACATAACAAGAGTTGAAATGCAGGTAACAAACAGAACCACAAAGAAAACAACGGCACGTGCGCATGCCTTACACTCAGTTCTATATTTAAAAGAAAAAAAAAAGTAGCTGCTACATACAGGCCAGATAGTGATGTAAGTGAGTGATGTGCAGAACAACTGACACAGGAAAAGCGTGTTGCGACATCTTTCCTACATTTCCTGCCATCACTAGACCTGAATTCACTAGCCTTTAGCTGCTACTCATTATTCTTTTGTTCTGTAACAATACATCCTGGTAAAATCTGGGGAATCCTGGTAAATAAAGCAAAGATTACCTACAGGAAATAAAATAAAATGTAATTTTATGAATAAAGGATCTAAAGTGCATCAGCAATTTGTTTTGAACAGTCTGTTGCTAGATGAAAATAAGCAACTATACTGGTTAAAGGGGTTGTTCACTTTTCAAACACTTTTTTCAGTTCAGTTGTTTTCAGATTGTTCACCATAAACAGAGACTTTTTTCAATTGCTTTCAATCTATTATTTTTTCCCATTTACCCAACATTTACGTTTAATGTTCCTGTCTCTGGGGTTTCAGTCTGGCAGCTCAGTGATCCAGGTGCATCTGAACTGTTACAATTTGCTACATTTAGTTAATACTACTGAGAAATGTATCGACTAATTGTATCTTTAATCTAATATCTATAATTGTATCAATTCTAACAGCTACCTTTAATGAAACTCAGGGATGAAAGTCACGAAGTTTCCAAAAAATAAATTGGAAACTGTGATGTTTGTACTAATAAGAGTTTAGAGCTGCATCACTGTAGTATACAATGGGATTCATCAGACCTTATCTGTTATCAACTGTGTTTCCTGTGCTTCGATGGCTGCCCCTATTGCTACACAGCAGCTTGTTTATATAAACTATAGTAGTGTTTCTAAAGTAAATACACCAGTTTTACCAATACAGGGCACCACTACATTATATTGTCATTCCTTTACAACACTTACATTTTTTTGGTGTTTCTGTTCCTTTAAGTACTCACATACAACTATGGGTTGGGACCAGGGGTTTTCCTAGATGAGGGGTTTCTCTTTAATTTGGAGCACCATACCAGTGATGTGCAGGCCCACGGATGCCCAAAGCCAACAGGACCCACAGGTCGGGTGGGGTTGGACCTACTTCCATACAATGGTTGAAGGCCGTGGGCAGGTGCGGGCTGAACTTTAGCCTGTGTTCACCCCACCTGTGACCTTCTAGTGTCCCACTTCTTCTAGATAAACACCTTTTTATATACTCTCGCTGGCATGCCCTGACCCCTTCTGTGACGTCACACCCATCCATTAAAATTGACTCTTTAGTTGGAACACTCTGGAGCCGTATCAGCAAAAACAACTATGTTTACGAAGCATTGAGCATGTTCTGATCCACAGTCCTAAACAAAACATGAAAGCTGCACATAACTATGTTTTGCTATAAACAATCTTATCTATGGAAGTAGAAGTAGACTACAACATCAATGCGTGGCTGCTGCCGTTATCATCACAGCAGCAAGTCAGTGAGGCTGATTTACTAACAGCATTAAAGGGGTTGTTCACCTTCCAAACACTTTTTGCAGTTCAGTTGTTTTCAGATTGTTCCCCATAAATAGACTTTTTTCAATTACTTTCCATTATTTATTTTTTACGGTTTTTCCAAAATCTAAGTTTAAAGATGAATTTTCCTGTCTCTGGTGTTTGAGTCTGACAGCTCACTAATTCAGGCGCAGACTCTAAACTGTTACAATTTTGCAACATTGAGTTGATACATTTCTCAGCAGCATCTCTGGAGTATTAGCAACAATTGTATCAATTCTAACAGATGGCTTTAATGAAACCCAGAGATTCTGCTCAGCAGGGACAAAGATAAGAAATGTATCAACTAAATGTATCCATTTAGAACAGTTTAAAGGGTCAATGACCCCCTCCCAGAGCTGCTGTAGAAGGTGAAAAATTAAGGCTTTAGAATAGGGATGCACCGAATCCACTATTTTGGTTTCGGCCGAACCCCCGAATCCTTTGTGAAAGATGCGGCCGAATATCAAACCGAATGGGAAGGGGAATACCGAATCGAATGGGAAACAAAATTTACTTTCTTGTTTTGTGACGAAAAGTCATGCAATTTCCCTCCCCATCCCTAATTTGCATATGCAAATTAGGATTTGGATTCCGGATTTGGTGCATCTCTACTTTAGAAGGCATGAAAATTACGCCCATAGACTTGTATGGCGTTGTGTGTCAAAAAAAATACAAAAAATAAAACAGCGCATCAAAAAAAATTTTTGATGCCCATAGCCTTTAATGTGCATCTGCAACATTTCACTGGTGGGGAATTTTTGGTGAAACGGGTCAAATTTGCCCAAGCCTACACAGCACCTCTTATTCCTGAAATGCAGTGTGTTGCAGTCAGTCCAGCCTCTATTGGAATGAATGGGCTTTGGTAATGTAGTAGCAAATGCTCATGTGTTCAAGCACTAAGAATGGTGTGCAAATATAATAAGAACGATTACTGGAACCAGAGGTTTCTGCATCTTTTTCCCCCTAACCAAATTGTCTTGTTCAGTGGGTTGATTTGGACTAGTTTTATTTTCCTAAAAAATAAACAAATTCAATATATGTAACTGTCTGAAATGAAGCTGCACAGCAGAAACATGACAAGTTCTCTTTGCTGCAGGAAGTCTATGAAAGCAACTCAGCAGGGCTGTAGGGGACTTGTCAGCAGAATTTGCATTCAACAAGCATTCTGAAAGGGGAACTATAGCAACAATGAATATGTAATATAAGCTTCAGCATATTGAAATAAGAAACTCTCTAAATACAATCAATTAAAAATTCTGTACCATTTCTGAAATAATCAAGTTTATCTTCACTATCCCTCTCTCAGCATCTGTTTCTCTTTGTTCTATGTTTGTGCAGGAGTTGGGTGTCAAATATTCATTGACAATTAGATTCAATATATCTTATAGGAGGGGGGCTCATTTTGCCCAGAAGATGTATTAGAGGTCACTCCATTAAAATCACTGGACACCATGTCTCTCTACATGCAGGATTTGTGCAAAAGACAGTTATTTTGTTTGTACTGGAACCAGTTATTTAAGTGAGCTCTAATTCATCTTCTAGTAAAGGAAGCCTCCCCGATAAGATATATTGGATCTAACGGTCAATGAATATCTGACACCCAGCGCCTGCATGAAAAGAGAATGAAGAGGAAAAGATACTGAGAGAGGGATGGTGAAGATAAACTTGAAATGGGGCAGAATATTTAATTGATTGTATTTAGAAAGTTTCTTATTTCTGTATAATGAAGTCTATATTACATTTTCAGTTTTGCAATAGTTCCCCTTGAATAAAAGAGTTAGTCTGATTGGTGAGTATACTTTACTGCACAGAATGCACACACGTCACAAGGCAAATATATGTTTTTGGAGGGACTGTATGCATATTTCTGTATGAACATCTTCCCTTTAAAAAAATTAGGGTGGGGCAACCTATTAAAAAAAATCACCCTGCACAAAACTCTGTGGCTATGAATGTGGATATTCTTTGGCCATTGACTACATTTCCCAGCATTCCCTGACAGCACTTGTATGAACTTCACAAGAATGGGATTACTTGGACAATCAATAATAATAAATAATATCAAATTACTACACAAAAGCCGAATAGAAGTCGCATCATGACACCAATTCACAATTGTATATAATAGTAAAGGGACTAAACAACAACAGGAACAAAGTATACAGAGCTGTAGGCTGTGTATAAGTAAAAGCCCTAAGCAATTGCAGAGTTTGCCGATCCCCGTACAGAAGTAAGACTGTAAGAGCAAGCCTTCCCGGTTCCTTGTAGAGAGACAGAAGCAGTAGTGTAGGTGGGAGGCGGGCCTCATCTTACCTGGTTTCACGGGTTTGGGTGGAGGTTTAGACATGCTCGCCCAGCTTCCTTTAGTTCACAGCCCGGACGGTGTCCTCGCAAGCAGGCGAGTAGAATAAGGGAGATAGACAGTTAAAGTGAGGGTGCAGCTGATAGTACAAGCACAGGGTGGCTTCTGTCCTGTGAATGAGGAAGTATGGGGAGGGGCCGGCACTAGGCATGAGGGGTGGAGCTCCACGCAAGCACGGACAGGACATATTAGACCGCATACACATAATGTCACTTAATGTCACTGCATGCTGCACATGGTTGCGCACACAAACAATTGGGCATTTCAAGACAGAATTGTGAGCTGTACTGCGTTCATTTTAGGACATGTATGCCTCAAATTCAAGTTTGTCCTGGCCTGCCCTCTCTCCCCCCGTAATAATCCATGTCTGTATTGCTAAGAAATCCTTATGGCCCCTCTCACTTTGGGATGTTCTCTTTCAGCTGCCTCCCATTTCAGTTCAATCATCTCCTCTTACTTTTTCCTCACAGAACCCAGCTTCCCCATTCATCCTAACCCCTATCATGTCATCCCTCAGGCTTTTCCGACAAATTGGAATACAATTTTAAAGCTGCTGTGTACTTTCTGGCAAAGTTTTTCCTGCCTCTTAGTGCATGTTGGGTAATTTAGTTTTTTAGGTTTTTTTGTCATATTGCCAAGGTGAATGTAAAACTACAATACCCAGCATGCAATAGGACTGAGGGTGTAGAAAAAGCTTCCTTTTCTGCTACTGCTCTACTCTAAGCCAAGCAGCCTTCTTCTTGCTGCATATAGTATGTAATTCTACTACTACTACTATGCGATGTGGGGTGCTGTCATTTGTTTCTGCAGTAGATCCATAAAATATAACTCTCAGGTAGGGTTGCTACCTTTTCCAGAAAAAAATACCAGCCTTCCTATATATTCAAGGCTGGATTTACATAGCGGACGCCCCTAGGCCCACTGTCATCTGTCTCAACCGACCCCTCCCCATTATTCGTGCAAATTTTCATCATCGGGACCGGAGTAATGGGCAGTGTCGGACTGGCCCACAGGGATACCAGGAAAACTCCCGGTGGGCCCAGGTGTCAGTGGGCCCTCATGCTTCTAAACATTTGACCCATTTCATGGCCATACCCTAGTTCTATGAGAACAAAGAGACAAAATAGATGGAATAATAGATTATAGTATGTAAAGAAAATAGACTAGGAGAATAGAGGTTGCTAAGGAGAGGAATTATAATAGTACTGAGAGTGGGCCCCTGATCTAAGGTCTTTTGGTGGGCACCTGGTCTAATGTTTTTGGGTGGGCCCCTGGTGTTTCAGTCCAACACTGGTAATGGGGATTGGAGTACTGGGAATTTAAGAAATGATTGTATCTCCAGCACATCCCCAGTGTTCTTGAACCAATGTGGGTGTGATTGGACAGCATGTCGCCCCCCCTAAAATACTGCTGCCCTAGGCCCGGCCTAGGTGGCCTTTCCACAAATCCGGGCCTGTATATATTATAATTTTTCCCTATTAATAACATTGGGATCAACCATAATTTTTACCTGCCAGGCCGGTAAAATACCAGCCAGGGTGGCAACCCGACGTTATACTCCTTTAGTGCCTTTTCAAGACTAGATCTGTCATGGTATTGTTTTCCAGGCTTGTAGAATCAATTGAAGTATTGAATAAACTAAATTCTGTTTTAAATAAACTCACCTGGAGTTTGCTGAAAATGTTTTGGCGGAAGTTGGGAAATGATACTATGAACTTACAGAAGGAATGGTGGGCTAACCAACTTGGGCTAACCAACTTGTTGTGTGATTCGAATGCATTTGTGAGTATAACCACTGAAAGTTATTTAAGTATATTTTTAGAAGGTAATACACAAGTCTAGTGCTCCACTGTTTCAGGAACATAGGACCAAACAAGGGTGAAGTGAAACTGCACTTTCGAAACAATTTTACTCATGCAATTGTGTTGCTGAAATAGAACTTCCAGACTTTTGTTTAATATAAAGGGAGTTGGGAATTTGACATATTCACACTATTATCAGTGCCAAAGCATGGCTGCCTGCACTGGGAGCACCAGAAGTCTAGCACAGTCAGGGGGCATTTTTTTTGTAGAAAAATACTATTGTTTCCGCCCACCGGAGTATGGGTTCTATTAGGCCACATCTCACGTTGGGAAAACATTTTTCGGGTGCCCTCGTGTGAACTAGATTTTAATAACAGAGTTCAGAAAGCCATGTTTATACATGCCTTTTATAAAGTAAGTGACAGTGCTGTTTTTATGAGCTATTATATTTTACTAGCTTTAATACTGTCTATAGGAAGCCTATGATAAAGAGGTGTTCCTGAAACGCGTTAGGTGTTCATAATTTTTTTTTAATGGTATAATAAACTGTGTTTTTTACTTTGAGACAGTGTGCCCACAAAAGGTCCCCATAGACGCGACGATTCTTTTTTGGTGAATGACTGATTTCAGTGCAGTCCGACCAATCCATCACATTATCGTGTGGTTAATGGGATTCGAACGATCGTACATCTTACGATTTTTCGGCCGACATCTGTCAGAAAACTGATTGGCCAGGTTTAAAAATCTTTATCGGTCCCAGTGCAATCTATTTATGTTTGCAGGGCCAAGCAGTCAGCTACTCTTCAGTTTTGCTGGCAATATCGCCCGAAATGGTTTTTTTAGTTGATGGACACATCGTACATTTAAACGATCATTTTGAGATAATTGTGGTCTCACGATAATGATTGGATCTTTTAAAAATCTTTACATCTATGGCCAGCTAAACTCTTTTTTTCTATTGGTCTTGCATTACTGCAGTTGGAGGAACCCTGCATGAGCTGGTACACACTGAATCTCTACAATCAATATTATCTACCTTCTTTTTAAAGGGGTTGTTCACCTTCCAAACACTGTTTTCTGTTCACTTGTTTTCAAATTGTTAGCCTGAAATAAAGACTTTTTTCAGTTGTTTTCCATGGTGTGTAGGCAGGTCACTTTGCCTGCTCGTGTACTTTCAGCACTTCATTATGGAACTGCTTTCAGACAGGCTGTTGTTTCTCCAACTCAAGGAGTTGAAGGAGTCGCAGTGGGACATGAATTTTTACTACTGAGTGCTGTTCTCATATGTATATTTGAGCAGTGATCAGATTTAAAGGGGACCTGTCACCCTATAAAATAATTCCAAATCCTGTTTTATGATTTTAGTCAAGCAAAATAAAGTTCACTATACACATGATTTTAATCATTTTTCTTTTAGTCATGTAAATCACAATCACATCAAGCAGGCAACAGCCATTTTGTGCAAACTTTTATTAAGGCAAGCTAACATCTTGCCAAATCATGCCAAAATCTTGTTTATGTACCAAAATGGGGAACCTGATGCCCATGCCCGTGTACTGGCTACAAAATTAACAAGTGTAGAGAAATCTAGGAATTGCAGAATGTAAAGTGAAAAGTAATGCCTGCCCCTGCCTAAGCTGAGAGTTTTAAACAAGCTTATAACCAGTATGGTTGTTTTAATAAAAAAATGAATTTGGCATTCATGATTCATTTTCAAAGAACTTTTAATTTTTACATTTTCATGTGTGGGTGACAGGTCCCCTTTAATTCAAGCACAATTAGTGCAGCCCTTCACACAATCTGGTAGTCTTAATCAACTAGTTATATATATTGAATAAAGTAACCCCTCTTGTAAATTATAAGGATATTATAAGTTACCAAGGAGTTTCATGCCATATAAAAATGTAAGGCGAAGGCCGAGTGTTTTTATACAGGTCATGGAACTCCGAGGTAACTTCCAATATCCTCATATTTTGCAACAGGGGGTACTTTATTTATTATGATACACAAGTTTTAGTGAGTTTTGTGACAGAAATTACATCACTACTCACCGTTTATAACTGATGACTAGACATTAAGCCCGTTAAATTAACGGGCGCTAGAACATATGTAGTCAAACATTTATAAAAACAGAATTGTTCTAGTCTAAAAAAAATTCGCCAGAGACGGTCCGTGGGGCACATGCGCAGTAGCGCAATCCTACGGACACAGGGACTGGATGCAGAGACACTTCAACTTTATTAATTCGCCAGAGATGGTCCGTGGGGCACATGCACAGTAGCACAATCCCACGGACACAGGGACTGGACGCAGAGACACTTCAACTTTATTATATAGGATATTATCCCCCCCAGATGAGTGAGACTACAACATAAGCAAAACCTGGGAATTGATATAAAATGTATAAAAGCAGCGAAATTTTGCCCTATAAGGGCAGAGACACACGGGAAGATTTAGTTGAAATTGCCTCTTCTTCGGGCGACTAATCACCCTCCCCGCCGGCTACAATCTAAATCGGGGGATGGCATTCGGAGCGATTCGTTTTACGAAGTCGTCCCAAGTTTCCTTGTTAGGCGACTTCGGAAAACGAATCGTTCCGAGTGCCACCCTACTGGCGATTTAGATTCCAGCCGACGGGAAGCAAGTTTGGGGAGATTAGTCGCCCGAAGAAGAGGCGATTTGTTGCAAATGAATCTCTCCGAGTGTCTCTGCCCTAAGAAGGGTGACATGTGCTCACCCCCTTGCGCCCTAGGGTTACCTGTAATATATTTGGGTGCTGAAGCCTTTGCAGTAGGATCATTTCTTTGAGGATCTTGAAGGAAGCCAGCCTGTAGCAGTCCTCTAGGGTCCCATAGTGCCTGACACAATTCTGGATGTCGTGTCCCCCGAAATCGACCGATTTGAGCGCCACCGACACGCTGCCATTGAGGAGCGATTTATAGACGGCTTTGGTGTAACCGGAGCCCAAGTAGCGCACGTCGCTGCCATTTCTGATGTCCTGACAGCTCAGCCGGGGAGAGCGCAGTGACACGTCTATTTTGTTGTTGCCCAGCGCTGGGGATACACTGCCCCTCTTCACCTTGTTGGATTCCCATTTGGGCTGAGGCTGCGCCAGGTCCATGAGACTTCTCTCCAGGGGTCGGAGAAGTCTCGCCGAGGTCGAAGGAGGGGTCGCCCGGTGGTCTCTGTAGCGCAGCACCTCCTCGTATCGCTCCCGCAGCTGCTGCAGCAATGGGCGCAAAGATGCGGCGTCAGTTTCATTCTGGAGTCGCCGCAGCTCCTGATGGTGATGAAACCCGGCGGGGGCACAGAGCAAGTTGAGCAAAGTGCCAATAAAGAAGGAGAGACGGGGCGTGGCTATGTGAGGGAACGGAGCAGACGTGTCTGGCTGGAGCTCCGCACTTAAAGAGATACTGACACCTGAAATTAAACTTTTTTTTACATCTATTATAATATTGGCTTTGCAAGCTACTTCTAACTTTGCCATAAAGTATTTGCATGATGCTTTTACATTACCTGTCTGATCCCCCATGTTCCTGTGTGAGGGGGCTGCCATATTTGTGCAGCAGGAGTCCATTAGCATTAGAAACTGTAACTAACAGGCTGAGATGGGACAGTCTGGTTGGCAAAGTCAGAGTGTCAGAGTGTCAGAGAGTCAGGCTTAGGAACTTCAACTAACAATTATATACAAAAACAAACCTCTCAGCAAAAAAATGATCAACATCACCTATAGGTAACATTTAATGTACATTCATATGCTAAAATTCATTTTTTAGTGTCAGTATCACTTTAACCCATCCTGAAATATACCCAGCGTCGATTCCTTACCGCAAAAGTGAGTGGCTACTACGTCGGAAACTCCACTTATCTCGACCATATGAGCGGTAAGCGCTCGAGGCGATCCCAAAGGGCACCGCGACTCTCTAAAAAGCAACAACGCAACAGCGGGCCGGACACCATCTTGGGTATGACGGAGACACCTTCAGGCGCGGCGTCTCCGCCGTCAGCGGCAGTGGCTTTGGATGCCGACCCGGTACAGCAGAAAGAACTCTCACCGGAGTCCACTATGTTGCTCAATGCTATCCGTGAATCCCAGACGGCCCTCTCCTCCAAAATGGATGACCTCCGTATGGAGATTCAGGCTGAGGTCTCCATATTTCGGGCAGATCTGGACAAGGTGAGAGAGAGGGTGTCGGAAGCTGAGCGCCGCATGGGGGATGCGGAGGACACTCTCACACGACAGCAGCCGCTGGTGGCGGAGTTGCAGCGACAAGTGAAGTTGCTAAAACAAAGGGGGGAAGACGCTGAGAACCGCTCGCGGAGAAACAACGTGCGCATTATGGGTTTGACGGAGGGAGCGGAGGGGCATTCTCCAACTGACTTTATTGAAACTCTGCTTAAAGATGTGTTGGCGCCCATTACTCTGTCCACTGCCTATACTGTGGAAAGGGCTCATAGGATTCCCACGCGGCGCATACCAGATGAAACGCCGCGGCCTTTTATCCTGCGTCTCTTGAATTACAGAGATAGAGACGCCATTTTGTCTGCAGCTCGGAAAAAAGGCGAAGTTCGTTTTCTCAACGCTACGCTGCAATTTTATCCTGATTTTACTGCGGAGATACAAAGGCAACGCCGCACTTTCCAAGATGTTAAAAGAAGACTGCGTGAGAAAGAGATCAAATACAGCATGCTTTACCCCAGCAGACTGCGGGTAATTGTTGGAGCGGCTACCCGCTATTTTACAGATCCGACAGAAGTCAGCAAATGGATCGACAACCATCATCGCTAGGGCCGGATGGCCCCTTGTCTGGTGCACCTTGTGCAGTAAGGCTATTTGCAGGACTGTGACAGCATACGGGGTAAGACACATTGGAGCCCCAGCCACCATGAAGAAGTTTGGTTACACCTTAGATAGTTACGGTGTGCCTCCTCAGTTAGTTAGACGGGTTTGGGAATTAGGACCTCCGTTTTCTGCTCGGACGGTCAGGGTGGGGGGGAGTTAGTGGGATTTGGCAGCTAGGTTTGCCTATACGGGCTGATTTATAGTCCTATGCTTGATTTACCTATGGGGATTCCCATATATGTTGATATGCCATGTGTAATAATGCTTGCCATTGTATATTTTTTGTTTGTTGTATTTTTTCTGTGCTTTTTCTGTCCCTCCTTTCTTTCTCCCTCTATTCTCTTTTCTTTCCTGGGGTGTTGGAGGGGACTTAGGTGTGCTGGCAATCGGACGGTTCCTATTTGCACTGTACACTTATGGCGTCTTTGAAACTGCTTACTTGGAATGTACGGGGTTTGGGCACTAAAGAAAAAAGAGCTTTAGTGTTCCAGTTTGTGAAAAGGCACAAACCGGATGTTCTTGTGCTCCAGGAAAACCCACCTCTCGGGACAAAAATTTTTAGCACTTAAACGGGCCTGGGTAGGGAGAACTTTTCATGCCACCTACTCCACTTATTCTCGGGGAGTGGCGATCCTGGTGCACAGGAATATTGATTGCCAAGTAGAGAAGGTCAAGCAGGATCAAAATGGGAGATATATAATTGTCCAGGCCCGCTTTAACGGGGTTAGGCTTATATTGGCCTCTATCTATGCCCCCCCTGCTGTTGAACACCAATTTCTACCCCACCTTGTTACGCTTATGGCAGACATGGTCCCATCTCCTATTTTACTGTTGGGGGATTATAATGCGGTTTTGAACCCGGCAGTTGATACGACTACTGGCTCGCATTACAGCAAGTTACCTCTAAATAGCTGGGCGGATAGCAGTGCTCTTCTTGAGGCATGGAGGTGGAAACACCCGAATACGAGGGAATACTCCTGTTACTCGGCCACACATAAGTCACATTCTCGCATTGATTTGGCCTTTGTATCCCCAGATGTTCTAGCCAAATTGTCTTCAGTAGAATATTTACCTAGGGGCATATCGGACCATTTCCCCCTGATGCTCACGCTGGTTCTACGGGCCGAACCTATTGATAAGATTTGGAGGCTCCCTTCACACTGGATAGGTACCACTACCACCGAACCCATAGTCCAACCTGCTTTAGTGCAATACTGGCAGCTTAACCCGGGTACTGCCGATACATTTGTAGTTTGGGAAGCGTTTAAAGCAACAGCAAGGGGGGTGTACATATCAGGAATCAGCCAGGCAAAAAGTGCATTGGGTAACACAATTGGCTCCTTGGAAACAGAAACCGCAGCTAAGGAGCAGGTGTATCTAGCTGACCCCACTGATGTGAATAGGAATGACTGGTTGCAGTCCTCTCGCTTACTTGCACTGGCCAACGTCGAACAGGCACGGGCGTTCATACAGAAGCAATCGCATAGGCTTTTTGAGATGGGGGACAAAGCTGGCAAGCTTTTAGCCATGCTGGTGCGAGACGAGTGTAATACGGCTTCCATTCCCTGTATTGAGAATAATGCTGGTGAGTTGGTAACCCAACCTCGATGCATTGTGGATATATTTCGTCAGTTTTACCAAGAACTATATTCCTCGAAGGTGACATGCTCTGATGTACAGTTGCTTGAGTATTTGGGAACCGTCCCACTGCCATACCTTTCTGATGCTACACAAGAACGGTTAGATGAGCTCATAACGCAGTCGGAAGTAGAGCAGGTAATTAAATCGCTACCTACAGGCAAGGCCCCTGGCCCTGACGGCCTCCCGGGTGAGTTTTACAAACAACATCTCTCCTTGGTGGTGGGGCCGCTCACGGCGATATTTAACGATGTTGCTCTGAGGGGTGCAGTGCCTGAGTCCATGTCCTGTGCATATATTTCCATTATCCCTAAGAAAGGCAAAGATCCGCGAAAATGCGCTTCATATAGGCCTATATCGCTTATAAACTGCGATGCCAAGATTCTAGCTAAAGTGTTGGCAAATAGGCTTAAACCATTTATGCAAGATTTAGTCCACCCGGATCAAACTGGCTTCATTCCCTCTAGGGCGACTGACGTCAACATTCAGAGGCTTTTTACTCATCTACAGATAAGGCATGATAATGCTGGCTCCCGAACCATTGTGGCATTAGATGCAGAGAAAGCCTTCGACTCAGTCGAATGGGCCTTTCTGTGGCAAACCTTGAAGCGATATGGTTTTGGCCCCAGGTATGTGGGGTGGATTCAGGCACTGTACCATTCACCGGTAGCTCAGATCAGGGCAAACTCTATGCTCTCGGTCGATTTCAATTTGGGGAGGGGTACCAGGCAGGGCTGCCCCCTCTCTCTTTTTTTGTTTTGTTTGGCGATTGAGCCGCTTGCAGAACTAATTCGTAACTCTGCTGGTATCACGGGATTGAAAATTGGTACTCTGACCAAAAAGATATCGTTGTACGCTGACGACATGTTGATATACCTTGAAAACCCTGGCCCGGCCCTTGATGATCTCTTGGGAATTATAACAGAATGGGAAATACTCTGGGCTTCGAGTAAACTGGCACAAATCTACGTTATTTGCCTTGGATCGGGCGGCCAAAGGACAGTTATCTCCAAATTCTCCGTTACAATGGGTTGACACCTTTTTGTACCTGGGGATTTGGATAACTCAGGAGATTACCCGATACAAGACAATCAATATAGATCCTATTACTGCAGATATGGTCGCCAAATTTGCCCAATGGGAGTTTTTGCCATTGTCATTATACGGTAGGATCAACTTATTAAAAATGAAGTATGTTCCTAAATTTCTCTATATGTTCAGGAACTCTCCTATATGGCTTACTAAATCCTTTTTTCAACAAGTGAACTCAGCTATTTCCTCCTTTATTTGGGCCAAACGGGTCCCCAGAATCAGTATGGCGACATTACACAGGTCCACTCAGGCCGGGGGTCTTGCCGTCCCTAATTTGTACTTATACTACTTGGCTGCTTTATTGGTAACGGTACGATGGTGGTTTGAATCTGACTGTACCAATGCATCCTGTACCTTAGAAGCTGGGATACTGGGCTCGAGGGAGGCTTTGAGGCTTTTGCCTTATAGAGGGAAGGAGGCACACCCACAGGTTACCCACTCTATGGACACAACCGTCAAAGCCTGGCAGCTAGCTCAAAAACTGTTGACTCCCACGGGTCTGACCTATCACTCACCTCATGCTCCACTGTGGTGTAATAAGTTGCTCCCACATTTTCTTACTAACCTGGATTACAAATTGGGCAGGCAATGGGCTCAGATATGTGAAGGATCTGTATCGTGAGGGGGAGATAAAAAGTTTTCTGGAGCTCAAGGCCTCTTGTCCGGCACAGCATGTTACACAGTTTCGGTATGACCAACTTCGTCACGCTGCTCAGGCGCAATTCCCTGATCCGCAGTCTACTATTGTGGCTACCTCTTTGGAAAAGGCTCTACAACTTCAGGTGGTCGCCAAACCTCTCTCTGCCATTTATCATATCCTGACGCCCGCTTAAATGTTTCCAGAAATGGATCAGGGACATTGATAATTTGGACGAGGAGTCCTGGGAGCTGATTATGCGTCACATGTTAGCCACCACAACTTCGGCTAGAGACAAGTTGGTACAACTGAAATTTATGCATCGCTCCTACCTCACGCCGGTGCGCCTTCATCATATGGACCCTACCAGAGATCAGAACTGCACCAGAGGCTGTGGGCACCCGGGGACATGGTTCCATGTGGTGTGGACATGCCCCAAATTGACTCGCTACTGGACTGCCGTCTTCTCCTTTATCTCTAAAGTTTTGGTTTTCCCTATACTGCCTCAGCCCAGCCTAGCACTGCTTGGATACATGGGGGGAGATGTGAACTCAATTGGCTGTCGGACTTTGCTGTAGCTGCTGTTGTTCTATGCTAGGAAAATGATTGTTCTTCGGTGGAATAAAAAGGAAGCACCCAAATTGGAGGACTGGAAGGACCTTGTTAATAAAGCCCTCCCTTACTATAAAGCAGTATATATGTCTAGAGGATGCACGGACAAATTTATAGCTGTATGGATGCTATGGGTTTTGAACCCTGACACTAATAGCCCACATGTGTTTTAAAATGCCGATCTTTGCTAGCTCCACTAGATTCTAGTCTTGTCTACTGTTCACCCCCTCCACACCCTATTTGTCTCTCTCTCTTTCTTTCTTTCTTCTCCCTCCTTTCCTTTTTCTTTTATTGCTTTTACTGATTATGTATGATTTTTTGTTTCTTTCATGGAACAATGTCTGTTTTGATTTTTTCTGTGTGAGAAAACTAATAAAAACACTTTTAAAAAAAAAAAAAGTAGAGACAGAAAGCAGCAGCCACTGCGATCTTCCTGCGTCTCATGATGATGACCCCGACCCCGGCTCTGCCGCAGCTACTCCTTGCGTCCAGATAGCACGGGGGTGATTGGGGCTGCGCTCTGAGCTCACATTGTATCTCCCACAGCTCCTCGCACTGCTGCGCCTCAGCCATATAATTCATCCAAGTGCGTGTGACACCCGCCTTATTATTAGCCTCAAGCACAACCCACCCTGCTGCTCACATAAGCCCCTGCTCTGCCTACATCACCCCCTCGCGTCACTCCATGGACAGCTCCACCCCCCACTCACTCTGAGTCTGCAGCAAAGGCGTTTGGGAGTTGTAGTTCCTGTGTGTAATTCTATAGCCCAGGGGCAGTGATCTCCTGCACTAAACTCTACAATAGCCACGGCTGATCGTTCCAGCAGCAGCAGCTTGGGATGAATAATAAGACAGTCCGTGGGGCACATGCGCAGTAGCGCAATCCCACGGACACAGGGAGTGGACGCAGAGACACTTCAACTTTATTATATAGGATATAGGATGACATCAGTACTCACCATTTAGGATATAATTTACAAGATAATCATGGCTTTTCTGTATTATAAGGTCATATGTAGTGAATGGGGTTGGATAACTTTGATTTCCCAACTATTTACACCTTATAAGAATCAAAGGGATGGGATGTTTGAGTACATTGGCAACCACATGCAGGTCTTGTACTCCCTTAGGCTATGGGCACACATTTGCTTGCAGACACAGACTGAGAGCAGTTGAGCCCTTCAGCCTGTGTGCCCATAGCCTTAATAGAGGCTAGTGTTCTTCTAAAAGGCACTTCTTGTTCTTTATACATGGCAGTAGATAATGTATGGAAATGGTGGTCAGCTGGCTAGTAAAGATTGTCCACTGCCAATGTTGTTAATAGGGTAAATCTTGAATGCAAAAGAGCCAAAATACCACATTCCAGTAGATTATCTCCAGCCAGAAAGCTCTGAATTATGGAAAGGCTGTCTACCATAGACTCCATTTTATCCAAACAATACAAATTTTTAAAAATGATTACCTTTTCCTCTGTAATAATAAAAGATTAACATGTACTTAATCCAAACAAATATGAATCGTTATTGGAAGCAAATAAAATAATTATATTATTTTCGAGTAGACTTATGAAGATAATGTTCATAGGTATGAAGATCCAAATTACGGAAAGATCCGTTATCCGGAAAACCCCAGTTCCTGAGCATCCTGGATAACGGGTCCCATACCCGTATATGATAATTACTTGCTACCAAAACTCTAATTACTGCTGTTTTGGCAGTGAAGTGACAAGTGGGAAAGGCAGTGACTTAAAGGAGAATTCAACTGTAAAGTACAAAAACCCCTACCCTACATAGACCCCCTCCCCCCAGCCTAGCTGCTACCCCGGGCATATGCCCCTAACTCTTTACTTACCCCTCGGTGCAGATAATGTCCAGCGGAGTTCACGGCAGCCATCTTCTTCTCTTAGGTTTTGTTCGGGTGTAAGAGGCGTATCGGCGCATACGCAGTTGGAGCAATTATCAGTACTCTTTTTGTGGCCAAATCAAGAGAGGTGCAGTGTTTAAATTGTCATACATGTCCAATAAATCCCTATGCACACTGTTTAATGAATCCTCTGCAAAACGAAGGGGCTACGGTATTTCTACTTAAAACAAGAAAGGTTCAAGGCACATATGAACATATCCATCTCATATTCAGTTCAAAATAAACCCTCCCATCTGCTCAGAATTCCCTTTCTGCCACATAAACAAGCGACATAAACAACTGTCCTCCTCAAATGCACCGGAACAAGGTAAAGCCAAGAGCATTATACTGCTCATGTTGCACATGCCTGTTCTATGGAACTCCCTTGGTTTGTATTACAAGAGAGCTATATTTATTTAATTCATGACAATGTACCTTTAAACAGGTGTATAGGTAACTCTTCAGGTACCCTCCCTTGTTATGTAAAGGAAGCACAAATTCAAAAAATATGTCAGAGGAAGTATAGTTCCTTTATTTGTTTAACAAATATCTCTTTGTATGTCATGAGTTGGCAAATAATGATGTTTTCTTATCCACACAGAATGACAACCATTCCTCTCATGTAAATGATGAAACTGTTTATTATTGGAATTAGTGGGTTAGTGGGTAAGTTCACATGACGTCTATGGGTTGCAACATGCCATCAGGCCTGTAGTGTCAACTCCTACCCCCATATGTAATAAAAGGCACTAGGTTTGCCCAGGAGCAGTAACCCATAGCAACCAATAAGATTTTTGCTTTTTAACATGTGGCCAGTAAATGCTACCTGCTCATTGGTTGTTATTAGTTACTTCTCCAGGGCAAACTTAGTGCCTTTTATTGCATAACCCCTCTAGTATAGGATCTATTATTGATTTATACTTCAGACCTGGGGTTTTCTGTTTAAGGGATATTTATGCTGTTTATAATAATATACATTAAGCCTGCTAAAAATTTAACCATTGCTTTGTCACCAATACAGATTCATGCAAATTAGTTAGGCAATGTTTTATTTTTGATTGTGTAGGCTGAGACACACTGGGCTTAAAAAGCGGTACTTATAAGAACAAAAGTGGGAAAATAGCACAAGTACCACTTTTTAAGCCCAGTGTGTCTCTGCTTACACAAGCGAGCCCCACTTATTAATGATAGGAGGTTCTACGTTGATTTGTCAACTGACTAATTGTTTCAAAGCTAAGGGGAATGAAAATACAAGTAGAAAGCAAGCATTTGGGAATATCTGCCTTAAAGGGACTCCTATCATAGAAAAACTGTTGCCCTCCCCCACCAGAGGTACAGTCTAATTAAGCAAACCAGGGCCACCATCAGGGGGGCACGGGGGTCACAGTCGTCCAAGGCTCGAGGGATTTCTGGGTTTAAGGGGAGCCTCGTCGTGCTGCATTAGAAGGCTCTCTAGATAAAAACTAAGAAGAGGTGCTGGAAAAGAGTGAAGAAGCAGCGACGGAAAAGAACGAAGAAGCAGAGAAGAACAAAAAAGCCGCACTGGAAACTGGTGGAGGGGCATGACAACCAATATTTTTTTGAATGGGGAGGGAGGCCCTAGCACCAATATGATTTTTAATTGTAGGAGGCCCTGGCACTATTTTTTTTTTAACCACCAATGTTTTTTTATGAATGATAGGGGAACCCTGGTACAGTGTTTTTTTTTTACTTTTAGGGGGCCAATTTTTTTTTTATTGTGTAGGGGGCCCAGGCACCAAAGTTTTTTTAACCTGTAGGGGGTGCTAGCACCCATTTCTTTTTGTTTGTACTGTATGTGTAGGGCCCTGATTGCCAATGGCCCATATTCACACTGGTAATCTTATGACCATGTCTGTGTGGCCTTTGTACTGTGAGGCAGGAGGGGGGCCCAGAAAATGTTGTTGTGCAGGGCCCCATGAATTCTTATGGCAGCCCTGGAGCTAGTGATGCACCGAATCCACTATATTGGATTCGGCCGAACCCCCGAATCCTTCACAAAAGATTTGGCCTAATACCGAACCAAATCCGAATTTGCATATGCAAATTAGGGGTGGTAAGAGGAAAACATTTTTTACTTCCTTGTTTTGTGACAAAAAATCACACAATTTCCCTCCCGCCCCTAATTTACATATGCAAATTAGGATTCGGATTGGCCTGGCCGAATCCCAAACCGAATCCTGGATTTGGTGCATCCCTACCTGGAGCATACTATTTTTTTTAATAAAAATGTTAACACCTACACTGGGAATGAACTCCTGGTGCAGGTAGCCATGTTAGGGCAGGTGCATAATGAGCAATGTGCCCCCTTATCCTACATCACATTCATGGAACATTTGCTTATTATGCACCTGCCCCAAAATTGCCATAACACCAGGGGCTCCCTCCCAGTACTGGTGGCATAGCACTTATAAGAGGCATTTTCTTGAAAAATTAGTACTTTCCCACAACCAAAGTGTGCACTTTATCAGATTGCACCTCCAGTGGGATAAACAATTTCTCTATATAAGATGCCCTTTAATGACATGGGGTTAGTTAACATCTCTGCATTCCTCCTATCATTGTCTCCTGCAATCTGTTGGGGATTGGGAATGCAGTGCCTGAAGCATAAGTAGTGGTAACAGGCTTGAGAAATGCAAAATAAAAGACAGCAAACTAGCTTAGGCAGGAAATTAATCCTTAGTGCTTACTTCCTGTGCCCCTGCCACATAAATTACATAGTTAAGTTGGGTTGAAAAAAGACAAAGTCCATCAAGTTCAACCCCTCCAAATGAAACCCAGCATCCACACACACACACACACAAACACACACACACTGAAACTATATATACAAATATATAACTGTCGACAGATATCTAATTGTCGATTTTAGTTTCACTATAGCCTTGGATATTATGTTTGTCCAAGAAATCATCCAAGACACTCCTTTTAAAGGCATTAACAGATTCAGCCCTCACAACATGATCTGCCAGTGCATTCCACAATCTCATCACTGTGAGTAACCACCTACGTTGCTGCAAATAAAAGTTATTTTCCTCTAGTTTAAAGGTGTGGCCTCTGGTTTGATGTTCTGTTTTATGGAAAAATAGATCTCCTGCTAGCGGTCTATAATGTACTTATAAAGAGTAATCATGTGCCCTTCCAAGCGTCTTTCCTCCAGAAAGAACAACCCCAACCATAACAATCTACCCTCATAATTTAAAGCTTCCATCCCCTTAACCAGTTTAGTTGCACGTCTCTGGAGTCCAAAACTGCACTGCATACTCTAGGTGAGGCCTTACCAGGGACCTATAAAGAGGCAAAAAAAAGTTTTCATACCCTTTTTTATGCAAGACATGACTTTATTTGCTTTAGTGGCCACAGGACACTGCCTGGAATTAGACAACTTGTTATCTACAAAACCCCCTAGATTATTATTATTTATTATTAACATTTATTTATATAGCGCCAGCATATTTAGCAGCGCTGTAAAGTATATGTGTTTATACAACTACATCACATTAATTACATACTGTACATAGAACATATGGAGATACATACATCACAACCAATACCGGTACAAAAGGTGAGGAAGGCCCTGTGCAAAGGAGCTTACAATCTAAAGGGAAGGGAATAAGACGCAAGGTGTGGGAATGGGCAGGATCAGAATGTAGTACTGTATGTGGTATTGCAATTGGTAGTTAAGCAGAGTGAGGCTAGGCTTTTCTAAAGAAGATCCTTCTTCTTCTAGATCCTTTGCAATTAAAGAAACCCGAACACACTGCTATTTAGTGTATAACTTGCATTTATATTATTTTTGGCAAAGTGCTTAACCTTGCATTTATCAACTTTGAACCTCATTTTCCAGTCTGCTGCCCAGTTTTCCAACTTAATCAAATCACTTTGCAAATTGACTGCATCCTGCATGGAACCTATAGTTCTGCTCTATTTTGTATCATCAGCAAAAGTAGAAACAGTACTTTCAATGCCCACCTTCAGGTCATTAATAAACAAGTTAAAAAGCAAAGGACCAAGTACAGAGCCCTGCGAAACTCCACTAACAACACTGGTCCAATGTTGTTGTAAAATGTTCCATATACCACCACTCTTTGTAGTCTATCTTTCAGCCAATTCTCTATCCAAATACAAATACTATGTTCCAGGCCAATATTCCTTAATTTATCCATTAACCTTCTGTGTGACACTGTATCAAAACCTTTAGCAAAGTCCAAGTTGATAACATCCACTGCCATTGCAGTCGAGGTTACTGCTCACCTCCTCATGAAAGGCAATTAAATGTGTTTGGCAAATCTATTACACATAAAACCATGCTGGCACAAACTCATCGTATTATGATTTGCAATGAAATCAAGTTTTTTTTTATCTTAGTACCCCTTCGAAGAGGTTTCCCACCACTGATGTCAGACTAACCGACCTATAATTTTGAGGCTAAGCATGGGATCCCTTTTTGAATAGTGGCACTACAGTAGCAATTCTCCAGTCTCTTGGCACCATGCCAGACCAAAATGAATCCTGAAAAATTAAGTAAACAGGTCAAGGACCCTTGCTTATCTTTACATTTTCTAGTCTCTTTTGAATTTCCTCTTGCGTGAACCATGCATCACTGATGTATTATTAGATGTAATTCCTAGTAGGTTCTTGAACGAGCTGAAACAAAAAGTTGTCATTAAGAATATTTACAAACCCGTTAGCTCTTTCGGACTTGACAGCCCCATTACTTCAGTAAAGACAAATGCAAAGCAAAAAACTCATCATTGATAGTAGAAAGTTATTAAACAGTTAGATATAATATTTAACAGTAGACAAGTATCTCTGGTGTCTCTGCTTGCAGGACCAGCCCATTGTTCAATTATTAATCAATGAAGTACATAGTACACCACCACCACTTAAATCCCCATTTCTTTGTTTAACTTATTCGAGGCATAAAGGATCCCTTTCCCACCACATGATCTATCATGTAGTATGTATGGATAACTTTATTTAAAAAGCACTACAAAAACACATAGAAGGAGGACAAGTATTATAATAAATACAATGAATATGTATAAATATAGTACATAGTATGAAGGAGAATGCTGCCCCAGAGAGCTTACAGTGTAAGTGGTGGCAGTACTTGTGATGTCATCGACTGTTGTTAGCATCACTGTCCTTTTGAGGGCACAGTAGATAAGCTTTTCGGATGCATTGCATATGTTATTGATACAAATGTAGACACTTTGTACGTGCCGCAAATTAGACTAGCCTGCAATCAGTAGTTCATTCCCTAGCTGCCCTAATATTCCTAACAGTTTTCCTAAATTAACCAGTTTATCCCAGATTGTGACACATCTATTTTTGCACTAAAACAATGAGACCCTCATTGTCACAGTGACATCTAGGAATTACTGAATGGAAAGTAAAAGTAATTAACTGCCCCACCTTTATGCCTCAGGCATAGAGGCGGGGCAGGTAATATTTGATTGACAGCTCAGATATTTAAAGGGGTTGTTCACCTTCCAAACACTTTTTTCAATTTAGTTGTTTTTAGATTGTTCCCTAGAAATAATGACTTTTTCCAATTACTTTCCATTATTTATTTTTTACGTTTTTTCCAAAATCTAAGTTTAAAGTTGAATGTTCCTGTCTCTGGTGTTTGAGTCTGACAGCTCAGTAATCCAGGTGCAGATTCTGAACTGTTACAATTTTGCAACATTTAGTTGATACATCTCTCAGCAGCATCTCTGGAGTATTAGCAACAATTGTATCAATTCTAACAGCTGCCTGTAATGAAACCCAGAGATTCTGCTCAGCAGGGACAAAGATAAGAAATGTATCAACTAAATGTATCAATTTAGAACAGTTTACACTTTACAGTGTCGGCGACCCCCCCTCCCAGAGCTGCTTCAGAAGGAGAGAAATGACACTTTATACTTCAATATTAGAAAAACCGTGACACATAGAAAATAGAAAGTCATTGGAAAAAGTCGTTATTTCTGGTGATCTATCTGATAACAACTAGTTGTTTGAAGGTGAACAACCCCTTTAAACACTTTTTTTAAGAGATATGGATGCTTTAATGAAAAAAACCAATTTGGGTTCCAAGTTTAATTTGCAAACGAATTTTGTTAAACAGCTTTTTATGTGTAGGCGACAGGTCCACTTTAAAGGTGAACCACCCCTTTAAAACCTTCCTTTTGCGGTTAAAGGAAAACTATACCCCCAAAATGAACACTTAAGCAACAGCTAGTTCATATCATATTAAGTGGCATATTAAAGAATCTTACCAAAATGGAATATATATTTAAGTAAATATTGCCCTTTTACGTCTCTTGCCTTGAGCCACTATTTTGTGATGGTCTGTGTGCTGCCTCAGAGATCACCTGACCAGAAATACTTCAACTCTTACTGTAACAGGAAGAAGTGTGGAAGCAAAAGACACAACTCTGTCTGTTAATTGGCTCATGTGACCTAACATGTATGGTTTGTTGGTATGTTTGTGAGTACAGTGAATCCGACGATCCCAGGGGGCGGCCCTTATTTTTTAAAATGGCAATTTTCTATTTATGATTACCCAATGGCACATACTACTAGAAAAGTATATTATTATGAAAATGGTTTATTTACATGAAGCAGGATTTTACATATGAGCTGTTTTATGCAATATCTTTTTATAGAGACCTACATTGTTTGGGGGGGGTATAGTTTTCCTTTAACGTGGGATAAGAAGAAAAAAGGATACTTTTTTCTACTTCTTCGGCACAAACTGGAGCTTACAGCATAATAACATAAATGACTTCTGATGAATTATTGGGAGCAGAGAGACTACAGTGTGTCAGATAAAGGTCTGGCTTCCACAAGGGAGATAAAGTGGGCATTTGTGCTTCCCGGCATACTGTAAGTTCTAGTGAGCAGCACACACAACTATCTATTGCTTGAGAGCTGACGCTTTGGTGGCAGGGGGTATGAATGCCAACAAACATCAAAGTGCAAGTGCCTACTACACACTTCCGTGTGTTACTATAAGAGCTTTAGAGCGCAGCACACTAAACTACCACGTCACTCCCCAAGGGAGCTACGTGCCGCGTCACTGCACTAGTACGTGTAGTCGTGACGCCACTGTCTCGCGAGATAAGGTTTATGGCGTCGGGGTTTGCTGTCATGCTCAATCTAAAGAGCTGAAAGTGAATGGAGTTGTGTAAATATTAATCAGGGATCCGGGTCTGTCGGGCGGTATGGAAGATCAGGACATCTGTGCCTATAGGGAGCGACGCCAGCGCAAAAGTCCAGAGGAGGAAGAGGCACTGGAAAAAGAGCATTTCTGGAAGATCATCAGTGCCTTTACTGGCTATGGGTGATTATCTTTGTGTGTGTGTAGCGTGCAGTACGAAAGGCGTTTTGTCTGCACATTCCAACATACATGGTGCTCACATCTAGTGATGCTGCCCCTAATAAATAAGATTATGTGTAACATTAGCTGGAGGACGCTGCAATCGTTCGAGCTGTGGAACAAGACTATATCCCATGGATGGATGCTGTCTCTGAGCAATCAGTGTGGCGAATTCGAAGCAACTTTTAAACTTTTTAGTTTTTGAATTATATGCCTCCTTCTTCTGACTTTCTAGGTTTCAAATGGGGGGGGGGGGGTCACCGATCCCATCTAAAAATGCTCTGTAAAGCTACACATTTATTGTAATTGCTACTTTTTTAATTACTCGTCTTTCTATTCAGGCCCTCTTCTTATTTAAATCAATGCATGGTTGTTCGGGTAATTTGGATCCTAGCAACCAGATTGCTGAGAATTCAAACTGGAGAGCTGCTGAAGGAAAAACGAAATAGCTCAAACACCAGAGATAATAAATGCAAACCAATTGAAAATTGTCGCAGAATATCACTCTCTACATCATACTAACAGTCAAAGAAATAGTAATAACAAAAGATGAATGTGTTTTAAAGTGCACTGGTAAAACTGCTGCTTTGCTTCAGAAACACTACTATAGTTCATATAAACAAGCTGCTGTGTAGCAATGGCGGAAATTGATAAAAGTCTATATGGCACAGGTTGAATAGTGGATAACCGACAACACCATTATGTTCTACAGAGTTTAACTGCTGTGTAACCTGAGCTAGAGTCCTGCGTGGGTCCGTTTTTTGGAACCCGTACCTGCAATCCGCAACCCGCATTCTTACCCGCTACACGACCCGCAAGTACCTTATCTGCAACCTGGACTTGTGACCTGCTGACCACCAAGAATCAGGTGCTGTCATTGTAAACCGGAAGTGACATAATTGGAAGTAGGCGTTATCAGAAAAAAGGAGTAAAAATCGATATTGAGAAGACCCGCACCCGGAACTTCAACCCGCAGGTTTTTGCGGGTAACCCGTGGGTACCCGCAGCTATCCGACTAACCTGAGCCTTTTCTCCTTTGAATGGCTGCCCCCATTGTTACGCAGCAGCTTGTTTATATAAACAATAGTAGTGTTTCTGAAGCAAACACAACCGTTTTAGCAGTACAGGACAACGCTGCATTATAGTTTTATTACTGGAAAACATAAATTTTTTTATGTTATTGTTCTTTTAATTTAAAGGTGAACAACTCTTTTAATGAACTGGCATCTGTGGATTACATGCCATGCACTGAGAGGGCTTCGTTCATATGAAGGCAGCAGTGGTTCTTTTAATAAAATGCATTTATATCAATTGTAATGCTGCACAGTCCTTGTCATGTGCAGAAAACTTTTCACTTGGACACCTCTTATATAATGGGGAAACCGTTTCATTTATAAAAGCAATTTAGATGGCAGAAACAGAAAACTTTTTCTACATTAATGACCGTTTCAAGGAGCAGGTCACCTTCCAAACACTTGTTTTTTGTTAAGTTTTGTACAAGTTATGGTATTAACCTAAGCACAGGACACTCAAGACAAGTATCCTGTTGTAATAGTGTCCAGTACTAAAACTATAAATTTAATCCACAAATTTTCTTTGAAATTAGTATCTTATATATATATATATCCTAAATTTGTTTCATTAATGAGTTTGGTCTTTGTTTATTCAGATGTACCATTCATGAGCAAGTGAACCGCACAGAAAGACAATTTAAATCTCTTCCAAGAAATCAACAGAAATTGCTTCCTCACTTCCTTCCTCACTTGGACAGCATCCGTCAGTGCATAGAGCACAACCAGATGATTCTGCAAATGATTGTGGACGATTGTACCCATATGTTTGAAAACAAAGAATACGGTGTAAATGTAAGTACAAATTTATATGAAAATATACTGTGGGAATTTAACAACAGAAAACAAATCTTTAAATTTAAACTTCTATTTAATTACATAGATTCTTTATGTCTATAACACAATGTTTTTTGTATGCTTAATAATGCATGCATAGATACAGGTTTGATATAAATAATGGTGTGGTAACTGCAAAGTTCCACTTTGTCAGAACTGTATTTTTATTTCATAACTAATCACTGTGGCAGATGAGTCATACAATTAGGTAGTTGGTGGGTAGTATACATTTCAGTTGAATAAATGTAAAATATTTTAAAGGGCACATCAAACCAAAATAAAAATGTACCTAATAAAAGAAAACACAATTGTAAGCAACTTTTCAATATACTTTTATTAAAAATGTTCAGTTATTTGTAAAAACAGTTGCTATTTAAAGCAGCATTTGCTTAACTACTGGTTGTTACTAGGGATGCACCGAATCCAGGATTCGGTTTGGGATTCGGCCAGGATTCAGCCTTTTTCAGCAGGATTCAATTCGGCCGAACTGAATATGAATCCAAATTTGCATATGCAAATTAGGGCAGGGAGGGAAATCACGTGATTTTTGTCATAAAAAAAAAAAAACAGTAAAAATGGTTTCCCCTTCCCACCCCTAATTTGCATAGGATTCGGTTCAGTATTCAACGGGTTCACCGAATCCAAAATAGTGGATTCGGTGCATCCCTAGTTGTTACATTTTAGAAAAAGGTTGCAAAAGTCTTGGTTCCGCAGCAGACAGATCTGTTAACCAGCCGCCTTGTCTAACATTTTTTCAAAAGTCTGAGCCATCAGGGCAGAGAATATATTTTATTTTACTATGCAAAAAAAAAAAAGTTTTTTGATGGAGAACCCCTTTAAGGGCATTCATATTCTTCTCTGTGGGTCTGTAATCTCAAGGATAGACCCTAAATGTTGATCTTTGGTCTCATAAGTATTCACCTGCAGGAAGAACAAGATCAGTTTACATCTGCAGTGCTATGAAGACTGACATCCTGGAATGCACCTCATGGTAGTCCAATTTTAAAAAGGCTCATTGGTACAAAAGCCTGTTACAGATTTTTATGATGCATATGCACTGCAAATAATCCACTCTCACAGGACACACACAGTATATTTTATGTTATTAGAGTTGATTTTCCATGTGACCACGATTTGACCTGTTTTGAGCATTTGTGTTTATTGCTGTGTTTATAGATGGACCTCCCATTGAAAACCGGTCACGTAGTATGTAAGCCTATGTTTTCAATACACAGGGTTACAGAAAGCCTACTCCTCCTTCCACCTTTGAAATGGACAAGCTGAAATCTACTATAAAGCAGTTTGTGAGAGATTGGAGTGAGGATGGCAAGTCAGAGAGAGATGCATGTTACCAGCCTATTGTTGATGAGATTCTTAAATATTTCCCCAAAGATAAGAGGTAAGTACTGCACTACTTCATGTTCGTTTTTAAAGGAGAATTCAACCCCAACGTTAAAAAACCCCTACCCTACATAGATCTCTCCTCCCCCGTATAACTTACCCCTCGGTGCAGATTCAGGCATCTGAGTTCACGGGCTGATCAGAAATCTATTGAGCAGGGGTACTGAGCAGATGTGCTTCTCTCAGCCTGCAAAAAATATGTTTGTCTATAGCCTAAGAGGGATATCAGGAAGTTGCCCCTGCCTGCTTCTGTAAGAGCCTCTACTCTTTTGGCAGTTCATTCACTACATGTTGAAATATTGTCGGTGCCATTTGCTTACATTCAACCACAATAACTTTAATAGGGTTGGGCCCTGATGTTTATCTGAGCTTGCTCCATTGACATTACCGCAGGTGTCAGCAGGGTAGAAGTAGGGGCCCTGTGCAGGTCTGTGAAAAATCTTGCTTTGTGTATTGGAAATTATAGTACTTAAAGGGGTTGATCTTTACATTAAAGGGATACTGTCATGTTTTTTTTTTTTCAAAATGAATAAGTTAATAGTGCTGCTCCTGCAGAATTCTCTTTTGAATTTCTCAAAAGCGCAAACAGATTTTTTTATATTCAATTTTGAAATTTGACATGGGGCTAGACATATTGTCAATTTCCCAGCTGCCCCAAGTCATGTGACTTGTACTCTGATAAACTTCAATCACTCTTTACTGCTGTACTGCAAGTTGGAGTGATATCACCCCCTCCCTTTTCCCGCCAGCAGTCAAACAAAAGAACAATGGGAAGGTAACCAGATAACAGCTCCCTAACACAAGATAATAGCTGCCTGGTAGAATTAAGAACAACACTCAATAGTAAAAACCCATGTCCCACTGAGACACATTCAATTACATTGAGAAGGAAAAACAGCAGCCTGCCAGAAAGCATTTCTCTCCTTAAAGGACCAGTAACCTTAAAAAAAAAAATGTTTAAAAATTCCACTTCCTGTCCTCTTCAGAAATGGCGAAAAGGCGACCATCCACACTGCATCGATCGATTTCTCCTCCCTGGCTCCTCACTGACAGGCATCCTCCTCCCGACGTCCAGCAGCAGCAGTGTCTCTCCTTCCCCGTGCATCGGCTTCCCTCCTCCGCTCTCTTTATCTCCCTGGTGGGTGCATTCCAGAGCTGCCTATAGAGCACGAGCTGTCTCTACTGGCAGCATTGTGCGCAGCTTCCCCAGCGGCAGCTCCTTGTCAGCGCTGGGGAAGAGGACAGAGCAGAGGGCTGGGGCCGGCACGAGCGCATGTGTCTCTACTGCCAGCATTGTGCGCAGCTTCCCCAGTGGAGGCTCCTCGTCAGAGCTGGGGAAGAGGGGAGGGCTGGGGCCGGCTGGGGATTTCCCTTGTGCCTTCAGAGATTCCGTTTCCGCATATGGCTGCCCCTGAGCAGACAGCCATGCTCTTGCACAACAGCGAACCCACGGAAGCCAGGGTGTCTTCTTTCTTCATCAAGAATCTGCTGGGCCCCGAATCAAGGAGGAGAAGAAGCCGAATGCTGTCACTAGAAGAGCCAGGGAGGAGAAATCGATTGCTGCAGGATGGATGGTCACCTTTTCTGAAGAGGACAGGAAGTGGACTTTCTGTAAGTTATTTTTTAATAAAGGCTTTGCTATTTTAAAATTTAATTTGTGTTGGTGTTTTTTTTTTTGTTGTATATTAATGAATTTTCGAAAAAAAAAAATTTTTATGTTACTGGTTCTTTAAGTGCAGGCACAAGTCACATGACCAGGGGCAGCTGGGAAATTGACAAAATGTCTAGCCCCATGTCAGATTTCAAAATTGAATATAAAAAAATCTGTTTGCTCGTTTGAGACATGGATTTCAGTGCAGAATTCTGCTGGAGTAGCACCATTAACTGATGCGTTTTGAAAAAAACATGATTTCTGATGACAGGATCTCTTTAACTTTTAGGGGCAGATTTATTAAGGGTCGAATTGAAAATTTGAATTTTCACTTTTACAGTCAAAACTCAAATTTGACTAGGGAATTATAGGGAGGTTTTTTTTTTTGTTTTTAAAAAAAAAATCTAATTTGATTTTCGAGCTTCATCATTCTCTGGCCCTTTAAGAATTAGACTATTCACCACTTAAAACTTGTTTAAATCAATGGGAGAGGTCCAGGGATCAATTTGGAGATGTTTACAGCCTTCCTGACATTTCAGAGGAAAAAACTCGAATCGAGTTTGATCGAATTCGAACCGAATTTGATTTGGGTTTCCTGGTTGTTTAAATTCATCAGAGTTATCATAATTAGATTTTATTAATACATTTCGCCAAAATTTCGAATTCGTTCGAATTTAAGGGAGTTAAAAAACTCTCTCTATTCCACCTGAACACACCTTGTAAATTTGATGATTTTTGGATTCTATCATATTTGTACACTGTTAGGCAAATGGCATGTTAGAAATGCAGGTGAATAAAAAGCTAGTCTCTGTTTCTTGCTGTATGTGCACTGACAAGCACCATGTAGGCCCTGTCACAAAAACTTTTTCTATACTGAAATCTGATGCCATGCTGCCGCTCACAGTAAGGAGCAGACGGAAGTAGATTCACTTCGTTCTGCTATTTGTCCCCCTTGCGTTTCTACATATGCAGAGAAATGCAAGGTAACAAGAATGTTCATTCACAATATCAAAAGTAGTGCGGGTTCTCCAATGGCCCCTTTCCACCGGTGATTGCAGCAGACTGGTACAGCACCATGTTCAAATTAAAATGTCAGCTGTAATGCTTTTAAAAATACAATAAAGGTATTTTCATTTACATGAAACATAATGCTGTTCCAGAGAAACAGCCTGATGTGACCTTGGCTTTAGGTTAATGGTGTAAAGAGAGATAAAATAACTTTGCACTGTAATCAATGGGAGTCACTGCTGGTAAAACGGGTCATTCATACACTTCTTCATAATCTAATTAAACTAAGCTATTTTTCTGACATATTTGAAGTACCCATCATTGTGCAAAAACTAGGGATGCACTGAATCCAGAATTCGGTTCGGGATTCTGCCTTTTTCAGCAGGATTCGGATTCGTCTGAAACCATCTGCCGAACCGAATCCTAATTTGCATATGCAAATTATGGACGGGGAGGGAAATCACGTGACTTTTTGTCAGAAAACAAGGAAGTAAAAAATGGTTCCCATTCGATTTGGTATTCGGCTGAATCTTTAGCAAAGGATTCGGGGGTTCGGCCGAATCCAAAATAGTGAATTTGGTGCATCACTAGCAAAAACAAAGTATAAAACACTTTGTGGGTGAACTTCTTTGTCAAATCAAATTTACTTGGCTCTGTTTTATATTTAATGCACAATATGAATCAAAAGTATAGTAGGGAGAATTCTACTGTTTGCATACATTAGCTTGTTACAGTGCCTTAAAATACAAGTTTATTATGAAAACGTACATTGCTGTAGTATTGATGTTTTAAGAAATGCCACTACTTTTATTATTTTTTTTTATTTTACAGTGATGTCTCCAATATAAATATCTTGGTACCTGGGGCAGGACTTGGTAGGCTGGCATGGGAAATAGCTAAGCATGGGTATTCTTGCCAAGGGAATGAATGGAGTTTCTTCATGTTATTTTCCTCAAATTTTGTGCTCAACAGGTAAGTAATAAATGCAGACCCTGCAGATGCAAATATGCAAGTAATAAACTACTGAATTTAGGATGGATATTTTAAACCAATACTGGCATGTTCCTGTAAGGCAAAAAATTATTTATTCATAAACTCTTATACGTATCCTGATTTCCAACTTTTTGTAGCCATCTTAATATTTTTTATCTGCTGTACACCACTGCTAACCTGATTTCTTTATAGGACAGACTGATAAGGTGTGTAGTTTGAATTCCTATTCTGTTCCTTTATTACTTGAGTTTTGGATACCAGATGTGATTCTTTAATTGCAATAAGAGACAACCTTTTGCATTGTTTTATCACTTTGGACAATTGCTTTCTAAAAAATGTATAATTAATAATGATACTTGGCCTTACAGCAATAAGAACTAGAAAGTGACAGCACGATACACATTTTTTAGTTTTGTTGATTTTGAAACATTCCGTTTTACTATCAGAGTTCTGTTCTCTGTGTGTGTAATGCATGTGCTATTGTAATTTCCTGTTTTCCAGATGTTCTGAAATTAACGCTTTTAAAATTTACCCATGGATCCATCAGTTTAGTAACAATCGTAGATCATCAGATCAAATAAGACCTGCTTATTTTCCAGATGTGAATCCTCACGATCTTCCTCCAAACGCAAAATTCTCCATGACTGCCGGAGACTTTGAAGAAATTTACACAGACCAATGTAAGTGTACCTTTTGATGCCTTTCAAGGTGAAATTAATCTAATAACACATTTCCCTCACTTAACTGGGTTCGTTTTATATTTTGATTTTCAATGAAATGAGACTCAAATGTTAACTACTAAACTTTCTTATGTAGGTTCTTGGGACTGCATAGCAACATGTTTCTTTATAGACACTGCGCATAATGTCCTAGACTATATTGACACTATATGGAAAATACTCAAGCCAGGAGGCATATGGATAAATTTAGGTAAGTGCTTTTTATTTATATGCAAGAAAAAACAAAACCTTAACCTCAATAATTGGCTATAATACTTTGGTGGCAAGATGCTGAGAAGAGTTGTTTTTTTTTGCCCTTATGCTTAAAGCAAATAAATATTCTGTTTTTCCCTCCTCCTTGTAGGTCCCCTTTTATATCATTTTGAAAATATGGCTAATGAACTTTCTATAGAATTAAGCTATGAAGATATAAAAAATGTTGCTCTGCAGCATGGATTTCACATAGAGGTACGTGCAGTGATTTCCGTCCTCTATTGATTAATGTATTTTATTTCAACGTACGTTGTCATTTTAATTAGTTTTATCTGTCTAATAAAAAGTTGTTTGGTTACAATTATGTTATTCGGGTTAATATTGTGGATGTGATCTATATGTGGTATGTAGGAAGGCTAAAAACATTGTGACACGGGAGAGGGTTGCATAAACATAATAGCAGTCCAACTCCACTAACCTGATCAATCACTGTTTTTGGCAAATTTACTAGTAGGTGTAGTAGAGTGTTAGAAAATCAACAGACCCAACAATCATGACATGCATGCTGCTGATTCTGTGTAATTGAATCATTAATTGCGGCTCATTCCAAATGCAGTGTGGAGTGAGGTCATTCATTCTGTGAAAAAAACAGAATTATGGCCCTTATTTAAGGAAGGCAGGCAGCATCAACATTTTAAATTGATTATTGATCTTTCTGGTGAACAGTCTGAAAACCACTGAACTAGAAAAAAAAAAAAAGTTTTTTGTAATGTGAACAACCCCTTTAAATTGTAAAATAGATTGACCCGCTAGAGGGAAAGCATACAAAAGGTTGGGAAAATATAAATACAGGGTTGCTGTGGCGACTGATCCATTTACTATTTTAGAAACAGTAAGGATTTGCCCCCATTCTAAAGCAAATAAGAAGTACTAGCAGTAAAGCAGAATATGGAAAATGTTAACCTATATCATACATGCGTATGTCATACTGTAGGAATACGGTCCAGACATAATTGAAAGTAATTCTCTTGTAATTTTTACATGAATAAGTGATATTAATAATACATTGAAGCTAGGTGGCGCCATAAACTATTTAAAGCCCAAGTCTGAACTAAAGTCATATAGGCATCCATAGGCTACTGTCTTTTTTTTTTTTTTTTTTGGTTCCCTCCAGCTGCTCATCCCTGCCTCCTTTCAGAGACCCTAAACATATTTGCTCTGGGTATGTGTCAGTGTGGTAGCATAAATATAAGAGAGTCAGTTTTTGTAACTTCAGCATTTGGCAGGAGAATGCAGAAAAGATAGACCTGTTTTGTGTATTTTAGACTTGTAGGCTATTGCCTTGGCAAACTCCTCCTCCTTCTGAACTGTATTTATATACCCTATGTTAAAGGAGCATAATGTTTGCAACAATTTAGATTGTGTGAAAATGTCTGGGGGAAGTAACAACATTGTCCAAAAATGCAGGAAAACGAATAAGGATAAAGGCATTCTTTTTTATGCTACAGAGAATTTAACAGCAAATATGGTTAATAGTGATGGACGAATTGTCCCGTTTCGCTTTGCCACGAATTTCGTCATAAATTCGGCCATCACTAATGGTTAACCGTTAGTTTAGAGCCCTTATTGGGAACAGTTTGCATTCAATCAGGGGAACCTTAAAGCAAATTTAGCATTTCTCTATTCGTATATTATAAATCAGCAGATAAACTCCTATTATCGTTATTATCCTTAAAAATGCATGAGCAATGACAGGCGGTTTCCATTCATAAATGGCAAGAAAATTCTACTTTCCTGTAAATATGTGAAAGCTGCCTACACATACTTCTTTTATACCAAATTCTCTGTGTGTCTGTCTGTCTGTCTGTGTAAAAGCTTTTCATTCTTTAAGAACTCATTTTCCTGAACTTTTCTCCAAACAGTTTGAAAAAGAATCTGTGTCAACAACGTACACAGTGAATAGTTTATCTATGATGAAATACTTCTATGACTGTGTCTTTTTTGTGGCTCGCAAACCACAGCAATAATGGACTTTGCAACCTAAAAAGAAAAAATCTAAGAATGACGTGCCTCAGGCAAACAAGAGACATTCTAAAAGGTGCCTTTTATCTGTAAATGTGTTCGTGTTCCATGGAGAAAGTATTTCAACCACATTGCTTGGCAAATTTTCGTGCACAATTACAAATAATACAGATTTTAATTTTATTACATTTTTTTCAAGTTCATAAAATCTGACTTCTGAAATTAAACTTATGTCTGCAGATATTTTTGTTAAATATTTTAAGGAGAGTGAATTTGTCTATGGAATTGTCCAGCAAAATTATGAATAAAGTTTTTGTGTATTTTAATACTTTGTTTTATGGAAGGATTTTTATTATTGTCTTACAGATTTTCATTTGTAAGCACTGGAAAAACTTTTGTACTGCAGAGAAAAATTTGTGTGAATAAATGAGTTAAATGTTTTGTTTTTATTTATATAGAACCAACTTATTCCACAGCATTTTACAGATATTACAGATATCACAGGTCTCCATCGCATCCACATTCACCATTGTCAATTTAAGATATTCCTGCACCCAAAAAAAATTGTGTGTACAAAAATGTTAAAGTAATTCTAAGCAACTTTTCATTGTACATTTATTCCAGTTTTTCACTGAATTTGTAAATAAAAGGAGTCTGAACCCGCAATATAGAGACTGAACAACACTACTTTTATTCAACATTAAATTTACAAATAACCTTAAAGGAGAAGGAAAGGTTAAAACTATGTAAGCCTTATCAGAAAGGTCCATCTAAATATACCAGTAAACCCCCAAAGTAGTGCTGCTCTGAGTCCCCTGTCAAAAGAAACACTGCAGTTTTTTCCTTCTATTGTGTACACATGGGCTTCTGTATCAGACTTCCTGCCTTCAGCTTAAACCTCATTGCCCTGGGCAAGAGCATGCTCAGTTTGCTCCTCTTCCCCACCCCCCTCCCTTCTCTACTGTAATCTGAGCCCAGAGTAGGGAGAGACTCAGGCAGGAAGTGATGTCACACCATGTTAATACTGCAGCTCCTATCCTAAACAAACAGAGAGTTTCTAGAGCTTTTTACTCAGGTATGGTAAAACATTCTACAGAATAAATATAGCATTCTAGATTGCACTATTGCAGCTAATCTATTGGCAATAAAATGCCTCCGTAGCTTTCCTTCTCCTTTGAGATCATAGAAATTCTGTAATTTAATTTGGATAGTTGCAGAGTATTGCACTTTTTTTCAGCGATGCAAAAAATAAATAAATAAATAAACAAATTGGGTGGAGGACCTGCTTTAGTTGGGATAATCCAACCCATTTATTCAGTCTACCTCCCTTTGTGTCTCTTTGCATAGGTGTTTTACAGAATTAGGATTAGGGTTACCAGAAGCCAATTAACCTTCCTCTGTTATGAAACATATACACACATACTGTAATATCCATAGATTTAAAGTTTGGTTTATTTTATTTTTTTTACTGCCTTAGGTGTTTCATAACCCACTGACCCATTTGTTTCACTTGTCTACCATCCAGTTATTGAGATGTTCAGTTAGAGGGCCCTGAAATGTTTGTATACAGTTCCCCAGTGTATAACTTCCTCTATTGTACAGCAGAAATTGGTTGTGTCCCTGTAACTTTTCATTATGCTAGTACAGGTATATTAGGTCTAAACTTTACAGTTAGTACACATTTAAGAACATCATCCTTTAGCCACCTTGCAATTTTGATGGTGAATGGTGATCACACGAGGGTCATACATCCAGAAAATGACCATTTTAATTAGATGCTAAATATTCCACCATGATCAAGTGATGTAGTATAAAATGTAGTCTGTGCATAGTAGTTTAGACAGTAGTTTCTTAATGTCATTAATTTGTTTTTGTATCTATTAAAATTAGACATGTTACAATTCCTCATCTCCTCCTGTGCCTTTAAAGGGTTACTGTCATGGGAAAACATGTTTTTTACAAAATGCATAATAGTGCTGCTCAAGCAGAATCTTGCATTGAACTCAATTTTCCAAAAGAGCCAACAGATTTTTAAAATTTGACTTGGGGCTAGCCATGTTAGTTTCCCAGGTTCCCCCAGCCAGGTGACTTGTGCTCTGATAAACATTGTCACTCTTTACTGCTGTGCTGCAGGTTGGAATGATATCACTCTCCCCCCTACCCCCCCCCCCTCCAACAGCCTATCAATGGAACAATGGGAATGTAACAATAACCACTCCCTAATACCTGCATTATTGCTTAAATGCTCTCATGTATGAGAATACCACTCAAAAGTAAAACACCAAGCCCAACCATAACTCCTTCAGTTACACTGAGTAGTGCTGTTCCATTGTAAAGTGCTAGCTTTTCTTAAAAGCACAGGATCTGTCACAATGACCTGAGATGGCTGCCTACACACCAATATTACAACTGAAAACAAATACACTTATTGGTTCAAGAATAAAATGTTAAATAGTAGAATTAATTTCTTGCAATGTAATATAGTGCTAAAAAATTACACCATAAAATCATGACAGTATCCCTTTAAGGTTATTTAGCAGAGAGAGGCCACCTTCCTTTATTCACCCTTTGCACTTGTGAAATTACCATTAATGCATTGTTTTATGCTTCTGAATACTTTGTTGTACATTTTATGGTGTAATGCTATCTTACAATTTTAGGTTCCGTAAGTATTAATAAAAATAAAAATGTATTGAAACAAAAATTAGACCTAAGTATATGTTATTTAAAGTATCTAAATTATCAGCATTTTGATGCACTGTGTTGGACGAGAGAGATTGTCTGTAATCTGTAAATGCTCCATATTGTGGATGTTAGTTATGTATATACTGTACATACAGCACCTGGCAAAAGTAATAATCCCCTTGACCAAATTTTCTCACTTTACTGAAATATATATTCTACATTGAAATTGTATAATTGTGTTGTTCTCTGTTATATTTAGTTTAAGTATAGCAACCCATGCAGTTCACTGTAAATCAACTTTTATTCTTTCTGGAGCAAATACACCAGTTTTAAAATGAAGCTGAAATGAAGATCTAGTTTTTTGGGGAAAAAAAGGAAATACTGAAATGCACTTGCCAAAAGGCTTTAAACTCAACCTTCAAATATTTTTTGCACCCTTTGTAGCAAATAGCTTCTACAGGTATAAGTATTTTAAGATAAGTGCACAGTAGTTTTGTACACTCTTTGGGAAAGAACGTTGGCCCATTTTTCCTGACAGATGTTCTCCATTATACAGATTAGACCAGGGGTGTCCAAAAGTTAGATCAGGATATACCAGTAGACCTTTAACTGGGGATCAGAAGATCTTGAGACACTGCCAACAAACAGCTTGTCTAAATCACCCTCCTGTTTCATGCTATTCATTCAGATATTTATTACTTTAAGATTACGTAAGAAATAGATGTTTAGGGGGGCGTGGCCAACCACGCAGCTTGATGGCCGCAATCTGAGGCGCTCCCGGGGCTCCAGTCCTGCCTCAAATCTCTTCCTCCCCACTGCGCCCATACACAACCATCCGGGACGCTTTGGGAGAGTGGGGGCGCCATCCGGAAGCCGTTTCCCGCAAGCCTGCATCGCCCAGCGCTTGTCTGCAAGGAGAGCCGGTTGCGGCCTAGCGCTGGGCCTGAAGCCGCGGCCTCGCGTGATCGCGGTACCCGCCCTCGGCCCTACCACCAGCGCGGTTCCCCTTATAGCACCTAGGGGACGTCGTGGAAGATACAGTGGGGACTCCAGACGGTGGGGTGAGTGGTGCTGGAGCCCTGGGGACCCTTCTACAGCCTGCAGCAGCCAATGCACGGCTGTGTCAGTAGTTTGGGCCCTCCAACATATAGTACAACAGCCCAGCAGGGGTGGTGCATCAGGCCCTACACATCCCAATCCTGCAGAGAGAGCTCACTTGGCTGCCATACCTAATCCCCTGGACCCTACCACTAGTGTCCTGTCCTACACAAGCTGAGATCACACATTGAAGGGGGTTGTGTGACTGCAACAATGAACTAACCAAAGGTGCTGTGCCTTAGCTCCATACCCCTGATATTATCCTGGGTAAGAGTTGCCTGACCCATTTGTTACTGCGGGTCCTGTCTATAAGCAACCCACTAGGGAAGATGTCCCTGCAGAGGAGAGATGGAGAAAAAAAAGGCTGCACAGAAGCGGATTGATGGCTATACTAAACCCACTAAAGCTTCACGAGAGCCACATCAGGGTGACGACACGGCTCATCCTGACGAGCTAGAAGGTCATGACCCAGAACTTATAGCAAATGTGCAAGTCATTGAACCCCTGGGTAATAGTGACCATAATGTTATATCTTTTAATGTCTGGTGCAAAAAACAAAAATATACTGGGGCAACAAAAACCATGAATTTTGCCAAAGCTAATTTTAGTGCCTTGAGGGCAGCCGTACAGAGCATTGATTGGGGCATTAGGTTTTCAGCTAAAAACACAGAACAGAAATGGTTGTCCTTTAAAATGTTATTAAATCATTACTGTTCTCAATTTATTCCCTTAAGGACTAAACGTAGAAGCTCTAAGAATCATCCTGTGTGGCTTAATACAGAGGTAAAGATGTTAATGGGAAAGAAGAGAAAGGCATTTAAAAACTACAAATCTGTAGGGACAGAAGCTGCATTTAATGAATATAAACACTGTAATAAATGTTGTAAATCAGCAATCCGGAAGGCTAAGAAAAGAAATGAAGAGTTAATTGCGGTGGAGGTGAAAACTAACCCTAAAAAGTTTTTTAAATATATTAATAGTAAAAAGATGCAGGTTGAGAGTGTTGCTCCATTAAATAATGGTACCAGTATAGTTGTAACAGATACAGATAAGGCTAATGTGTTAAATCAGTTCTTTTCTTCAGTGTATACAATAGAGGAGTCTGGGTTCACAGGCTCACTTAATAACTGCACGAATGGTTCAGCTCAATCTAGTCAGTGGCTGACTCAGGATATGATTCAAAAAGCTTTAATACAAATTAATGTAAACAAGGCTCCAGGGCCTGATGGCATACACCCCCGGGTTCTAAGAGAGCTTAGTTCAGTTTTAGACCAGCCCTTATTTCTGATTTTCTCAGATTCACTGTCATCTGGTATGGTGCCTATGGATTGGAGAAAAGATGATGTTATTCCAATATTTAAAAAGGGATTACGATCTCAGCCTGGCAATTATAGGCCAGTAAGCTTGACATCTGTGGTGGGCAAATTATTTGAAGGCTTGTTAAGGGATCACATTCAAAATTTTGTCCTAATGAATGGCATTATGAGCAACAATCAGCATGGCTTTATGAAGGATAGGTCATGTCAGACGAATTTGATTGCATTTTATGATGTGGTAAGTAAGATTCTGGATAGTGGGGGGGCAGTAGATGTGATCTATTTGGATTTTGCCAAAGCGTTTGATACTGTGCCCCACAAACGACTGCTTTCTAAACTAAGTTCTTTTGGGCTTAATGAAGTCGTTTGCACATGGATAGGAAACTGGCTACAGGATCGGGTACAGAGGGTGGTTGTTAATGGGACATTCTCTACTTGGAGTAAGGTTCTTAGTGGGGTCCCCCAGGGCTCAGTATTGGGTCCACTTTTATTTAACTTGTTCATTAATGCCTTGGGTAGGGTGTTGTAAGTAATGTATCATTGTTTGCAGATGACACAAAATTATCCAGCCCAATTAATTCCATCCAGGATGTGGCATCCTTGCAACATGATCTTGACAAACTGGCAATCTGGGCAGCTAAGTGGCAAATGAGATTCAATGTTGATAAATGTAAAGTCATGCACCTGGGATGTAAAAATATCCAAGCCACTTATACCCTT
The DNA here is from genome assembly GCF_017654675.1 of Xenopus laevis. Classification (NCBI taxonomy): domain Eukaryota; kingdom Metazoa; phylum Chordata; class Amphibia; order Anura; family Pipidae; genus Xenopus; species Xenopus laevis. The sequence continues at coordinate 121,494,366 of NC_054372.1, read as the reverse complement.
AATGGGACTGCACTAGGCAAATCCATTATGGAAAAGGACCTTGGAGTCCTTGTAGATGATAAACTTGGCTGTAGCAAGCAATGCCAGTCAGCAGCATCAAGGGCAAATAAGGTCTTGAGCTGTATTAAAAGGGGCATAGAGTCACGGGAGGAGGGGGTCATTCTTCCACTGTATAGAGCACTTGTAAGGCCCCATCTAGAATATGCCGTACAGTTTTGGTCTCCATCACTCAAACAGGACATTATTGTATTAGAGAGGGTACAGAGAAGGGCAACTAAGCTGGTAAAAGGTATTGAAAATCTTAGCTATGAGGAAAGACTGGCCAAATTGGGGATGTTCACGCTGGAGAAGAGGCGCTTAAGGGGTGATATGATGACTATGTATAAATATATAAGGGGATCATATAACAATCTCTCTAATGCTTTATTTACCAGTAGGTCTTTCCAGCTGACACGAGGTCACCCATTCCGATTAGAAGAAAAGAGGTTCCGCCTAAATATTCGGAAGGGGTTTTTTACAGTGAGAGCTGTGAAGATGTGGAATTCTCTCCCTGAATCAGTCATACAGGCTGATACATTAGATAGCTTTAAGAAGGGGTTGGATGGCTTTTTAGCAAGTGAGGGAATACAGGGTTATGGGAAATAGCTCATAGTCCAAGTTGATCCAGGGACTAGTCCGATTGCCATTTTGGAGTCAGGAAGGAATTTTTCCCCCTCTAAGGCAAATTGGATAGGCTTCAGATGGGTTTTTTTTGCCTTCCTCTGGATCAACTGGCAGATAGGTAGTTAATAAAAAAAAAAAAAAAAGGTTGAACTCGATGGACATGTGTCTTTTTTCAACCTTACTATGTTACTATGTTACTATGTTTAGCGGTGGTTGCTCCGCTAGATCCAGGGCCGGCGGCCCAAGACACTCAACTCCTACTGCAGGCAATCGCAGACTCCAAAGAGGTCCTTACCACCAAACTCGCAGCTACCAGCTCAACCCTCACTTCAAAAATTGAAGAGGTGCGTGTTGACCTTTCTCTCCTGAGGCAGGACCTGCAGGCAGTCCGAGAGCGCACGTCGGAGGTGGAACGCAGGACTGGGCTGCTGGAGGACGAGGTGGGTCCACTCGCCCAACAAGTACAACTCCTTCAGAGGGAACATACGATTATGGCCTCTAGAGTGGACGACCTGGAGAACCGCAACCGTAGATCTAACCTCAGAATAGTGGGCCTGCCTGAAGGTTGTGAGGGGGCAAAAACCGAAGACTTCATTGAAAGATGGCTACAGGACACGTTGGGTCCCTCCACCTTTTCCCAACACTTCGTGGTTGAAAGAGCGCACCGGGTCCCTGCCAGACGTCTGCCTCCGGGAGCACCACCGCTGCCATTGATCCTCAAGTTGCTTAATTACAGAGATCGGGATGCCGCATTGAGAGCTGCTAGAGAAAAAGGCGACATTACCTTTCAAAATGCAAGAGTTTCTCTGTATCCAGATTTTTCTCTTGCGATCCAGAAAAAAAGGGGTACGTTCACTGAGGCTCGCCGCAGATTGAGAGAGCGGGGGATTAAATATGCCATGCTTTACCCAGCCAAAATGAGGATCCTGGATGGGGAAAAAGCTCTTTTTTTTGACGCCCCAGGCGACATCATCCAGTGGTTAGAGCATCGGCCTTCCTCTCCCAGACATCCCGTTCCATAGCCCGGTGGAAGGCTCTCTATCAGGTCGTATACTGTGTTTAATGCCAACCATCTGTTTGGAAATTTTTCCGTCTTTTTCTATATGCTTCCCTTGTGTTTACGGGTCCAATCATCTGATTATGACTTATTCTGAGGTGCATTTGGATTCCTTCACCACCAACAGACAATCTCTCTGACTCATTGCATCTTCGTTGCTTGCATACTATGTTTTATTTTGATATTCTGTTTCTCCTCCTGTACCGAAAGGTGAGACCACATTTGGTAGAATTACGTTGGACACCCGCCATCAAAAAAACTGATTAGATGGAGCTTTTGCGCAGCACTTCTTAAGGCCCTACAGGGCATTACTGCAGTTAGGGGGAAATACTGGTTCACATTCCCTAGTTGTTAAAGTTTTATCCTAAAATGCCTGTTGTTGAATCAATGCCTAATAATCATCAATGTGTATGTCCCTCCCCCTTTCACTGTACTCCTTTTCGATGAGATACTAATGCATGTTGCTAATATGGGGCAATTCCCGACTGTATGGTTAGGGGATTTCAATGCAGTCCCTGATTCTTCCATGGACAGGCTCAGGCCTTTAGCCCAGGACTCCTCAATTTTTCCAAACTGGATAGCAGGGGCGGGACTACTTGATGCATGGAGGTGCAAACACCCCAACGTTAAGCAGTACTCCTGCTTCACTGTTGCAACCTCAGCACTATCCCGCATAGACCTTGCCCTAGTTAACCAAGAGGCACTCCGCCTTATTATAAATGTAGATTTCCTACCCCGGGTGTGTTCTGATCACGCACCCCTACAATTATCCCTCCAACTCCCCGGCCCTGAGCAGACTTCCCCTTGGCGTTTGGCCCCAAAATGGGTTCACAACCTTAGTGTACTTGAGAGTTTCCAGCCCCAGCTGAAAGAATTTTGGGAATTGAATGCAAGTACTGCGGCAGCAGAAACAGTTTGGGACTCATGTAAAGCGTGGACTAGGGGTGCTTATATTTCACTCATTAAGAGGGAGCGTATTAGAATAGAAGGGGACATAGAGAGGGCCAAGACTGACCTGTCGGAAGCCGAGTACAACTTGACTCAGGGTGATAGCCCCTCACACAGACAAGCCTTAGCAGCAGCGCAAAGATCTATAGACCTTTTGCTTACCGAGAAATACTCCCAGTTTGAAGTGAATAGGCGGGCTGCCTGGTATGATAGAGGGGATAAGAGCGGTAAATTGCTGGCGCTATTAGCGAAGGACCCCACGCAGCTGACAGTCATACCTAGATTGATTGCACCCTCCGGGGAGGAGCTCTTAGACGCTAAAGCAATAGCGAATGCCTTTGGGATTTTTTATAGAAATTTATATTAATCAGGTTGCTATGATAGGACCACATTGGAAGAATTTTTGGAGCTGACACCCTTCCCAAAACTAACTGGTGCGCAAATTGATTCCTTAGTCTCCCCTATTTTGGCCGACGAGATTAAAGACGCAATAACTAATTTCCCTAATAATAAAGCCCCCGGCCCGGACGGAATTCCACTAGAGTAGTACAAGGCGAATGCTACTCTGTTGGCCCCTATCCTGGCCTCACTTTTTAATGATTGTGCTGAGTCTGGCAGTATCCCGCTCTCCTGTTCTTTAGCAACGATAACTGTGATCTTAAAACAGGGCAGACCCAGCCACTTGTGTGACTCATATCGTCCCATTTTGTTACTGAACGCAGACATTAAGATATTTGCCAAGGTCCTGGCTACCAGGCTTAAAGGGGTAATAGAACATCTGATTTGCCCAGATCAGACGGGCTTCATGCCAGGTAGAGCGACAGATATCAATATTAGGCGTCTGTATACAAATATTCAAGCCAACCATCATAATAGGGGCGAGAGGGTTGTGGTCTCATTAGACACAGCCAAGGCCTTTGATACTGTCCAGTGGTCTTATCTGTGGGAGGTCCTGGCCCGCTTTGGTCTGGGTGACAGATTTGTCAAGTGGATAAAAGCTCTGTATAAATCCCCGACAGGGCAGGTAAAAGTCAACAACTACCTCTCAGACCCGTTTGAGCTACATAGAGGCACGAGACAGGGCTGCCCTCTTTCCCCCCTTTTGTTCGCGTTAGCGATAGAACCACTGGCCATTCGGATTCGCAGAGATCCGGGCATAGTTGGTCTTAGATTAGGTCAGCTGGATGAGAAGGTGTCCCTGTATGCCGACGATATGCTGGTATACCTGGCAGACCCGGGGGCCTCGCTAACTAGGCTCCTGCAAGTGGTTAACCAGTTCGGTGTTCACTCTGGGCTTAGGGTAAATTGGGAGAAATCTACAATATTTCCAATAGATCAGATACCTCCCCTGGCTCGAACTCCTTCCCCACTGCAATGGACTTGCTCCTTTAAGTACCTAGGTGTGATTATTCATAGAGACCCCAAAGAATACATATCCAACAACTTAGACCCTGTCTTACAAGAATACTGCAGGAAAACCACCACCTGGGCCAACCTTCCTCTTTCCCTAGTGGGAAGGGCGAACCTTGTCAAGATGGTATTCCTGCCTAAATTCTTATATAAGCTTCATAATGCCCCAGCATATATACCCCAAAGCTGGTTTAAACAACTGGACAAAATCACCAGCTCCTTTCTCTGGGAGAATCGAGCCCCCCGCATCAGTTTGACAGCCCTCCAGGCCCCTGCATCAGGGGGAGGCCTGGCGTTACCAAATTTTTTACTCTATTACCACGCCTCACAACTGGTTTATGCTCACTGGTGGCTGATGTTTGATATGAATAATCATGCCCTTTTGGCGGAAGCGGCATGTGCCACCTCACTTGAGGCTCTGGCAAATCATTTGTACAGAGGAGAGAACTCCGTTTTTCCTCAGACTTCATCTATGACCCCAGTGATAAGAATTTTTAATCTATATATTGAGCACATGTACCCCCGCCAAGACACCTGGTCGCCTGGCACCCCCTTATGGGAAAATCCCAAACTCCAGCACTTTGGGGGGCTTCCTGATTCTGGGCTTTGGGCGTCTATGGGAATCAAATACTTAACCCATATTGTAGAGAGAGGGCAGCTTAAACCCTTCCAGACCTTGAGAACAGAGCACCAGCTCCCTACTAATATGATATTTCGCTATCTGCAATTGAGTCATGCCTTCCAGGCCCAGTTTCGGGTTCGTCCTTTAAACTTAAACCAATGCTCGCTTGAACGGTACCTCAGGCAGCCAGGGCTGCAAAAAGCCATATCATGGGTTTATGCTATTTTACAGAAATCCTCGGGCTCACATATGGAACGTTTACGCCTAAAATGAGAAGTGGATATCCCAGTTCTGGATGAGGAGGCTTGGAGGGGTGTCATAGAGCAGATTCCAGAACTTTTCATGTCTAATAGGGATAGACTGATACAGATAAAATTTTTCAACAGGGTGTATCTTACTCCCCAACGGCTTGCCAAGATCTACCCGGGAACGCCAGACACCTGCTACAAATGTGGGGTAGAGGTTGGTACTCTCTTCCATGTGTTTTGGGAATGCCCTAGTATTCAAGGTTACTGGGGGAGAGTACTAGATTTTATTCAATCTAGTTTTGACTTACCGAATATTCGCTCCCCGGAGCTATGTCTAATGGGTCACACTGAACCACTTACTTTCCCCCAGTGCCAGAGATTGTTTTATTTGCAATTACTTTATTATGCTAAGAAAGCCATTTTGTTGACTTGGAAGGATACTTCCCCTCCCTCTTTAAGTCGATGGAAACGACTGATAAACGAAATTCTCCCCCTGCAGAAGGCAGTGTATTTAGCTAGAGGGTGTCCGGAAAAATTCCTAAAGATATGGGGTCCTTGGCTTGAGTTGCCTGACACTGCTACTCACTCATTTCAAGCATTGACTTAGGCATGGTGGTATAGCTCCTCATGAAGCTAATGCATGCATATTGCTTTGTAGTACCTAATATGTAACCTTTGAATACCCTAGGTAGACAATTGTAAGACTCTCTTTTCTTCTGTACTTTGTATGTCTTTTTGAAAAAAGTTAATAAAAACAAATTTAAAAAAGAAAAAGAAATAGATGTTTAAATATACTGTAACAATATACATTTTCTCGTAAATTAGTATTTAATATTTTACCAGGGAACAGAATTCACAAAACCATGCTTTTATGGATGTAGATCATAATGGGACAACATCACTTAGACCTCGCATTAGTAATCAAATGAAAAGAATCTGTTTATGGGCCCACCCTTCTCCCATGTAAATTACACTAGCAAGCATTAGACAGGGCTGCCATTTGGCCACATGCTGAATGTGTTGCAAACTGCAACCTGAAACCTCAGCGGCGCAAATACTCTGTGAATTTGTTCTAAGGGACAAAATTATACGCTTCTTCGTGTTCTAGCAGTTGCACCTGTGGGACAACCATTGAATGCTATCTGCCAGTTAGCCACTCAGATTCTCCCAACACTCATAATGATATATATGATATATATTACAGGGCATTTGGAGTTCAGGATCACAATTAATTAAGGATTCCCCTATTCTATGCCCTAAAGGAAGTGGGAATTCATGTGTGGGGTGGAGGGGATCCCATAAGTAATTTTAACTGGGGGTAAGAACTGTAAACATTAGCCCGTGTTCTACTGGGCAGTTATTTGAATGATTTTGTTGATGCACTAATTGGCCACTATAGACCAATCAGGTCTACATATAGATGTGCATATACTTACTATGCAGCTTATTTGCTTTCCGGGCTGGCTCATCTGGGGACACTGTTATTTTCTTATATTTTATACATATATACTAATATATATCAACAGAGTAATGTTAATAGTTTTTGTTAGTGTTATTTCTTTAAAGCTTGTGAAGAGGATCCAGACTGCCCTTCTGGTTCATTCATCACCCCATTCCTTCAAGCTGTCTACCTCTTTATTCAGTACATCATTATGGTAAACCTGCTGATTTCTTTGTTTAAGTAAGTGCCAACTTGCAATCTGTGGGCTCTGCCTAATGCTAGAAGGACTACTATACAATTGTCATAGACAATTATTATCTAGTGGACTGGTGGACCTCTTGTGTATTTGAAATGCCAGGGCCTGTTCTGAATCCCAGTCCAGACTTGAGTGACCATCATGTCTTAAAACAAGCGTGGCTTTAAAATACTAATGCAGAACTTAAATGGGCACCTTTGTTTAATTGCAATACTTAAGCATTTCAGTTAACCTGATATTTGAAGGAATTGGTTGATTATTTCAGATTCAACTGAGCTTTAGCTGAATCCCAAACAGAAGTTGAATTTAGCGAACCCCTCTTTATAATTGACATACAGAACTTAGCACCTACCTGAGACATTGCAGGCTAAATCTGCCCCCAGTGTTTTTTAAATTAAGACTCGTTTTATAGCATAGGTGCAAATTTAAAATAATTAGCTGATTGCTGTTGTGCAATTATAATAATGAAAGCAAAGGTTTCTATTTACTGCAGTGGAGTGAATTTGAGTCTCAATTAGAAAATGAACCCTGTACTTCTTGAAAAGCAGAATAGATTGTGAACATTATTTGGAATATAATGGTATACAGTATATGGGTTAGCGACTGAAAGGTAAATTTATATATTTAAGTCTGTATATAAGCCTGATCCAAAATTTGCTTTTGATTTTCATTTCAGTAATGTCTACAAGGAAATGCAATCTATCTCCCACAAACTTTGGAAATATAATCGCTACCGATATATAATGACTTGCTATTTTTGACCCAGAAGAAACTGACATGGGACTGAGTAAGTACAAACCTAGAAATCAATTCAGCTCCAAAATGTTATACCTGGTCACATACACATTTGAATAACCATTACTGCCAATCTAGTAACCAACAAAATCCAATCAGAAGTCTTTTTTCAAACAGGTACCTGTTTATTAGACTGGGCAAACATTACTTTTTTTAGTGCATGACCCCCACACTGAGCTTTTCGTAAATCATTGCAATAAGTTGTGTCAGTGTTCACATAGATAGTGAACTTTGCAGAGGCTCTTGTTCCAAAAACACAACCTTAGCATAAAATAATCAAACATTGCATAACTTTAGTTTGTTTATTTTATCTTCTACATATTTGGAGGTTCTTTACCTTTCTCCTGTTCACTTTTATTATTCATTCTTTTGCTGGCAACAATGGCTTCAGACTATTCCACTAAGTTTTACAGCTAATCGTATTATTGACTAAGCATCTATTCTCCTCATATATTTTCAGTGGCTTCTAACCGATGAAAGTCTTGTGAGAGTTCATCATACCCTATGTAGACGAGATAGTGTGATTCAGATCTGACAGAAGCAGTAAGCTTATCCCCATACCATCCAATCCATGCGCTGATTACTAATCATAAAAACAAAGACAGTAGCAAATACTGTATATATATATTTTTAATGGGCTCAGAGCAAATAATTCAGCAACAGAGCTTGTTTATAACAAAGATTACATCTCAGCTTAGCAGTCGATAATGCTTATATAACGAATATCCTTGTTTTTGGAATGTCGGCAAGGCTAGACACACTTTTCAGAGATGGAGCACAGATGCCACCCAGTGGGTATTTTTATGAATTTCATGCACCTATTCCTTGCACACCAGAGTCTTAGAATAATTGTATAATGAACTTCTTATTAAAGTAGTATAATGTACTACTATGGTCCAACTAACAAAATGTAGCATATTTATTATGCTGTGTAAAATTAAATTCACCAAACAAATTGTGTAAAAAGCTGTGTAAAATAAATGGCAAGTTTATTAAGGTGAGAGTAATTTTATGCCATGCAAATGCTAGATTTGAAGCGATTACCTTTACATTGCTCCTGGTGGAAGTCATAAAAAATGCATAAAAAATAGTTGTTTACACCATAATTTACATGGCACAGCCTGGTGATGTGTGGTCTATTATCCTATCCCACTGTTTTTTACACAGCATAATAAATATGCCCCTTAGAGTTTACTGATCTAGTGCAGTTAGAATAATGAAATAGAACAATGTGTGATTGGTTGCTAGTAGTGATGGGCGAATTTATCCCGTTTCGCTTTGCTGGAAAATGTGCAAAATTCACGAAACGGCGAAAAATTCACGAAAAAACTTGAAATCAGAAAGTTCACAAAAAAATCATGAAATTCGAACGTTTTCACGAAGATAACGTGAATTGCAAATGTTTTCACAAAAAAATTGTGAAATTCAAAAGGTTTCCTGGATTCGAACGGTTTCCAGGAAAAAATAGTGAAATTGAAAGGGTTTCACCAAAAAATCGTGAAATTCGAACAGTTTCACGGAAAAAATTGTGAAATTCGAAAGGTTTCCAGGAAAAAATTGTGAAATTCAAACAGTTTCATGAAAAAATTGTGAAATTTGAAGGTTTTCACAAAAATTTTTTGAAAATCTGACATTTTCGCGAAAAATCTTGAAAATCAGAAATTGACGCGGGTGAATTTTCACCAGCAAACTTTCGCGGGAGATTCGCAGATGTATTTGCCGTCAGCGAAACGTGGAAATTCACCGCAAATTTGAGCCATCTGAATTAATTCGCCCATCACTAGTTGCTAGAGATTACAGGATCAAGGGTAAGCTGTCAAGGGTTACTGCATTATTTAGCATCCCTTTACAGCCTTGTTAATGCCATGCTTAATTAATATGAAAGGGCACTTGGAATTTATAATAGTAAAATGCATTAGTGTTTTAAAAGAATTTAACTTCTGATTTTGCTTCTTCTGATTCAGGAGTCTTAAGTAGTTGTATTTTTTGTGTGTGTTCATGTCACTTGGATATGTTACAATGAACAATGGTTTTTGATTGACACATAGAAAGTCAAAATAAATGCTGTGTTCCCGGTGAACTATAACAAAATAACTATGAATTCAGCAAGATAAATATCATCTAAATACAGTGAGGCCAGGGTGATTACCCTGTTGTAGACTAATAGTAATAATGATCAAAACTAATTACTGATGGGCTCCTTTAAGCAATTCCTATTGTATTATAGTAAATGCCAGCCCCCACCTACACATGCACACACGACTCCCTCCAATTCAGAAGGTGTGAATAGAAGTTTGGAGCTGGAATTCCAGTCTATGTGCTCAAATGTTAGACAAGATATTTAATTACACAAACAATTAAAGTGTGTAGTTTACAGGTTAAAGTTGAAACTCCCCAACCTGCCATGTACACCAGCTGGGAAAACAATATTCTTCAAGCTTATGTACAACATTTGCCCTTGTCACGTGTAAAACATTTATATAACATTAGATTCCCAACCCTAGAGGTGGTTGCTGGCGTTTCTTGGTAGCTTCTTCTATTTCTGTGGAAAACAAACTCTACCTTATGTAGAATCTTGTAATGACATGGCTGTGAGTTTTCATGAAATCAAAAACAGCTCCAGGGCATTTAATACGTTGGAGCATAAAATGTTTACTAGCATTTTTTGTGCACTCCTATATCACATTTGTCAGGCATTTGAGTTTGCATGTTCTGTCTTTATTTTTAACTCCTTCTTTATTTGATTTAACACTTTCTACTATAACACTGGAATATATTTGCTCAGAATCAGTTAAAGGAGAAGGAAACACAGATTCATTGGTTTGGATCAAATTTTTTATGCAACCCCAGTGACTGAAATTTATTTAATACTCCAAGCTGGCAGTCCCCTTCTCTAGAAACATGCCCATGCATGCATGCAGTTTTTAAACTCTGCTATATTGTAAATGTATTCAACAAGGGATCCATGGGTGAATGAAAGATGGCAGTCCTCTGATAGAAAGTACCCCAGGCCACGGTATTTCTGGCCCAGCATCCAGCAGCCATAGAGGAAGATCCACCCCTTCTCACTCACTATTTTGTCAATTTCCCAGCTGCCCCTTGTCATGTGACTTGTGCCTGCAATTTAGGAGAGAAATGCTTTCTGGCAGGCTGCTGTTTTTCCTTCTCAATGTAACTGAATGTGTCTCAGTGAGACATGGGTTTTTACCATTGAGTGTTGTTCTTAGATCTATCAGGCATCTGTTATCTTGTATTAGGGAGCAGCTATCTGGTTACCTTCCCATTGTTCTTTTGTTTGGCTGCTGGGGAGAAAAGGGAGGGGGTGATATCACTCCAACTTGTAGTACAGCAGTAAAGAGTGATTGAAGTTTATCAGAGCACAAGTCACATGACATGGGGCAGCTGGGAAATTAACAATATGTCTAGCCCCATGTCAGATTTTAGAATTGAATACAAAAAAAATCTGTTTGCTCTTTTGAGAAATGGATTTCAGTGCAGAATTCTGCTGGAGTAGCACTATTAACTGATTCATTTTGAAAAAATGTTTTTTTTTTCCCATGACCGTATCCCTTTAATTCTAGCATGGATTTAGGTTTCTATAAAATAATTTAGATTTTCCAGTGCGACAGTACACAATAGCATATGGATCTGACTTCCATTCTTTATTTTATATACAGTATGTATGTGTATATATATATATATAACAAACAAGGGAAAGTTGTGCTCACCGCTATTTTTTAAAATCATTAGGCGGGGGTGCAATGAGGCTGTGACCACAAAATACATATAGTCAAACACAAGAGTCCTCTGCACTCAACCCATTATCAATATATTTAAGACAGCTACATTTTGTGCATACTGCTACTAAAAAATGCCTTACCCTTTAAACAAAACAGGGATTGTCTGTCCATATTTTGCAATATACTCAAGCTGGCCAACTACGTCAAAGTCATCCCATATCTGGCCAGTCCTATGCTCAATTTTCATCTGATTCATTAAGAATTCTATTGCTTCATTATACATTTTACAAAGGGACTAAGTTTTACCTGCAACTTACTTGCTGCTTTCAAAGTAAAACTCCCAAACTTGGCTGCCCTTTTATTAGACACCAGTGGGATCACCTGACTATAGCTGGGAAGGGTGGGAGCTACAACATGGAGCTGGTCACTGCTCCTGTATAACTATAACAAACAAGGGAAAGTTGTGCTCACCACTATTTTTTAAAATCATTAGGCGGGGGTGCAATGAGGCTGTGACCACAAAATACATATAGTCAAATACAAGAGTCCTCTGCACTCAACCCATTATCAATATATTCATTCATTAAGAATTCTATTGCTTCATTATACATTTTACAAAGGGACTAGGTTTTACCTGCAACTTACTTGCTGCTTTCAAAGTAAACCTCCATACTTGGCTGCCCTTTTATTAGACACCAGTGGGATCACCTGACTATATATACATATATATATATATATATATATATGTATATATATATATGTATATATATATGTATGTGTATATATATATATATATATATATATATATATATATATGTGTATATATATATATATGTGTATATATATATATATATATATGTGTGTGTGTATATATATATTTGTGTATATATGTATGTATATGTATGTATATATATATGTGTGTATATATATATATATATATATATATATATATATGTGTGTATATATATATATATATATATATATGTGTGTATATATATATATATATGTGTGTGTGTGTATATATATATATATATATATATATATATATATATATATATGTGTATATATATATATATATGTATATATGTGTATATATATATATATATATATATGTGTGTGTATTAAGTAAATTTATACTTACCGTAATTTACTTTTCCCTTAGTCCCTTAGGCAGCACCATGAGATTTATTTTGCTTTCCCTTACATGTAGGACAAGTGAGAAAAAAAGAGTTAATTCTCCCCACCCATAAATACCAGCTACTCACAACCCCCTCTAGTGTTTTTTTTTTTTTTTAATAAGACACACAGACCGATGCTTAAGTATTTTATTAGGGCGGGTAATTTATTGCTGCCTAAGGGACTAAGGGAAAAGTAAATTACGGTAAGTATAAATTTACTTATTCCCTTACGTCCCCTACGGCAGCACCATGAGAGTTAACGAGTAACAAGGGAGGGTATCTTCATATCGCCTTCTGTAGTATGCTACTGCCATAGGAAGCTTCCTGTGAAGCCGAGATGTCTACCCTGTAGTGCTGGATGAAAGTATCTGGATTACTCCAGGTTGCCGCTCTACATATCTGATCCAAGGATACATTGGCTGCCTCTGCCCATGAAGCAGAAATTTTCCTAGTAGAGTGTGCCTTGACAGGGAATGGAGGATTGAGATTATCCTTAATGTAGGCCGTCCGGATAGTCTCTCTAATCCAACGTGCTAATGACGGTCTCGAGCTCTTTAGCCCCTTATTTCTTCCGCAAAAACTGATGAATAGACTTTCAGATAATCTAAATTCTTCTGTACTCCTTAGGTAGGCTTTCAGAATTCTGCCTACATCCAAAAGGGCCAGTTGAGAGCTGTGGCCTTGGGCTTCCTGAACATTTGGTAGAACAATCTCCTGATTGAAATTATATGTATTGACAACCTTAGGTCTGAAATTAGGAAGGGTTCTCAAGACAACCCGGTCTGGAAGGAATGTCAAGTAAGGCTCCTTTATTGATAAAGCCTGGATTTCCCCGACTCTTCTAGCTGAAGTAATGGCTACTAAGAATAAAGTCTTGAAAGATAGACACTTAATGGAGATATTTTCCAGGGGTTCATAAGGTGCTTCACATAATTTCTTCAACACCCGAGGTAGGTCCCAAGTAGGAGAGGATTGAATGAGTTTAGGCCTGATCTTTGAAATAGCCTTGACAAATCTTTTAAGAAGCGGTAGAGTGGACAAAGATCTATTTTGGAGAGCAGATAAAGCAGAGATCTGCGCTTTGATAGTATTTACTGATAACCCTTTATCAAAACCTTCTTGAAGAAATTTTAACAACACCGGCACAGAAGGTTGAGTCTCCGAAATCTGTTTCCTCTTACACCAGTCTCTGAATCTTTTCCAGACTCTAGAATAGGACTTGATAGTAGAAGCTTTTCTGGATTGAATCAGTATGTCTACTACTTCTTTAGAGAGTCCCTCCGACTCTAAAATGGACCTGTCAGTCTCCAAGCTGTCATCTTCAATCTCGCAAGATGCTGATATGCCAGAGGCCCCTGGGTCAATAGCTTCGGAAAGTGCGGGAGAATCCAATACTGTCCTCTGGACATTCTCATTAACAGAGAGAACCAACTCCTCCGAGGCCAAAATGGGATTAAGAGAATTGTCTGCACTCTCTCCAATCTGATCTTCTGTAAAACCTTGGGAATCATAGGTATTGGGGGAAAGATGTAAACTAGTTGGAATTTCCACCTGATTGACATGGCGTCTATATAATCCGGACGATCTAGTCTGTTTAAGGAGCAAAACCTCTGTGTTTTGCGATTCTTCCTGTTGGCCATGAGATCTATCTCTGGCATTCCCCATCGATCTGTAATTCTCCAGAATATGTGTTGATCTAGGGACCATTCCCCTGGAGCAATCTTTTTCCGGCTGAGATGATCCGCTATGAAATTCTCCTTTCCTCTATATG